>NW_005364596.1:3784724-3801917 GCF_000412655.1 Myotis brandtii
TGTGTGTGTGTTTGTGTGTGTGTGTGTGTGTGTGTGTGTGTGTATTCAAATGAATAATGACCACAATGCTACTTTTACAGCAAATGTTCAAACAAAATAATTGAGTGATGGCTCCTAACTTGTCATCTTTGAACCATTGTGCTCTGGTCTGTGTAGTAAAGGAAACTTTCCTTTGACCTTCTATTTTGTTCTGTCTTGTACCAGTCAGGCGCCACTTCATGATCACATTTTCTTTTCTAATTCCTTAAAATACAGCTCTTGCACTGTTTAAATCAGGGATATCAGTCATCTGTGTCAATTTCACTAAATTAGCACTAGTCTCAGTCCTCTAATTGTCTACTTCTTTATATGTTTATTTAAGTGATAATTTCAAATGTAATTTTTCTAACCCCAGACTCATATTTTTCCCAAATTGCCTTGTTCTTAAGACTACATTATTCCCTATTCCTCTGTTATGTTATGCCTGGATATTTCACCATTTTCCTACCCCATCCTCCCGTTTAGCCCAGCTTTTTTCTTACTATACACAAAAACTATTTAGTAACACAAATCACAAAAAATAGCAAATAAAGCAAAAGTAAAATAAAATAATCCCTTATTTTTAATTTTTTTAGTGCGACTGTGAAATTAAGTGCAAAGTCTTATATGCAATTTCCTTTTACAGTTAGCACAATAAGTATTTGTTGAGAGTTCATCCTCTTTATGTTTTCATCTCTTAACATATAATGATTAGTACATATTAAAACAATTTTATAGGTTTCAGGTCAACATAGCAGAATGTTTAACATTTTTAATATTTGAGAGCTTTTGAGATTCTGATGAAAACAATGTGCTCTCTCCTTAGGAAAACAAATGCACACACAGACACAAAAACACACAGGAAATTACACATAGTATTTTTGGTATTCTTTTAGGGCATTCCTGGGTTCTAGGTTAAGTTACTGCCCATTTAGTTTTTTTTTAATCCTCATCTGAGGATATTGTTCCATTAATTTTTAGAGAGAGTGGAAGGTAGGGGGAGAGACAGAGGGAGAGAAACATCAATGTGAGAGAGACACATTGATTGGCTGCCTCCTACATGCAACCTGGCCAGGTCAGGGATCAATCCTGCAACTGAGGTATTTGCTCTTGACTGGAATCAAACCCATGACCCTTCAGTCTGCGGACTGACACCCTACCCATTGAGCCAAACTGACCAGGGCCCAATGTTTTTTTTAAAAATAATTTTTTATTTTTCAATTATAATTGACATATAATATTTATTAATTTTAGGTGTACAACAGTGATTAGACATTTATATAACTTAGAAAGTGATCACCACAATAAGTCTAAGATTCACCGGACACACACTATACATAGTTATGACAATATTATTGACTATATTCCTTAGGCCATACTTTACATCCTCTTAATTATTTTTATAATTGGCAATTTGCACATCTCAATCCCTTTCCCTTTTTCACCCTTTCAGTCGAACCTTCCTCCATCTGGCAACCATCAATTAGTTCTCTGTATCTTGAGTTGTTTCTGTTTTATTTGTTAACTTATTTTGTGTTTTAGATTCCACATGTAAGAGAAATCATATTGTATTTGTCATTTTCTGTCTGACTTATTTCATTTAGCATAATGCCCTCTAACATAATCCACCCATGTTGTTGCAAATGGCAAGATTTCATTCCTTTTATGGCTGAGTAATAGTCCATTGTTTATATGTACCTCTTTTTCTTTATCTATTTGTCTATTGTTAGACACTTAGGTTGCTTCCATATCTTGGCTATTGTAAATAATGCTGCAATGAACATACTTATGCATGTCCTTTTGTTAATTTTTTTAAAGAGAACTTTTTAAATGTTATTTTCTCTCTATATAATAATAATTCTTTATTATTGAAAGTATTACATATGTCCTCTTTTTCCCCCATTGGCCCCCACCAGCCTACCCCCGCCCCAGGCCTATTGTCTGTGTCCATGGGTTATGCATATACTGATGCATGTCCTTTTAATTAATGTTTTGTGTTTCTTTGAATAAATACCCAGAAATGAAATTGCTGGGTCCTTCTTTATCTCTTGTTATAGCCTTTGTTTTAAAGTCTATTTTGTCTGATATAAGCATTGCTGAAAAAAATATATTTTTTCATTTTCATTTTTTATGAAATATCTTTTTTTATCCCTTTACCTTCAGTCTCTGTGTCTTTCTATTTGAAGTGGGTCTCTTATAGGCAGCATTTATATGAGTCTTGTTTTCTTATCCATGCAGCCATCCTATGAGTTGTGATTGGAGCATTTATTTCATTACATTTAAAGTAATTATTGATAGGTATGTAGTTATTGCCATTTTATTATTCATATTTTTGGTCTTTCCTTCTTCTTTTTGATGTCTTTTTAACATTTCTTGTATTACTGGTTTGGTGGTGATGAACTTCTTTAGCTCTTTCTTGTCTGGAAAGCTCTTTATCTTTCCTTCAATGCTAAATAATAGTCTTGCTGGGTAGCAAAATCTTGGTTGCAGGTCCTTTTGGATCACATTGAATATTTATGCCAATTCTTTCTTATTTGCAAAATTTCTGTTGTGAAATCAGCTGACAGTCTCTGGGAACTCCCTTGTAGGTACTAACTGCTTTTCTCTTGCTTTTAGGATTCTCTCTCTTCAACTTTTGGCATCTTAATTATGTTGTGTCTTGAAACTTCTTTGGAGGTTTGGTACTCTTCACTTCCTGGACCTGTATGTCTATTTTCTTTGCCAGGTTAAGAAAGTTTTTAGTCATTGTTTCTTCAAATAGGTTTTCAATTCCTTGCACTTTCTCTTTTTTTTTTCTGGTACCCCAATAATGTGAATGTTGGTATGCTTGATGTTGTGCCTGAAACTGTCTTCATTTTTTTTATTCTTTTTTCTTTTTTCTGTTCTGATTGAGTGTTTCACCCTACCTTGTCTTCTAAATTGCCAGCTTAATCCTCTGCCTCATCTAATTTGCTGTTGTTTCTCTCTAATGCATTCTTTATTTCAGTTATTGTATTCTTCATTTTTTACTGGATTTTTTTTTATGTTTTCTATCTCTGTTTTTATGCTTTCTATGTCTTTGTTAAAGTTATCACTGAGATCATTTACTCTTCTAATTTCATTGAGCATCCTTATAACCAGTGTTTTGAACTCTGCATCTGGTAGATTGCCTATTTCAATTGATTAGCTCTTTTTCTGGAGTTTTTCCCTGTTCTTTCTTTTGGGACATGTTTCTTTGTCTCCTCATTTTGGCTGCCTCCCTGTGTTTGTTTCTATGTATTAGGTAGAGCTGCTACATCTCCTGGTCTTGGTAGAGTGGCCTTGTGTAGTAGGTGTCCTGTGGGGCCCTGTGGCTCAGTCTTCCTGGTCACCTTTTCTGGTGCTCCAGTTGTGTTCATTGTTTGGGCTGTGTGTACCCTCCTGTTGTAGTTGAGCCTTGATTTATGTTGGCACATCAATGGAAGGGCTTGACCTCAAGCTGATTTTCTGTGAGGACTGACTGTGACTATAGCAGAGGGATTGTTGTACAGGGGTTGTTGACCCCAAGGAGCAAGATTCGCTTCAGTGGGGCTCTCATGCCTGCTCAGTCTGCCCTTTGGGTGTGTCATTTATGGAGGTAGTTGGATAATTAATGCTCTGGTATAGTCTGAAGCTGGTCACTAGGTATGTTGGTTCTGGGGCCGGGTGAGAGGGGCTGTGAGGCAGGCCACACAGTCTGAGCTACACAATGATATGCAGATGGTTGGTTGCCATTTGTGCTGAGCTTAGAGGCATGTAGGAGAGGCTAAGCTGCAAACCAATGCCAGCTGCCACTAGTGCCAGGCTTGGAGCCAATTAGAAAGAGGTATGGGACACATTTAGGCCAGATGATACCTATTTGGGGTTTATGAATCTTTGAGAGATTTTAGGAAAGTCCACAGCTCTATCACAGAGACAAACTGTTTGTTTGAAAAAGCCACTGATAGCAGGTTGGATGAGCCCACAAGTTGGGTGATCAGGGACTCACCAGGATGGAGCCAAAGATATTGGCTAGGTTGATGGAGACTCAGCCTTGGTGCCCACCTGTGCCTGAAAGTTGGGTTGGGGGATGCCTCAGCAAAGGATAGAGCTGCCTCTTCACCCTTCATCCTGAAGTCAGACAACTCATTTCTCCATATGTTCCTCTGCTTTTCTAATGCCAGTGGTTTTTATAAATACCATTTTAGTATTATTTTTGTGGTTTTTATAAATACTACTAGAAGCCCAGCGCATAAAATCATGAGGGTAGGGTCCCTAGGCCTAGCCTGCGATCAGGGTCATCTTCTGCCCATTTGCCAGTCCCCAGGCTGAACACCGCCTCCACTGCCAGGGCGGGTAGGTCGCAGGCGTGCCCTGCAGCTTCCTCAGCACCCCCAGTGGGCAGCGCGTTCCATCAGCAGCCAGCCTTGCACATGCGCATGGAGGTGAAGTCACCGGCGCCTGCTTTCTCTCCAGCCTGAGCCCCTGAGCAGCCAGGGATGAGCTGGGGACCCCAACAGCCTGACAGCCAGCCCGGTCCTCCCTCCACCCACGCTGGTTCCCCCCCATTCACCATCACTGATCCATTGGAGCCTGCAGGCCTGTGGGGAGGGACCAAGAGGTCAGCAGTTCTGCCCTCTTGCCAGTCCCCAGTCCCGCCCCACCCCAGGGCCACCCACCCGCTTTCTCCTGGTTCCTCATTCGCCTGTGGGTGGGGGTAGGGCTGTGGGGGTGATGGGGGAGGGGAGGGACCAAGAGGTGGTCAATGCACCTCATGGCGACTAGTCGAGCAGTCATTTCGGCTGTTACGCTTATGGTCCCTGGCCTTTTATTATACAGGATTTTAGTATTATTTTTGTGGGAGCGTTAAAGAATGATGATAGGAAGCATATAAGAACACTATAGAGAGGGAGAAAGGCATGAAAGAAAGAAATAATAGGGTGAAAAATAAGAGAAGCAAGAGGAATAGCTGGTAAGATATAAAGAAAATAGACGATGTCACAAAGTGGGCATGAAATTTTGTTGATTCTTTAGGATCAAAACAGTTCAGAATTCAGGCTGATGTTCAGACTGAGCTTTAGACTGAAGAGGAGTCTATGGTATGAAGCAAAGTAATGGTACCCTCCACTCCCTGGCCATTATGAACCCAGAAAGAACAATTCCTTATAGATGTCACACGTGATTAGTTTTTGTTCTGGTATCATTGGATCCTAAGCTGAATATTACTATAGAAAAACTAGGAAATAAGGAAAAAATATCAAGTTTGGGGAGATGATGACTCAACATAGTGCAATAGTAAAATGTGGGAATTGAGAGAGATAAGCAGAGGTGTCTATCACCCAAGAAGTTTAAGTACTCCTTGCATTCAACCCTTTTTGGGTCTAATTAGAGTTAAAAAGAGGCTTCAGATGTAATAATCATAGGCCCAGTTTTATTTTCTTATAGTAATGATAATAATTGTTGAAGCTTATTGAGAATTTATAAGCCAGAAGCAAGGGGTTGAATCCCTCACATGGATTATTTCATTGAATCCTCACTACAAGTCCAGAAGGCAAGACCAATTATTTTTCCCATTGAATGAATGCAAAAATAGGGGTGAACAGGTCAAATAGCTTGCCCAAGGTCACAGAGCCAAGAGATTGCATGCATGGGATCCACATGATCTGACATCAGATTTAGCTTTCTTAACCACATCTTTAAAGTAAAGAGGACACCTGAGACAGTTATTGTAACAGGGTTGCCAGTGGTATACGGAAGACAGATATGCCTAGCCTAAGTACCCTCTACCCAAGGAGATGTTTGGTGATATAGTTGATTTCCTCTCAAAATTTGAACAGCTGTGAGGTGTTTATACTACGGAGCCCAGTGTCAGTACACATAAATAATACTAACTTGATCCCCTTTGATTTTATTTTTGGATGTCATGGCTTTGTTGTTTCTTTATTTCAGCTAAGCCTCTTCTGCATGTTCCCTGAGCAGCAGAACGATCCATTTCAAGACCATATTTTATGTGAGGCTGACACCAGCTGCTCCATGGAGACCTTTAGCCTTCTGCCAGAGTGTAATTGGCACCCAGGCGCAGGTAGTCTCCAAAGCACCAAAAAGTAAATGTGTTTCTCAATAAGTCTTTATCTCAGCATGAAAAAAGCAATAAATTGTGAAGAGTCTGAATAGCTTATTCTCTAAAAACACACACAAAAATTTGTTATGCTAAGACATAGCTTTTTGCCAAAAAAAACAATACAACAGCGCTTTTTTAAAACAACCTCTATGTAACTTGTTCTTAAATGTTGATTATTTAAAACTCTTTAATATTTAGTGCTGGGTAATTTAAAATACTTAATAAACATTCATTCATTTATTAGACATTTTAAAGTGCTTACTATATGTCAGACTATTCTAGGAACACAGCAGTAAACAAAGATTGACATAAATTTTCACCTTCATGGAGCTTACATCGTAGATATAAACATGCTTGCAAAAAATGGAAAAGGGGGGGAGGAATGGATCCATAATTTACTTTTTAAAGTTTCCAAATATTCCCCTGAATTAGAAAATTATACTTTTGATGTCCATTGATTGAGGGAAAATATGACAATAATATCTATAGATTCAGAAATGCTTTATTTATACTTTACAGTCACAATTGCATGTTTATGCATTAGAAATAGTCATAAATACATGTAAGATATACTGATTTTGTTACAAGAAATTATTGGCTTCTACATAGCTTGGTGTATCTCTTGTAAATACACAGTTCTCTATGGGTCCAAGAACCACAAGCTGGGATAATAAATTAAATGATATCTAAAAATTCTTTCTAGGTCTGAGAGTGAAGTGCTATCTTAGTTAAAATTGCTATATGCTCCCTCGAAGATGTTGTCAAAAAATCAGGCTATCTCTTCTTTGACTCATCTGTTCTATATTAGAATATTTTTAGATAAATCAGACCATTTCCATCCATCTTAAAATTGTCAAGTTGTGATGTTGCTCTTAAAATTTATTTTGTCTTTGTTTTATATTAGATAATTCTTTTCAAAATGGTCTCATAAAGAATTTCCTTCTTTCTAACTTAAAAGTAATGCAATTAAAGCCCATTTACCCTTGTAAACAGGAAGAGTTAGACCTTACTATGCCTAATAAAAATATATTATTATGTTCAGTGTAAGTCTGATTGAGTTTATGTTAAAAAACTTTAAAATAGCAAAAAATGTCTAACTGTATCCTTGTCATTTTTATTGCATTTATCAGATTTGTAAGAAAAGCATAGCAATGTTCAGAAAATTTCTTGAAAAGTCAAAAATAAAGTAGCTAGAGTGAATCACCTTGCTTTGCATATAATATCTGATAAGTTAGTAAGCCCTCCTTAATTTTTCCAGATGAATTATTTTCATAGTGTTTCAGTGTGATGATTAATCTTCAACTTCATATCTCAATAAATCATAATTGAATAGCTCTCACTAAGATTTAATCTCTTGTAGCAGAAAAACATGGACATTAGCTTGTGCTTTATTGGGTGCAGAAAAGTTTTCACTTAAAATATTTTCATCTTTTTGAGAATCACCTTTATAGAAGAAATCTGAAATAAATTTTATAATTATTTGGAATGGAAATATGTTTCTGCAAAACTGTATTTTACCATCCTGGCCTTTTAGATGGACTTGAGGTAATCTGCAACTAGATATTTTGATCAAGTTTGATTACATACAATATAATTAAAAACTAGAGAGTAGTAGTTTCTATGCAAACTCCAACTATAATATGAGCCCTAAGATTTTACCTTCATTTTATCATTGGTTTCAATTCCTTGTCTTAGCAATGAGAGGAAGGGGAAAATGAGATGGGGGGGGGGGCACTTATTTAACCAAATTGTGTAACCAAATCTGAAGAAATTAGTTCAAACAAGAAGTAAGGGCAAATCCAAAGTCATTAATTGAACATATTTGCTGGGTGCACAACTGTGTGACTTTGTGATAGCTGTGTGACTTTGGATGATTTATTTAGCCTCTCTAGTCCTGTTTCTTCATATGTAAAATGAAGTTGGTGATAAATATCTATTTCACAGTTTTATTAAAATTATTTTGATATTATAAAGAATTAAAAAGTGTCTAGCACTACCAGAGTAGTATATGAAATCTATATCAAAAATAATAAAAATACATAAATAAAAGTTTGATAAAGATTAGTTATTGTGGACTCTAAGGTCACTATAGGTTTTTGAATAAGAATGTGATATGATAACATTTGGGGACACTACAAAACTTACCAACTTTATCTTTCTTAGTTTTGATGCTAAAGGCAAATTATATGTTTTACTTTTATTTTCATATTTCAACTAATAACATCATTGTTCTGTGTCTCTTTTGTAACTTAGACAATGATATTAGAACTACAAAGGTAACTTTGCAGCAAATAACATGATACCTTTACTTAATGTGGTAAGTTTTTGTATTGTTCAGTTTGTTGAACTCCAAAATGAATGTACCTGTTAAGAAAGGCTCCTGGTGGCTGGCTGGGATCACATATAAAAATAGAGCTTAGCAGCCATTGCTAAACAGGGCCCTCTATGGAGGCTGTGCTTCAGGGAGAAGCCTGCACGGAATTGCCTGCCTGCACTATTCCTGCCATCTGAAGCAACCCTTATAAAGGAGTTCCTGGATTCTTATTTCAACCAATAGGACTGAGACATTCCCTGTCCAATAGGAGCCACACAACTATATCCTTAGTAGCATCTTTACTGACCTATCAGAACAGCTTTACTCTAACCAATCAGGACAGTGATTTTTGGACCAAATTGTTTGGAGTTGGATTCCTTGTTTCCTAAGAATAGACAAATCAGGGGCCAGGGGCAGGGACTTCTCTCTGTCAGCTCCACTTTGGCTCTGAGAGCTCTCCGTTTCTATTGAAGACTTTACCTGGCTAGAGCTGTACCACTGGAGCTGGAGCTGTAACACCAAACTGCCACATTGGGGCACTCTTCCCTGGGGCCACCTCCAGCCATGTTGTTCCACAGCCATAATTTAGCATGTCATAATGGAGCTGTGTTACAACTGAGCTGTTCCACAGCTGAACTCTCTGCACTGAATAAAGTTTCTCCTCTCATTGTACCCCATATTGGGAACTCCTGTTGGCATTACATTGCTGGTGACAACTTGAGATTGACAAGTTCAAAGCAATACTTAATTTTCAGATGCAAAATAACACAATACAAAATAGATTTTTTAAAACATCTATTTCTAAACCTATTCAACTGGAAAGAGCACCTAGATTAAAGGTCAGCATCAAATGAGTTTCCGTATGTTGACATCATGTTGTCAGCTATCTTCTCTGGAATGAATGTTCATATTTTTATTTTCCGACTATATAATACTTATTATAATTATTGTTCTTGGAAAGAGCAAGATACACCAATCACATGGATCACCCTTTAAATACATCTTAAAATTTCTTTTAGATATTACAATGTTTTTCCTCAGATAATCTGGATAAAAGGAGGTAAAGATGGATAGCTGCCCATAACTAGAGATTATTTCATTTAGAAGGAGCTCAGTTTTTAGAAAAAAAAAAAGTCTCCTTAATTGGACCTTAATTAAAAATATTCCTCATATAAAATGATGTAAAAATTGCACATGCCCACCTGATGCCTCTTCCTACTTTCATTTCTTGCTTATGTTGTCTTGTTCTGAGGTCTGTGAACAGGGGCCTGAAATTGTTGAGGGGTGCTAGGAATGTCTGCTCTCTGATGGTTAGCAATGCAGTAGCATGGGCTGTTTACAGTTGTCAGCTGTGGTTATTTCAATTTGTTCTTCCATGACAATCTCTAAAAGTGCCTCCTCATTCAGTCCTGAGGATGGCTCATTCAAGGACTCTAGTGTGCCATTGGCATCAGCCGTGCGGCCCTGGCTCTGGTTCTGAAGGGTGCTTCAGGCAGAATAAAATAATTTCATCGGGCTCTTTGATCTGATCTCATTTGGTCAGCTGGGAAAGTGAGCTCGCTCTCTCCACTCTTCTCCAGCTCCAGATTGGCTGCTGGCCCTCTAATGAGGTCTATGTCTCTGATACCATGGGGTTCTAGCTCTCCTCAGCTGTTTACACTGGCATTAGCCCCAGCCCAGTGTGCTGATTTATCTCAGCTGGCACTGGTCCGTTCCTCTGGCTTTTGTTCTTTGCAATGCTGCTGAGATTTCCCCTGACACCTTGTGAACTCCCAAATGCCCCGGAAAGCCTGAGATGTAATCACATTTCAACTGCTGCCCCCAAATGAGGTACCAATTAATCTGAGAGGAAAAGGGAGTAGGCTTTGAGATACAAAGGTGAAGCCAGCAGTTCCTGATCTCTGAGTCATGTTTGCAGGAAGAAAATCACACACACTCTGAAGTTTGATTCTAAGTTATAGTTTGGAGGGGTGAGGAGATTTGTTTTAGTACGTGTGTTTAGAGTTAGTGCAAGCTTTCATCTTTACGTTATAAGGAATTGCTTGGAACTGCTTATGAAAGAGTTGCTGAAAGCCTCCCATAAATATACTAAAACAGAAAAAAAATTAGTTAAGCACCATGTATGAAAGAATATCCTTTTCCCAGTTCTTTCCAGAAAATAAACTCTCTTTTTTTCCACCTCAGTAGGAAATCTTATTGTAATGCAAATTCATTTGTCAGAGACAAAAATATATGCTACAATGCTTCAATATGGGGTGATGTATGCCATATGGTCTTCATGGTATAAAACTTCTGGACACTCACAGGCCTCCATATTGTGGCTACACAAAGGAACAGGTTACCTGAGCGAATTAGAGATGAAGATCTGCCAGTGATTGAATTTGGAAATGAAGATCCTAAAAGAGAGAAAGAAGTTTACATTTCCTTGTTTCCAGGGCTGACCAGCAGACCCTGAGCAATGGATGTATGGATTACTCCAACACAACATTTGCTGTGAAAGAGGCTAAGGGACTGCCTGGCTATAGCAACCAGATAGCCCAGATTGCCTGTTTCATTAGGCTTTTGTTGCAGTTTTTATCTTTAGATACAATCAGGAGGGTGAGTAATCTTGGGCGGACACATGTGTTTGCATTGTCCTCAAGGCAAGGGCACCCAAAGATTAGGCATAAGGATTCCAGAAAACTCCCGGGGGTCTGCTCGTGCACAGACTTGTTTGGAAAGGTCAAGGTGCTGGTGCTTCCAGGGTTCAGAAAGTCCCACTTCGGGTGTCCCTTTATGCCAGGGTTCATGTCCCAGCATCAAGAAGGGTTCAGGAATCTGGAAAAGGGGCTGCTCGTAGATGACATAGGAATCCAGAGACTAAAAAAGAGTCCAGAGATGAGATATAATTTTGAAAGGCATTGGGGGTCAGAGGACCTTCCGCTAAAGGAACTGAAGACTACCTCCTTGTCTAGGACCCTTGCTTTTATTAACACAATTTGTCCTAAGGCAAGGTGGAGATAATACACTTCAAAGGGTAAGGTTTCAAAGGGTACAGAAGCATTGTCAGTTTGGGGAATAGCCTACAGCTGTTCAGGTGTTTGGCCAGTAGGAGGCAATAACATGTAGATTAAGATGCCCTTTAACTGTCTGGCAGCCACAATCAGTTTCCTATTCAGGTTTGGGGAAATGCCTTTAGCCATTCCCAACAGGTGACTACATGTGTGACTCAACTCTGTTGAGTCCCCAAGTCTCATCAACCTTTTGATGAAACTCTTGAAATTATGACATGCTGAAATTGATCTATGGCACAAGGAATAATTAGGGGTGTGCCTTCAATACTCCACTAAGTCTCCCCTAAGTCATAATTCTGATAAACACTTCCCTTTTCTGGGAATATCCTCCTTACAAACTTTCCAACCAAGTCTTGTGTGCTCCCCAACAACTTGTTTTCTGGCTTTTCTTAGTAAGGCTGATTTGCTGGGACTGATCAGCAGACCCTGAGTGATGAATGAATGGATTACTCTGACACACGTTTCTGTGAAAGAGAGGGCTAAGGGGCTGCTTGGCTATAGAGACCAAACAGCCCCATTCCACCAGCCTCCTTAGACTTTTATTGTAACAATAGCTTGAACTAAAATGAACTATTAGACACTATCAGCAGGGTAAGCATCCTTGAGAAGACACATATGTCTGTAGTGTCCTTTAAGTGAGGATATTTTGAAGTCTAAATATAAAGATTCCACTGGGGGCTCAGACTTGTTTGGAAAAGTCAAGGCAGGATCTGCTGACCTTTTGGAGAATCCTCCTTACAGACTTTCCAACCAAGTCCCGTGTTTCCCCACACTGATTGTGTGGTATTTTTCTCTAAATTTGGGAACCAGGTAAGACTGCCCATTTTGTCCACTACCATTGAACATAGTGCTGGACATCTGACACAAGGCAAATAACTCAAGAGAGAAGACAACTGGAGGCTTTCAACAAGAACTGAAAAGAAAAAAGTAAAATTGTATCTATGTGAAAATACTATGACTACATATTTGCAAATTCTAAAAGAAAAAATGAAAGCTAAAATAGTAGAGAATTTAGTATAATAGGTTATTAAGTTAACATGCAAAAGTTAGTAGGCATAATATATATAAAAATCAATCTAAAATGGGGACCTCATTTTATGACATTCAAATAAATTAAATTCATTTACATAAACTCTACAAAAAATGTTCAAAACTTAGATGAGAAAAAATGAAAAAAGTTTCTGAGGACAAAATTACAGTTGAACAAATACAAAGACATACCCTATTCTTGGACAGGAAGACACTATAATAAACATAGTAGGTAGCTTTAAGTTGCTTATTAAGTTTAACATGATTCCAGTTTTTTACATATTCAGGTGGTTTTTCTTTCTGTAGTTAGATGAGTTGATAATAAAGTCTATTTGGAAGGAACACAAATAATAATAGTCAAATACTAAATAATCAAAATACTAAAAAGGAAGAAAAAGTGTGTATTTACTGCAGGGGTACAACTAGCCATTTTCAAAATTAAATATATAGAATAAAGACTATATAAGTAGGGCAGATTGTTAATGGTACATGAATAAACGGACTGACTATGAAATAAAGTAGAAAATTCAGCAATGACCCAATTGAATAATGGAAACTTAGTATACTATAAAGTTCAGTCATATCTCAATCAATAGAAAAAAGAATTTTCATAAATAGTGTTGGATAAGGAAAAGGTAACATTAGAACTACTCCTTACACTTTACACAAAGTGAAAATCTGAAGGATCTGAGATTAAATGTAAAAAATACAGTCATATATTTCTGAAAGAACATATGGGTGAATTTCTTTATATCCTGGGAATGGGAAGACTTTCCCTAACTCTTATTCAAAATCCAGAAGCAATAAAGAGAAATGTTAAAAATATTGATTGCATTAAAATTTGCATGGCAACGGCCCAGTGGTGTGGCTCAGTGGTTGAGTGTTGACCTATGAACCAGGAGGTCACAGTTCAATTCCTGGTCAGTGCACATGCCCAGGTTGCAGGCTTGACCTCCAGTAGGGGCATGCAGGAAGCATCTGATCCATGATTCTCTCTTATCATTGATTTTTTTTATCTCTCCCTCTCTCCTCCTCTCTGAAGTTAATAAAAATATATTCTTAAAAATTTGCATGGCAAAATGAACCATAAGTATACAAATAACAACCTGAGAACAGTATTTGTAACGTGTTAAAAACAAGGTTTAATATTCCTAATATATAAAGGGCATCTGAAAATCAAGGGAGGTAGAAAGGTAGAAAAATTAGTTAAAACACAAACAGATGAAAAAATGCAAATGTTTTTAAACTATGTAAAAACACTCCCATGATAGGGGAAATGCAAAATAAAGCAACACAGAAATGCTTTCTCTCCTACCTGATTTTCAAACACTAAATTTTGACAACTTTCTTTTCGCAAGGCTAGTACAAACACAAAATGGCATAATCCCTATGGAGGGAAATTTGTCCATGCTTAGCAAAATTACATACTTGTTTACTTCTGGGTTCTGCAAAAATCCTACTTCTAAGAATCTATCCCTATAATATATTGGCAAAACAAAAAAAATTTATGCACAAGACTGGTAATTGTAGCACCTTTTATAATAACAAAAGATTGTGAAGACACTGCAGATGTTCTATGGTAGAATGAACTGTGATCTATCAGCACACTGTAGTCATACAATTGTAATAAGGTAGATTATCTTATGCATTATAAAACAACACCATATAGCTGAGTTTATATCATATACAGTCTTATAGTTTTTTTTAGTTAACATTATAACAGTTTTTCTACACTGATAATCACAATGTAAACCATAATTTGTTTATTTATTATTTGGCTTTCAACATGTTTCCTTTTGCTTAACTCATTAAATATTTGCCATTTTAGATATCATGGCATTAAACATCTGTGTGCTTAAACTTTGTCCACACATCAGTGTATTTCCTTGATTTCTAGAAGTCAAATTGTCTAAGCCTTTTTAAGATCTTTAAAATATATGACCACATTGACTTTTAGAATTTTATACCTCTTGCATACTACATAATAGGCTTTCAGAGTACTGTGTACTGATCTCATGTTTTCCCTAAGATTGAGTGGTATCACTAAAAAAAAATTCTGCTAACCTAATAGTTATAATAGTATTTGTGTGTGTGTGTGTGTGTGTGTGTGTGTGCATTGTATGTTCACAGTTATTTTCAATTTATTTATGGAGATTTTGATGTTTGTTATGACAATTTCTGTGGGATCTTTACATGGAAATGATATTTCAACCCTGATATTTTCTGTGAATATTTTCTCCTACTTTGTTGTTTGCCTTATTTTGGTCAGTCTGATTGACATACAAAATTTGAAATTTTTATGTGGTTATATATATTATATCTTATATTATAATTTTTATTGCTTTTAATGTTAATTATTCTTACATATGCAGAAATCAAATTACATTAAAATATTCATTTGTATTGAATACAATTTTGGAGGTAACTCTATAATCCATATAGAGATTATTTCAGTGTATGATAAAAGCCTAAATTGATCACATATTGATTTCCTCTCTCTAGCTCTCTAATTCTTTGGCTGAGCACATCTTTGCCACCTTGGTTTGCAATGTATAAATTTTGTTAGTTTTAAAACATTAAATCAAGCTATTCTGTTTTATTAATCTGTTTATTTTTGAACCATTATGACTTTAAATTATAGTAGTGTTAAAATATGTGTATACTGTCCAATTATATTATTAGTTGGAGGAACTAAGTCAGCAGTTGTATATCTTAGAAAGCTCTAGGAATGGAACAAAACCCACTCCTCAAGTCTCAGTTGCTCTAAATATACAATATGCTCTTTGAAGGAAGTCACTAGAATTTATATGTTTGAACTTTATCCATAGGGTCCAAGAAAATACTGTCTACACAGTGCAAGCTCAAATAATATTTTCTATTTTTAAATTTTATCATTAGTGTTGAAATAATTACAGATGTCTCCCTTTTCCTCCCATAGACCCCCTCCACCCCACACCACCCCTCACCCAGGCCTTCACCACACTTTTGTCTGCCATGGGTTATACATATATGCATATAAGTTCTTTGATTAATTCCCCCACTCTCCCTGCCTTCCCTCTGAGATTGATCAGTCTGTTCCATGCTTCTATGTCTCTCTAGGATGTGGAGAAAAGGGAACCCTAGTACACTGCTGGTGGGAATGTGGAATGGTGTGGCCACTGTGGTAGAGTATGGAGGTTCCTCAAAAAATTAACAATGGAAGTCCCATTTGACCCAGTGATCCCACTTCTAGGAATATATTCTAAGAAACCTGAAACATCAATCAGAAAGTATATATAAACTCCTATGTTCATAGCAGCGTAAGTTGCAATAGCTAAGATTTGGAAACAGCCCAAGTGCCCATCAGTACATGGATGGATAAAAAAGCTGTGGTACATTACATTTATTCCCATGTAATACTATGCTTCTGTAAAAAAGAAGGATCTCTTACCCTTTGAGACAACGTGGAGGGGCCTGGAGAGTATTATGCTAAGTGAAATAAGCCAGTCAGAGACAGACAAGTATCACATGATCTCACTCATGTGGGATTTAATGAACAAAATAAACTGATAATCAAATAGTATTTTCTATTGTCCGCCTGGTCAAAAGTCATGAGGAGACTTGGTTTCAGCAGCCACTTCCAAAAAGACTATCAAAATTCTGCTTTGAAAGCTTGCCAAGGTAAATGAAGAGTGAACACATCCATATACCAAGGTCTGCTGACTTTTTGTTCATCTTGTCACACTTCCTCTAAGATCTCTGGGAAAGGCAACTGCTGTCTTCTCTGCTCAGCTATTAAGTACAAGACCTGATGAGATATTCCTTTTACTTGTGTGAATGTGGGATGGGTTATGAATATCTCCCTATGAGATATGGATAAAATATGACAGGAGACATTATAATGCAGCATAATTAGATTGTCAAAGACCTATTTGGTGCATTTTAAAGGCTTACCTGTGAAATCACAAGGAGAGCTCTCTTTAAACTTCTCATACATACTTTAGAAACAATGATAATACTCAAATGATTATTAATTAGAAAAGACCATGAAGGGACATCTAACTCAACTCCGCTATTTTACAGATATGAGAGAACTAAAGAAGCTAAAAAAGCTAGGATCTGTTTTTATGGTTGCACAGTTAATTAATTAGTAGAGAAATCTCTTAACTCCTCTTTCAGTCCTCTGTTTATCACTCCCTGAATTCATTAATTAAAGTGACAATTTTAGCCCTCCCAGAACCTCTGATACTTTTCTTTCTATATAATATACTAGAGGCCCGGTGCACAAAAATTGGCGGATCGGGTTGCAATGCCACCCCTAGTCACGCTCAGGGTAGGGCCGATTGGGGGGTTGGGGCACCGCCCCCGTCACACTCAAGGCAGCAGGGATGGGGAGGTTGCGGCGCCACCCCCTGTCATGCACAGAGCAGGGCCCATCAGGGGGGTTGGGGCTCCATACCCTGTCACACAGAGCAGGGCCGATCAGGGGGTTGAGGAGCTCCCCCCTGTGACGCACAGAGCAGGGCCGATCAGGGGATTGGGGAGCTCCCCCTATCACTCACAGAGCAGGGCCGATAGGGAAGTTGGGGCACCGCCCCATGAGTAGGGCCAATAGGGGAGTTGGGGCACTGCCCCCTGTCACACACAGAGCAGGGAGGATCAGGGGGTTGGGGCGCTGCCCCCTGTCATGCACAGAGCAGGGC
>NW_005364596.1:3802628-3812352 GCF_000412655.1 Myotis brandtii
CTGGGTGAGGGGATGATGGCTGTTTGCATCTGGTCACACCCCCTTCAGGGAGGGGGTCCCTACTGGGGTGCCTGGCCAGTCTCGGTGAGGGGTTGAGGGCCGTTTTCAGGCTGGCGGGTGACTGAAGCTCCCAACAGCTCCTTTTTTTCTTTTTTTTTTTTATTCTGGACCAGCTTTAGCTCTGAGGCCTTGGCTGCTGAAAGCAGGTTTCTGGCCTTTGTTTACCTTCTGTATTTGATACAATGTTGCGGTCTGGCTGGCTGAAGCCCAGCTGACTAAAGCAGGTTTCTGGGGTTTTGTTTAGCTTCTATATTTGCAACATAGTTGCTTAGAGTTGCAGCTGAGAGGCCGGCAAGTCAGGTGGGGAACGTTGGAGTCCGCCATCACTGGAGCAAGCAAGCCTCCCTGTTCGCTTCAGTGCATGGCTGCCGGCTGCCATCTTGGCTGGCAGTTAATTGGCATATTGCCCTGATTAGCCAATGGGAAGGGTAGTGGCCGTACTGCTAATTACCATGTTTCTCTTTTATTAGATAGGATAGGTGGAGAATTCATGTTCGAAAAATTCCAAGTGAATTGTAAAGGGCCTCTAAGAATTTTCCCATCTTTATTCTTTCTCCAATCTTAATAAACTGGGACATACAGAATCATCAATTCACTGAAATTGAATAGTTCTTCCTTTTCTATTCTGCTTTGAGGGCAGGATCTCCTATAATCAAGCTCTAAGT
Organism: Myotis brandtii; assembly: GCF_000412655.1. Lineage (NCBI taxonomy): Eukaryota > Metazoa > Chordata > Mammalia > Chiroptera > Vespertilionidae > Myotis > Myotis brandtii. Next base: position 3,803,354 of record NW_005364596.1, read on the forward strand.
TCAAGCATGTGATATGTATTCTGAGGTCACTTTTAAGACTAAAGTCCAAAAGAAACTGAAGGTGCTGGACCATCTCAGAATGATAGTTTTCAATACAAAATGTTAACAGAGCTCTGACCTCACTTCCAATGCTGTGAATCATATGTACTTTCATCCATTATCTGAAACGTTTATAATTTAAAAAATTTTTACCCCTCACGATGAAAAGAAACAATTGTTTAATTTAAAAAGTAAAATGCAAATATGAGTCAAGAGAAATTTATGTGATTTTGAAATGAGAAGGGGAAGTATTAGAAATCATATTTTTCCTTATTTATTCTCATGAGTAATCACTTCTTCAAGAAACTGAAATACTAACTCAGAAAGCAAAGAGCTAAAGGCATGTCTAATTCCTGTACCACAAATGTCCTTTAATATTAATTAATAGCAACATTATTGAATAGACAACAGGCTTTATAATACTTAGCTGTGCATGTCCAACCTCCTGTTATCATTAAATCATATATTAGATTTTCCTTTGATTCCTATTTGTGCTAAATTTTTAGGTGAAGGTTTGATTTTTGTGTTTGTTATAAAAAATTCAATGAATTAAATGTTCAATGGATTAATGGGGGAGCTTAGGCCTCTGAAGTTCTCTTCTTTATTTCTTTAGTATTTGTAAGATACCAAAGGAGGTTCTAAAGACATGGCTTATTATCAGAATATTTTCCTTGATTTTGAACATACCAGAGAAAGAATTATTGATGTGGCAACATCAAAGCTAAAACAAATAGGACTTACTGTTCTGGCTAAAAGATGATATATTTAGTTTTGCTCTTTACAAAAGGAAGGATTTTACTATTGTTTAATGGGTTGTATAAATGCTGTCTTTTGTGCTTTGAGTCAGTTATTGCATCTGCATTTTATGAAAACCTCATATTTCGGGCTTAGCAGATGGACTTATTTGAATTAGGCGTGCTGAAAATGGTCTTTCCAAATTATGTTTTATAAAAGGCTAAAATAGTAGATTTGCCTCAAGATATTCTGGAACAATGATTAGGCTCAAAGACCCTCAGGATGAAGAAATAGTTGTGGCAAAGAACATCCAGAGCTCTTTCCGGTGGGAGGGGCAGAATCCTTCGAGGAAAGGTATGGTCCTTACCTCAGAGCAGGTCCACGAAAGAAAACCCATGTCCTTCTGACTGACTGACCCAGATTCCTCAGCTGCAAAGCAAATAGCCTATAAAACTTGCTTTTAATTTTCAAATGAAATGCATTTGAGTCACCATCCCAATTACTTCAAAAACAGAAAGGAGGTTCATGTCATTGACGACGCATAGTGCACATTTGCTGCAAAATGTCATGGGATGGGTCAATTGCTTCAAAAGAGAAACAGTGTTTTGTTTTGTTTTGTTTTTCTTGATGAACATAAATGGAAAAATCTCCAATAAAATACCAGGAAATGGATTCAACAGAAGATTAAAAGAATCATACACCATAACTAAGTGAAATTTATCCCTGGGACGCAAAGATAGTTAGTTCAACAGAGAAATAGTTTTAAAGAAGAAAAAAGGCCCTCAGATATTTTTAGGCCTTTAAAAACTATGTGGAAAGTTGTCACAGTGACCTTAGGATCTTGGTAACAATTTGCTTTTAAAAATAGATGCCAAAACTTCCTAGTTTCCTTCCACTGTTTAATTGGAGGAATACATTTTTTTTGTTCTAGTGCACAATTTCTGTGAGCATAGACTTGAAAGACCCATGAAATCTTTGAGAGGTTGTTGGATGGATGTGATGAGAGTGGCAAGAAAAACTGAATGGGAAAAAAATGAATAGTTTTTAATACATGTCAAAATCTGACTTAAAAAACAGTCAAGGAAAAAAAAAGGATTGGTCATTTTTAGTAAACTAATTTTTTTCTCCCTCCCTATTCTGGGTAAGATAAGTAATAGGAACATGAGATAATATGACTTTTTTCTTTCTCTCTCTTCCTCTTCCCATGTTTCCTTCCTTCCTTCCTTCCTTCCTTCCTTCCTTCCTTCCTTCCTTCCTTCCTTCCTTCCTTCCTTCCCTTCTTCCTTTCTTCCACCTTTTATTTCATAACAAACCGAGGAAAGGACATCATCAAGAAAGGGCATATAGATGGACCTATAAAAATCAAATTGACTCACACTTATTCCTTGGTATTAAGAAACAGGTGATAACTGGAGACCCCTCAAAAATCTAAGGATGAGATTTTGTGGCTGTGAATTCCCAATAAATTGGAAAGCCACATACAAAACAATGAAGCTAGAATGCTATTCATTACCATACACAAAAACATAACTCAAACTAAATCAAACACCTAAATATAAGATCTTAAACGCTAAAATATATAGGTACTAAACTGATGGACCTTAGTCTTATAGACGATTTTATGAATTTAACCTCAAGGGCTAGGGAAGTATAAACAAAAATAAATGAATGGGATTACTAGTATGTCAAACTGAAAAGCTTCTGCACAGCAAAAGAAACTATCAACAGAACCAAAAAAAAGCAACCAACAAAATGGGAGAAGATATTTGCAAACAACATCTCCAAAATATATAAATAACTCATGTAACTCAACACCAAATATCAAATAATCAATTAAAAATGGGCAGAGGACCTGAACAGATATTCCTCCTAAGAAGACATACAACCCTAGTTGGTTTTGCTCAGTGAATAGAATGTCAGCCTGCAAACTAAAGGGTGCTGGATTTGATTTCATTCAAGAGCACATGTCCGGGTTGCATGCTCGATCCCCAGTAGGGGGCGTGCAGGAGGCAGCCAATCAATGATTCCCTCTCATCACTAATGTTTCTATCTTTCTCTCCTCTCCCGTACTCTCTGAAATCAATAAAAAATATATTTTAAGAAAAGAAGACATACATATGGCCAACAGATATATAAAAAGATGCTTGACTTCACTAGTTCTAAGGAAAATTCAAATTAAAACCACAATGAGATACCACTTCACACATATTAGAATAGCTATTATCAACAAGACAGGAAATGACAAGTGTTGGAGAGGATGTGGAGAAAGGGAAACCTCCATACACTGTTGGTGGGAATGTAAATTTACACAGCCACTATGGAAAACAGTATTGAGTTTCCTCAAAAAAAAAAAAAAAGAAAGAAAAAGAATAGAGTTACCATGTGACCCTAGCAACCCTTCTTCTGAGTATCTACTCAGAAAATTTGAAAACATTTATTCATAAAGATATCTGTACCCCTTTGTTCATTGCAATATTATTCACAGTGACCAAGACATGGAAACAACCAAAATTTCCTTTTCTAGATGGTTAAAGAAGACGTGGTATATATATGTACAATGGAATACTACTCAGTCATAAGAAAAGATGAAATACTGCTCTTTGCAACATGAGTGGGTCTTGAGAACATCATGCTAAGGGAACTAAGGCAGATGGAAAAGGACAAGAGCGATAAGATTTTATTCACATGGGATATAAAGCTGAAAACAACAAATAAGCAAATAAAAAACTAAATAAACAACAACTCACAGACACAGAAAACAGAATGATGGTTATCAGAGGGAAATGGGGTGGGGAGAAAGTAAAAGAGGGTAGAGGGGGACACATATATGGTGACTGAAGGAGATGACTTTGGAGGTGAACACACAATGTTATACATAGACAATGTGTGATAGAATTGTACACTTAAAACCTATATATGTTATTAACCAATGTCACCCTTATAAATATAACAAAACTCTTTAAAAAAATTGTCAGCATGTACCCATTTGCATTTTTCTAGGGAGGAAGTGAGCTCCTGTCTCTTAGCAGATTCTAAGAGGTTCTATGGCCTAGAGAAGTATAAGAACCACTGATAAAAAGCATTTGAAGCAAAGTAGTAGATAGTACTACAATTTTTCATATAAGTATGGTTTTCTTTTTTCTTTTTCTCATATAAGTATGGTTTTCTTAATACATAGTTTTTCAGTGAACTTTAGATTATAATTTTGCATGAAGCACTACTAAAAAGAGGATTTTTTCCTATTTGAAAATGTGTATCTCACTAAAATCAGTGCACAAAAGTTTGTGGGAGACCCAGGATGTTAGATTGCAACATCTTTGGGAGCTTCCCAGGTATAATCTGAAACCCGCCCCATATGCTACGGGCAGGGAGGATCAAGGAACAAGGCAGACCATTCCAAATTGATAGGTAACAGGTTAATAAGCAAGGTAACTTACTTAAAAGGCTTGTCTTGGGCAGCTCCAAGTTGAGTAGTTTTCTGCAACTGCCCGCCAAATCTTGAAAGTTTATGTAGAGGCCCTGAGTTCAGTCACATACCAGGAGGCCCTAACTGGCTTCAGTTACATACACAGTTCAGGTTGTCTCATTACCACATTGTTTATCTCAAGGCTGTATCCTTGGAGCAGTTCCTGGTCACAGAAAAGGCAAGGAGGACATACAATCCAAGGGCAGGGGAAGGAATAGGGAACCTCCAGTTGCCCGAGTCCAGCTTGTGGTTCAAACTGGTGGTCACATCTTCTTGATAACCTTCCTTAATGCAGAACTTGCATAGTTTCAAAGGGTCTCCTGCAAAGTATTTTTAACATGCAAAGGGAAAGATAGTAACTTTGCTGTGAAGAAACTCAGAAGACACCACCTTACCCAAGGGACTAAAATTAGTATCATTTGTAAAGAAACACATTGACACTATTAATCCTTTGATAGGATTCCTTGAGAAGGAAATAACATAATTTCTGTGATGTTCTGGTAAAAAATGCGGAACTTTCTTCCAATCAAGAGATAAAAATCAGAGAAACCCAAACTGGGAGATATTCTACAAAATACCTACTCAATAATCTTCAGAAGTGTCAACATAATGAAAGCTATGAAAAGATGGAGGAACTATTATGGATCAGAGGAGACTGAGCAAGAGTAACAACTAAATGTAAGGCGGAATCTGGTGGGATCCCAGAACAACAAAAGGATGTTAGTGAACATAGAAACTGGTACAAAGTCTGTAATTTAGTTAACAGAAATGTACCAATGTTATTTTTTTAGCTTTGATAAGTGTACCAGAGTTAATATAAGATGTTAACAAAAGGGGAAGCTGAGTAAGGAGAGGTTATATAGGAACAGTCTGTTAGTCTGAGTTAATAAGTTTTTTCTTTATAAAGTCTAAATTTAGTTTAAAATAAAATATTTAAAAAATAAAGAACAGTAGATTCCTGATAACATTATCTTAACATTTGGGTCCAGCTCTGCCTGGAGTCTGAGAATTTTCTCCTAACATAGCAGTTAGGTGAGATAATAAATTCCATTTTTCTTATAAGGATTTAAGCAAAATACAATTATCTATCTTATCTTTGTTTCTCTGGGCAAGTTACTTAAGCCCTAAAACATATAATTTCCTGAAAACATGCTAAGTTACTGTGATCTTTTCTCCTTTTTAAAAAATCTTGTTGAGTTTTGAATATGGATTCTCATTTGATAGCAATTGTCTGGCTCTGCTTTATTCTTGATCTTGGGCATGGATTACACCTTTGTGTCACTTCTAGGCATATTTCATTAGCATCCAGTGCCTAGCTATTTTTTTATATTTTCCATAATTATTGGATTCTCAGTTATAAATTTTTGGCACTAAATATACATGCATTGCTTTTTGTACTTTTCATTATTTTTGCAGAACGCTTCTAATTGGTAATACTACATTACTTATTATCAGACATCCAACAACTATCTGTGCAAGACAATGTATAGGCTATCTTAACTATTTTCTTCCATCTTTCATTCATTTAAAAATACTTAATGAATAGTATGTGCTATAAACTATTTTTCAGCTGAGAATAATTCAGATAATATCCCTGCTGGATTCATCTTTTAAAATATATTTTTATTGATTTCAGAGAGGGAGAGAGAGATAGAAGCATCAACAATGAGAGAATATCATTGATGAGCTGCCTCCTTCACGCCCCACACTAGGGATTGAGCACAGAACCTGGGCATGTGCCCTGATGAGAATTGAACCATCTATAGTTCAACACTCAGTCTCTGAGCCACACCAGTCGGGCTCTGCTGGATTCTTATCATCATCTCTGTATTCCAACCCACATGAAGGTAGAAAGAGGATGTCCAGGATAAGTGACTTTGCATTTTTGAAATCACTTGGAGGTTGTATCCACATCAGTGCTGCTCAGATCCATAAGCCTAAATGTAGTCATGGCCTCACCTCCTTTGTGCAAAGGAGGCAGAGAGATCAACTCTGCTCAGCTGCCTTGTACTCCCTAAAACTTGTGGTGGTTGGGATTATTATTTTAAGGAAAATAAAGAAAGTGGGGAGATCTCTGCCACAGTGGATTTTTAAGTGCAGAAGTCATAGATTCTGACTTGTGTCTTTAAAGGTTACCTTGAGTAGCTTTGTGAACAACAGAATTTAGTGGAGGCAAAAGTGAAAATGCGGAGACCAGTTGGGAAGCTACGTGTAGTAGTTCAAGTGGCAGGTGTTAGTGGCTACTGAGTGTTGGTAAGGTACATGTTCAGTTTTTAACCCCTATCTGTATTGATTCTTACTTGAATGATGAAGTCATTGCAAAGCTCAATAAAATGTAGAGTATTTATAAAAATTATGATTGCCTTCACATAATCATTATTTTCTCTACTTGGAGGTTGATCACATTTTATATGTACAATAATTTTAAGAGTAACTACAATAACTTACTTTGGTTTTATTTTGGCCAATAAGCTAATGGTTCTGATTTGCTCTACAACATGACATTAGCTGGGACATGAGTTAGGAAGTCTTTGTGGTAGTGCAAGTGAAAGAAAATAGGTTTAGACTGGGGTTGTATATGTTTAGATGGAGAAAAAAGAAAAAAAAATAAGGATATATTTAGCAGTAGAGCCAACAGAATTGGCAGGCAGAATGTGAGAGGTGAATGAAAGAGAATCAAGAAATGCTCACTTGACCAATTTGTTGAGTGTGGCTGCGATTTAGTGAGCTGGAGAAGTTTGGTGAAGAAATGGGTTGCTAGGACCAGCAAGAATCAAGATTTCTGTTTGTCTTATCTTAGGTTTGAGATACTAAAAAACAAAACAAATATCTTATCTTATCTTATCTTTCTTATCTTAGGTTTGAGATACTAAAAAACAAAACAAAACAAAAAAAAAACTAACCCCAAATGGGATGTCTAATAGGTGATTAAATATAGATACCTAGAGTTTAGGTGTCAGGTTAAGGGAAAAATAATCTATAAATTGACTGGGAGTTCATACACAAAGAAACTCCTGAGAAGTTTGAACAATGAGATAAAGCAAATAAAACCAGGAGAAAAGTGGATGAAGAGTCTGACAGTGAGTAGCTTAGATTATCTGCTTCACTAAAGGCCCTACTCTTACCAGCATTCTCAGATGGAGAGGTGCTTATTCACCACAAAATACTTAGATATTTATTGTGACTCTACATGGTAAGTAGATATTGGTAAGAGTGGATAGAGATGTCCTAGTTTTCCTTCTTTTTAGAAAGGGCTTCAAAGAATGCACAGTTCAGAGGCCTGTAACTCCTTTTGTGTAGTCTCCATTCTTTCAGTCCATGGTGTCTTTCATTGTAACTCCCTAGACATACTCACTGAGAGTAGGAAAACATTTGAAATGAGCTCATATTTTCACCAGGAAAGGTTTAATAGAACGTTGTAAACATATCGTAATGGTAGGAGGCTTCTCTTGTGCATCCTTGAACTTGAGTCTAGGTCCAAAGACTTGACAGGAATACTCTGAGCTCTGGAGCTGGCCACTCATCAGGTAATGACAACACTCCAGTTAGTCAACACCCAGGAGGAAAACTGCAAATGATGAAGTGTTACTTTGCAGTACTTGCTACTTTGAACTTTTTATTTGGTCTCCTATAGTCTATTCTTCCACCTCTTTCTTTTCCCACCTCTTTCCTCTCCACTTGTATCATTTTTTAACAATTCATCACAAAGAAAAAAATAGGAATTGGATGGTCTCCCTCTCATTTTTTAACACCTTTGACTAAAAGTAAATCTGTGACTGTAATCACTTCCAGAAATACTTGCATTGGGTGCCAGTAAATTGACTCCTGCTTTCAAGTATTTGCGTGTATAAGAATTGGGGGTGGAGGAGCAATTTTTTTTTTCTGCTGCCAAGACCGTGCTGTTTGCCTGTGTTCTTGGTCTTTATTTTGGGGCACCAAATTTTCTAGCTGATGAGATAATATAATATTGCCAGAGGCCAACGTGCCTTTTATTTTGTGTTCTCTCTCTCTTCCTTGCCCCTTAAGTTCCATGTCATTTATTTAGAAATCAAAACAGGAAAGCACATCTATCTTCCATCCATTCATTTGTTGTTGTCATTTATTATTTCTTTAAATGAATACTTGTGCCAACTCTGCACTGTACTGAAAATTGTAAGAACTTTAAGAGTTGGTTTTAAAATTATTGCTTCCATACTGTAGCAATAAAGTGGCATAACTTCCATACTGTAGATTTTATAGAGTGGCATAACTTCCAAGACTTAATCTTCTAAAATATAATTCTAAGGGATTCTTTGATTAGGTTTGTGATGGGGATGGTTAGTCTGAGGCAACAAATACTCAGAAAATTTAGAATAAGAGAAGACTTTAGTGGAATTGGGGTTAGTGACTGGTAGCTTTTCAAAAGAGATAGTCTTGAAGTGACCTTAAAGAAAGCTTAGGGTTTGGGAAGGTTATCCAGTGTGTAGATCATGAACCTTCATCACATTTCAGTTCCTATCTACTGTGAGAGTAAAAAAGGCTCTGTTAGAGTTATAGGTGACTAGAGGCCTGGTGCACGAATTTGTGCACCAGTGGTGTTCCTCCTTCTGGCCTGCAGGATCGGGCTGAAACTGATTCTCTGACATCCCCTGAGGGGTCCTGGATTGTGAAAAGGCACAAGCCAGGCTGAGGGACCCCACCGGTGCACGATCAGGCCAGGGAGGGGCACGAGAGGTTGGCCAGCCAGGGAGGGACTGCGGGAGGGCTCCAGGGCATGTCC
>NW_005364596.1:3812369-3822831 GCF_000412655.1 Myotis brandtii
CTTGCTACTTTGAACTTTTTATTTGGTCTCCTATAGTCTATTCTTCCACCTCTTTCTTTTCCCACCTCTTTCCTCTCCACTTGTATCATTTTTTAACAATTCATCACAAAGAAAAAAATAGGAATTGGATGGTCTCCCTCTCATTTTTTAACACCTTTGACTAAAAGTAAATCTGTGACTGTAATCACTTCCAGAAATACTTGCATTGGGTGCCAGTAAATTGACTCCTGCTTTCAAGTATTTGCGTGTATAAGAATTGGGGGTGGAGGAGCAATTTTTTTTTTCTGCTGCCAAGACCGTGCTGTTTGCCTGTGTTCTTGGTCTTTATTTTGGGGCACCAAATTTTCTAGCTGATGAGATAATATAATATTGCCAGAGGCCAACGTGCCTTTTATTTTGTGTTCTCTCTCTCTTCCTTGCCCCTTAAGTTCCATGTCATTTATTTAGAAATCAAAACAGGAAAGCACATCTATCTTCCATCCATTCATTTGTTGTTGTCATTTATTATTTCTTTAAATGAATACTTGTGCCAACTCTGCACTGTACTGAAAATTGTAAGAACTTTAAGAGTTGGTTTTAAAATTATTGCTTCCATACTGTAGCAATAAAGTGGCATAACTTCCATACTGTAGATTTTATAGAGTGGCATAACTTCCAAGACTTAATCTTCTAAAATATAATTCTAAGGGATTCTTTGATTAGGTTTGTGATGGGGATGGTTAGTCTGAGGCAACAAATACTCAGAAAATTTAGAATAAGAGAAGACTTTAGTGGAATTGGGGTTAGTGACTGGTAGCTTTTCAAAAGAGATAGTCTTGAAGTGACCTTAAAGAAAGCTTAGGGTTTGGGAAGGTTATCCAGTGTGTAGATCATGAACCTTCATCACATTTCAGTTCCTATCTACTGTGAGAGTAAAAAAGGCTCTGTTAGAGTTATAGGTGACTAGAGGCCTGGTGCACGAATTTGTGCACCAGTGGTGTTCCTCCTTCTGGCCTGCAGGATCGGGCTGAAACTGATTCTCTGACATCCCCTGAGGGGTCCTGGATTGTGAAAAGGCACAAGCCAGGCTGAGGGACCCCACCGGTGCACGATCAGGCCAGGGAGGGGCACGAGAGGTTGGCCAGCCAGGGAGGGACTGCGGGAGGGCTCCAGGGCATGTCCAGCTCACCTCGCTCAGTCCCGATTGGTAGCAAGCTAACCTACCAGTTGAAGTGTCTGCCCCCTGGTGGTCAGTGCATGTAGTAGCAAGCGGTTGAGCGGCCTTAGCATATCATTAGCATATTACGCTTTGGTTGGTTGAACAGATGACCGGACACTTAGCATATTAGGTTTTTATTATATAGGATAGTTTTGGTTCTGATTCTCATTATTATGTTAAAAGTTATTCATCAATTCTTCAGTGTATTTTGCTTATTAAATTCAAGTCTTTTCTCCCCATACTAAACATCTTAACTACAAGTTCTATTTCCATTCCATCTTAGTATCTCCCTTGGCAAGTGACACAGTACTATGCATGTAGTAGACACTTATTAAGGTGTCTAGGAGAGAGATGTACCCTAGTGTTGAAAGTATTAACTTTGGAGCCAAGATACATGATTTCAAATACGAGTGGTGCTCACTTCTTCCTAGAAGTGTGACTAAAGAAATTTCTTACATTTTCTGTGTCTCCGTGTCCTCATCTTAAACTGGGGATGATAACACTACCTGCTTCATAGCATTGTTATAAGGTTTAAACAAGACAAAATACAGAAAATGTCTGGGTCACTCTCATCATCATCATCGTCATTACTATTACCATAATCATTATGATCAAATGTTTATTGGAATAAAATGGAAGCATAGGGACCATTTTGGAAAGAGGAGATGGATGGGTAGGTAAGTTAGAGATAACAAATGCAATATTTTAAGTGTTAACTTGAGTAATTTAGTGCATAGAGGTAATCAGCAATGCTTGGGTGAGGTAGCTTCTAATCTAGACTCAAATCATTCAGAGTTAGAAACTCAGGGCCATGTGGAGAAAGAGGCTATAGTTAAACATGGTAAAGAGAATAGATGACCCACCATGCAATAACTACATCTTTGATGTGCTGAGGGCTTTTATGTCAAAAGAAACATTTGTGACCCCATTTATTTGGCAAACATTAATTACAGTATTCTCTTAGGTAAGGGCTATAAAATTAAATAATGTAGTTGTATCTGTCCTCAAGGATTTTATGGTTAGCCAGATTTTAAACAACTTTAATAAAGCAGGATGAGTGTGAAGATGGGGAAGCACAGAAGGCTGTGGGAGGCCTCTCACAGTCTGTTTTCACCCCCTGCCCACTCCATGCTGCCAATTGATGCATTTGGGAGCCTTCAGAATCTGGCTCAATGCCTACCTCCCACCGGAAATCAATGTTGACAGTTTCATTAGTTTAATTTTTCCCTTGCCCTTAATCCTGTCACTCTACAAACACATACTAATATTCTAAGTTTTCATATTCTTCTGAATTTATACAGCTTCCACTCAAAAAAGATAAGGAACAGTGTTCGGGAATGCAATGTCTGCTCCTACTTTCCATGTCCTTTTCTGAAAATCCTTCTGGAATTAGGAATTGATCTCTTCAAAAACATACTAATTTATATCGTCTCCCAGAGGTCTTTTGAAGTCTGAGGTGAAGTCTGGAGTCAGCATTCACTCATCACTTTTTATCCCACTTTAGGAGTCTTTCCTGTATCTCTGCTCTTTGATTGATGCACTTTATATTCCTTTTATCTGAGAGAGCCAAGTCCATGATGAAAGTTGGTAAGTCAGATATCCTGGCACCTTAAAGAAGTAGCCCTTTCTGGGTTTCATTTGCAATGCATTTTTCTGTGATGAGTGCAAGGCCAAAAATGTAGGATACATGTTTGTTGAACTACTACAAATGCCATTTATTTCAGGAGCAAAAGAAATGAAAGTCCAGCTCTTACTACAAAAAAAAGACTCTTAGTGAATATTATTAATAAAATTGAAGCCTTAAACAACAGTCTCTTTATGTCCTTGAACTTGATGTGGTGTGAGTTAAGAGTCACAGAACAGCAAATCCAGATTAACAACTGTAAACCTTCGAACTTCATGCTCAAAGTGGTTGGTTACAAGAGAGCTAATTTTTACAACATGGTGAGACAGGCAATTATCTATTGTCTTTTATACTAAGACTAATCTTTGCACTGACTCATTTGAGACCCTTTCTTTCTCTGGAGAATACAGTCTGTACAGACTGCGAGGTTCAAGATAGTGATGATCTGCTAAACATATGCAGAACAGATGGTTGAAGAAATTATCTGCCCATTCAATTGTTACATGACTCATTTCCGCCACCTTGCTGCCCCTGCACACACAAGGCTGTGCACACACAGCCAGTCCTTGGGTCTTTTCCCATGTTGATTCACGGAGGACACTTGGCATGGCTGGCTGTGGAGAGGTTCAGGGACCAACGTCCTCAGACAATGTTGCCTAAATTCCTGGCAGTGTGCTCTTTGGAAGTAAGAAAAAAGTAAGATGTCATTCAGGTAATGTCCAACTTCATTGGGAGCTCATTTGAAATGGACTGCAATCAAAGCTCTGGGAAATGTAGTCTATATTCTCTGCCAACTTCGTGTTGAAAAGTCTTGCCCTGTATAGATAGCTAGGAAACAAAAAGAAACCGAGAAGGAAAATAAAAAGCAAAAACCGGAGATGAAAGGGTCCTTGTTGGCCTCAGATGTTGCTCCCTCCATCATCTCTATGTTGTAACCAAAGGCCAAAATTTGCAATTTAAATTGTCTTAATCCCTCAGAGAGGTAATTCACAAATGTTTGCATACAGATATTTCTTAATCTTCCTCTTACGCCAGAGATCTAGAAAAGAAAAAAACAGCAACACTAAAAATCCTATACTACAGAAATTGAGTTTTCAGTCCATGAGTTGACTGAGTCTTGGAATAAGTCATATTCATTAATGCATCTTTGCATTAATTAGGCCTAATAATATCAGGATTAATGGCAGGTGAGTTGAAAAGGTCACACTGGGAATCTGTGGTCTTTACCACAATATTCCCCTGTTTCTATTTAATTGAATTTTAAGTGGGTTCATAATGAATAAATAAAACCTCTGTACTGTCTCTACCACTTGGTTTTAATTAGAGACTGGAAATAAAAAAGTCCTGGTTTAATTTAACAATGAAAGGGTGATTTCGAAGCTTGAGAAGAAATGAAACAATTTCTGTGTTAGGTTTTATTTTATTTGGGGCTACTTTTCTCTCATTTCTTTGAATTTGTTATACAACAGTTTTGTGCCATGTACTGTGCAGGGGCCATAGCATTTCTGCCCTTGTGGAGCTTACATAGTAAAAGGTCACTGTATTGTTTAGACTTAAATTTAAGAAATCTTCCAGAAAAGAACACTCTTGGTCATGGCTGGGTAACTCTTAGTTAGAGCATTGTACCGATACCTCAAGGTTGTGGGTTTGATCTCCAATCAGGGCACATACAATAATCAACCAATGAAAGCATAAATAGGAGGATCAACAAATTGACCTCTCTCTCTCTCTCTCAAATAAAAGAAATAAAAAGTTAAAAAATACTCTCCAGGAAAAATCCTGATACTAATAGTAAAAATAAATATGAAAGAAAATACTAAATGAAATTAGTATGCTTTATCCACTATATTCATTTCTACAAACGACTATTTTTCTGGTTAAAATTATTTTCCACTCTCATTGAAAATATTGGTTACTATATATATTCTGTTAAGATATTACTCAGAGTAAGACATAGCAAACTCTTAAATCATCAAAACAGATAACTTTTATGTAATTTGTGCAAAAATGCCAGGTAGCAAAACACTTATGATTTTCCTTTTAGTTGTGTTAAAGAGAGCCCAAAGACAGCAAGAATTCTGAGGGAAGCTTTGTAGGGAACTCATATGTATTTAAACAAAAATAAATTTTAACCATTTTGGCCTATATGGCTGTTCTGTACTTGTTCCTCCCTTTGCCCATCACCCTTTCCTTTTATCTGGAAGATGCCTGTGCGAAATAAATAACATGGTGAAGTGGCTTTGCTCTTTATGATTTCCTGAGGCCATGAACTATTTACAAAGATTCGTTCCCCTGGAAGTCTCAGGTTTCCTGTTTTTATTATCCACACTTTCCATGGTGGTTTAGACTAAATTGGCCATTATAGGTTTGGAGAGCCATCTATTTAACAAAGCAAATTACACTGCTACTCCCATACCCAACTCTTACGGCCCAGGTTCTGGGGCTGCTCACTGACAGCAACGAACACATCAATGCCTCACTTTCTACCTGTTTTTGAAGTTAACTCCTCTTTCAATTTGTACTTCAGCCATGTTTATTTGGCGCATTGGGTCGTCAGGAAACAGGTAGCTTGGAAGGAGAAATGACGATTGGAATGTAATTTTCCTTTCATCAAGAGGAGCTCCTTCACAGGATGGATGGCCCGGCCCTGGGGCAGAGGTGCGGAAGGCTCAGTGATGATCTCACGTTGCCTAATGAACCTGTGACAGGGAGAGCAAAATCTCTTGCACAGCCATACCATGAAGTCAGCCAGATCAAGTCCCTGGCGAGCGCTTGTAAATAGAGTTTCTCTTCTAGAGGACTGTCAGCATATTCAGCAAAGAATACAAAGTTATCTCCTCCATGTGCATGGTCATTTAGCTAGTCAACAGCAGGAGAAATGGTAATGTGTATGTACACCACAGAGGTTTGTAATAACTGGTAATGAGGTATACACAGCAGATAACCCAGCGCAGAATAATGAGGAGGAGGAGTAAGGGAGAAGGTGGTGCTTGGAAATCATTGTGATGAGACCGTGCTACAAGCGGGGGCCTGAGTGGAGAGTGATGGCGTGCGTCCCTTCATCCAAGCTCTGTGTGCCCTTGCCGAGGGTACAGACTAGGTTAGTTGTCCAGAGCTGCAGCTTGTGGCCACTCATCTATCTTCCCAGCAGACAAGAACTATCCCGGCATCAAAAGTCCTTGAAGCAGTTTTCATAACGTTGACAGTGTGTCAGTAACTTGTTAAGTCCGCAGATAGGGGAGAATTTTGAAAACAAAACTGAAAATAATCCAGGCACTGTCAGTGCAGATCTTCCAGTCTCTAGATATTCAGAAACTCCAAGGGCAGTATTTGCATGTTAGGCTGCCTGCAAACTTGGATAGGTAGGTTATAATGTGGGAGGCATTGGTGTCATTTTTAAGCAATAGAGGAAGACTGCTTTTTTAGTAGACAGGGTTCTTAAATCTGGGAGGATTCATGTCTTCTTAAACCCATCCCTTACTGGGATGACTCCAAATATTTGCAATTCTACAAAGTTTTATGCACTTTTCAACCTCCTTATTTTCTCTAACTGCTTCCTCCCTCTGGTATTATACCTGGGTCATTATAAAGTATCAGAAAGCCATACATAGGAATAGGTAAATCCTAATTGTATTAATATTTTGGGGGAGGATGTGATCCATCTGAATACATTTTGCTTGGGTCGGCTTTCCAAGTCCTCTTTTGACCCATAGTCTAAAAATAAGTTTCAGCCGAATTTACAATTGTGCCCTCTTCACTTAAATGCTTTTATTGGTGTGTGTGTGTGTGTGTGTGTGTGTGCGCTTGGGTGAGGGTTTTGTAATTTATAACAGCTCTGTAGGGTAGTCATTCTATGGAAGTTCTGTAAAAATGCTAATACGTTGCCATTTATTGTGAGGAACACAGCTGTTAATCATCAATGTTTCTGTATCTTGGAAAAAACAACACCCAAACAAACCTGATAACAGTCACTGATTCTAATGATTCAACAACACTATGATTTGTAGGAGTCTGAGGTGACTGCAACACATGTGGATCTTCTCGACATTTATTGTTTTTCTATGTATCAATCATAGACTAAGAAATCATTAAAATTATCCACAGGTGCCTCTAATGGTAGGGAAACACTAAAATTCCCACAACATGAAGCAGCGAATGAGAAGTTGGGAAAGAAAATGTGCTATTTATTCCATCTCTGGAGTAATAAAACAATAAGCTGAAGAAAAGGGTCAGTGTTTCTCTGTGAGCATCGTCTGGATTATGAATATGTTCATGGTTTACAGTTTTTTTCAAGCGCACATTTGGGAAACGAAGCATCCTTCCCTCTTCATAGGTGGTCTACATCAGGGGACATTTGTGGCCATGACTGGTGAGTGGAAGGTGAGAAAATAGCCCCTAACTTTCCTCACCTATATTTCTTTTCTCCCGAGTATAGGACTGGAGCAAACCGCAGGAAATCCCAAACTTTTGTGAGGTATGACTACAGGAGAAGAAACAGACCCAGGGCTCCTCTGAAATGTAACAGGATAAAGATGGAGTGGACAGAATCCTGGGGAATGAGTAGAGACATAAATAAGAAGAAAATATATGCCCATGTTTCTGAGCGTTGCTGCTTAAACCACAGGCTAGAAGGCCATGATTCCAAATTTCCATGGTTAGCTCTTGGGTATCTTTAGTCAACTCTTCTAATGGCCTTGCAGCATTAGATATTTATAATCAATTTATTTATTGAGAAATATCTGAGGGGCCTGTTAGTTTGTTTCTTGCTTACTGTTATGGAAATGCCATTTTCTACTTTGAGGGTATGGGGAGCCTAGACTGGTGGCATGTAGAAAAACTGGCAAATATAGACATGTTAGAATTGTTTTCTTATCATGATATTTACAAATTTTTGGTATCCACTCTATCAAATTTCTCAATATAAAATATGTCTAAAATGCTTTTTCTAGTGTCTATATTTGTTCATTTAAATCGCTTTATTTTAACAGGTTAGGATGATAACATCAAGTTATACACCTGTGAATCCATATTGGTAGCAAAAATATTTAAATAATTACAGGTAATTGCTGCCCCAAATCCCTGAGTAGTTCCTGGATTCAGTTATTAAATTAACACCTGGCAAAGCAAGTCCGTCCAGAGCCCCTGTTATATTAGGGGGCTCTATATTTTGCTTGGTTGGTGTTTGTGCCATATCAGTTGCTAAGTATTTTGAATATCACACTTGAGAGAAGTAAGAAAGCATACACATAAACGCATTCACACACACACACACACACACACACACACACACACACACACTCCGGAGCATTAGACAGGCATAGTGTTAAAGATCAGGGTCCTATGCTTCCAGAACTTTTCTTTGAATGGAACTTACTACATATTTTTATAATAATGTTATCCTTATTTTAAGGTATCCTTTTAATATTAATGTTCTACCATAAGTTAAACATTTCTTTACAAAACAACTCACAATATTTGAGTAGCAAGTAATTATATATCAAGGTATATATAGCAATATGTTATTATTCACATTTTGGAGAACTTTTATGCTCATTTGGTAAAGTGCTTGCAGGCTTAGAGATTATCAGGTGTCTTCCTACATTTTCTGACTATGTGGACTCTTAGTATGCGCATGAAATCATTAGCAGTTAAATTGAACAAATTCTACCCCCAAAATGTTTCAAGTAGCACATTTTTGCCTCTGACATTTGTACTCTTCTCCTTGGTGATTATATGAAAACATTTCATATAAAGCCTCACTGAAGTAATGTTCAGGATTAATTACTCCATGGGGATGTTGATGAAGCATGCAAATATATGGCTTGTGATTAAGGCAGCATCATAAATTGATCTATATCTAGTTTACTAACTAGAAAGCATTAATGGATTTTGAAACTCAGCTGTGGTTAAGGTTACAAGATTCGGGTCAGACAGATCTGGGCTCAACTACCAGCTTCCCATGACATTCACCAAGCTACTTCATTTTTCTATGCCTCAGTTTGCACATCGGCACAATGGTAATTACAAGAGTAAGTATTTCACAGGATTTTTATAAGGACTGAAAAAAACGATGCATAAAAATTAAATTGTACACTGCCTGACATAATAATAATACTATTACATTTTATTTTCTTTCACATGGTGTTATAAGCATTTTCAAATGGTATTTTCTTTTGGTGTTTTCCACTAAGACATTCAAGGGACATTTGGCTTGATTCAACAGCATTTATAAAATCAATTTTACCCAAACTTTTGGGATATTTCTTTTAAAAAATTTCATAGGAGAAAAATAAATATTCCTCTAGAAATGTAGCACTTTCAACAAGACAGAAAATGTCGTTCCATTCCTGCACCTGACCAATCCTTAGTGCACAGTCTGTGACTCATTATCCTTAAGACAAAACGAACTCAGATAAGTGCTATCACTTATTCTAAGGAAGACATGAGAGTATTGTAAGTTAGTATGGACTGTGAACTTGAAATAAATTAGGCCATCTCAAGTCTGTTCTTCGGGCCTTAATATATTGTTAAAGTCTGTAGACAGAAAGAGATAGAGCTGGGGGCAAAGAGAAAGTCAAGTGTATAAAGCCCAATGGTGCTAGGGCTCAGGTACTCTTCCAGGGACCAAATCAAACTTAGCACTTTAGCAATTCACAATGGAAGAGAATTTTGAAGACAGTCTAGTTGTAAGTTTTCCAAACTTCTCTACCTTTTTTTCCCTTTATTATTTTTTCCCACCGTAGGATTAATTTCTCATTCCACATCACAAAGTTTTGTATTTAAACTCTTATACCATCTTCAGTGATAATATATACTAGTTTATATACTATAAAGTAACATATACTATATTATAAAATATAACATAGTTTAATTGAAGTCCTTTTGGTTTTACTAGGCCATAGAGACAGGTATTATTCCTGATCCATTTTTGTATCTATTATAGAGTCTAACATTATGCCTTTCCAATAATGGAGCTGATGATAAATGTGTTACACTGACATGAGTTGGAAATAATACCAATGAGTTCTTTGACTTTGGCAAGTAACTAGAGTTATGGTACAGCATCTGGTATAGAGCAAACATTTGTCCTAGTAGCTTCCATGGTGGGCTTTGCTCTATGGGTGTACAGGTGAATCCAGATATTCAGGTATAAGTTTGTATATGGGAATGAGAGTTTGTACCATAAATACATATTTAATTAGGATACAAGAATCTTCTATAACTGTAACGTAATTTATATTATTGAAGAAGGATCCTATAAATCTCATTCCTCTAAAATATTTGTGTCAGCAGACTATCTAAACTAATAAAAGAGAAACATGGTAATTGACGTACGACCGCTACCCTTTTCATTGGCTAATCAGTGAGTATATGCAAATTAACTGTCAGCCAAGATGGCGGCCGGCAGCCAGGCACTGAAGCGAGCATGAGGCTTGCTTGCTGCGGCCTCCAACATTCCCCGCCTCACTTGCCGGCCTCTCAGCTGCAACTCTAAGCAACTATGTACTATGTTGCAAATAAGAAGCTAAACAAAACCCCAGAAACCGGCTTCCATTCAGCCGGGCTCGGACCGCAACATTGTATCGATGTTTTCAGCAGCGAGGCCTCAGAGCTAAAGCTGGCCCAGAAAAAAAAAAAAA
>NW_005364596.1:3823667-3853722 GCF_000412655.1 Myotis brandtii
CTGCAACCTCCCCATCGACCCTGCCTTGAGTGTGACAGGGGGCGGTGCCCCAACCCCCCAATTGGCCCTACCCTGAGCGTGACTGAGGGTGGCATTGCAACCTCCCGATCCGCCCTGCTCTGTGCATGACGGGGCGGCGCCCCTACTCCCCAATCGGCCCTGCTCTGAGCCTGACCAGGGGCTGCACTTAGGGATTGGGCCTGCCCTCTGCCACCCGGGAGCAGGCCTAAGCCAGCAGGTCGTTATCTCCCAAGGGGTCCCAAACTGTGAGAGGGCACAGGCCAGGCTGGGGGGCCCCCCTCTCCCTGCCCCCCGAGTGCACAAATTTTTGTGCACCGGGCCTCTAGTATACTAATAAAAGAGTAATATGCTAACTAGACTGGACATCTTCCAGACATCCTTCCAGTCAAAGCCATGATGGCAGGGGCTGAGGCAGAGGCGGTTAGGGGGCGATCAGGCCAGCAGGGGAGGGCAGTTAGGGGGTGATCAGGCCAGCAGGCAGAGGCAGTTAGGGGCAATCAGGTTGGCAGACAGAGGCAGTTAGGGGTGATCAGGCAGGCAGGCAGGTGAGCGGTTAGGAGCTAGCAGTCCCAGATTGCGAGAGGAGTGTCTGACTGCTGTTGTAGGTCTGATCATGGGATTTGACCTACACTGACAGTCGGACATCCCCCCGAGGGGTCCTGGATTAGAGAGGGTGCAGGCCGGGCTAAGGGACCCCCTGGCACTGGGCCTCTAGTAGTAGTAATAAAAATTCATGACCACTTAATGAAACCCAAGTCATTATTTCAAACTATAATAATTTGAAAATGTAAGATATCTCCAAGATATTAAGAATTGTGTAAACAATTCCAGAATCCTGAAAAAGAAGATGTAAAACTGTTAGTGGGATAGAGACTGGTAAATGTCAGCATCTTAGAGTGAGAGGAGGAAATGGTGGCTGTCTGTGTCACTCTCATTATGAGAGATCTTCTTGTCTAATAGTCCTACCTGTTGCTTTGCTTTGTCATTCCTGATATTGTGGTTTCCCAGAGGGCTCCCTATTGCAGTCTTTGGTCTGACTCACAAGCTAAATCCATGCACAGCTCACAACTGGAGCCTTTCAGCTCCATTTCTCCAGGAGTCTCTCAGAACTCCTTTGCCTTGGCTCTGTCACAGAACAATATTCCTCTGAGGAGGAGTGCTGGCTGGACCCCTGTTATCATCTAAGTCCCTTTCATTTGATGATATCCTAGATCCCTCTTTCAGAGAAGTGTTCAGCAGACTGAAGTTGAAACATGGTACATTTTATCTGTAAGTGAAGTGTATGTGAAATTGTGCTTATTCTGTGTCATCCTGTAGCTTTAGTCACTATGTGTCTGAAAATAGTTAATAGAAAGAGGGTGCTTGACATAGAGAATAAGAGGGTTTTGCAGTAGGAACAAATTTCATTAGTGTTACACCAGTGAGGCAGGACTTTGGAATTGAACAGACCTGAGTTCAAGTCAGCAGTAGATGCTGTTGACGCCATGTCCTGTAGCCTCTGGACTCACCTAAGTTCATCTGTGACTGTGATGGGCAGTTTCCAGGATGCCAACTGCTTCTCCCTCCTATTCTCTGGGACTCAACCTGAGGACTTTCACTGGAGCCCTGAGTGTTTTCTCTGTTGCTCAGAAGTGGAGGGGAGTTAAGATCCCTGAGGACAGCCCTCAACCAATAGGGATGGGAGAGGGTGGATAGATGCCCAGCCTTCTAATTTTATGATGGGAATATTCAGAGACATGTTCCACATGGTTTCTCAGAGGGTCCCCAGCAAGACTGAGGGTCTCACTAATACAACCTGTCTTGGTTTTTCCCCTTCTCTGTTTCACTTTCCCTATCCTCTCACTCCGGTTTCTGAAGTTAACTTTTCAAAGAAATTGCTTGCACCCAAGTCTTTGTCATCTTAGGATCTGATTTGAGAAGAACCCAACCTAAGACATGGTCCTAACTGTGCACTTAACTGGTACTGAGACTCTGAGGAGGTTATCTTATTTTCTGGGTCTAAGTTGATCTATCAAATAAGACAATTGGGCTAAAATTAAAATTTTTCTATTTATTGAGTTGCACAACTCTTTTTTTTAAAAAAAAATAATACTTAAACAAAACTTAAATAAAACATATTTAAAATTTTTCTTTGGTAATTTATTTTTATGTTTATTTTTAAAATTTTATCTTTATTGTTGAAAGTATAACAGATGTTCCCCTTTGTTTGTTTTTTTCCCCCATGACCCCTCCTTCCACACCCGCCCCTCCCAAGCCTTCACCACATTATTGTCTTGTCTGTGTACTTGGGTTATGCATAGAAGCATATAAATTCCCCAGTTAATCTCTCCCCCACCCTGACCCCCACCCCTTACCCCCATCTTCCCTCCGAAATTCATCAGTCTGTTTCATGATTCTATGTCTCTGGTTCTATTTTGTTCATTAGTTTATTTTGTTCATTAGATTCCACAAATGAGTGAGATCATGTGATAGTTATCTTTCTCAGACTGGCTTATTTCATTTAGCATAATGCTTCCCAGGTCCATCCATGCTGTTGCAAATGGTAACAGTTCCTTCTTTTTTAGCACAGTGTAGCATTCCATTATGTAAATGTACCACAACTTTTTTATCCACTCATCTACAGATGGGCACTTGGGCTATTTCCAAATCTTAGCTATTGTAAATTGCACTACTATGAACATAGGGGTGCATATATTCTTTCTGTTTGGTTTTTCTAGATTCTTGGGATACATTCCTAGAAGTGGGATCACTGGGTCAAATGGGAGTTCCATTTTTAATTTTTTGAGGAAAATCCATACTGTCTTCCATAGTGGCCACACCATTCTGCATTCTGTGTACTAACCCTTGGCTCCACATCCTTGCCAGCACTTACAATGGTGTATGATCTTTTTAATGGTAATTTAAAGCTTTTTTTGTCTGTATGACAAATATGTACTTGTTTGTAGATCACTGGGGTATATTCTTGGGTTTTTACAATCCCTTGTAGCACAGTTTTGTGTGGCTCACGGAAAATTTAAAAGTCTGTGGTTCTAACTGTGGATAAAGGTCCTTGAGGAGCTCCCCACGTCCATCCTAATCTCTGGGTTGCTTTCCAACCTCAAAACCTACTCAGATCCAGTTCAGAATCTCTCTTCCCCATACCATTCATTTCCCAAATGGCTATGTGTGTATGTGCGCATATGCTTATGTATTGTCATATTGCAATGAACAAATCAGAAATATACTTTCCTAACTCATGCCATACCACTTTCCCAGGAATTTTAGTACAAAGACTATGCATTCTCATTATATACTGGGCAAAAAATAAATTCTCACTAAAATTTTTACTTTATCATAACTCTTGGCCATTGATGTACTTTTCAAAAGTTGTTTTTAGCTCATGCCATACCACTTTTCCAGGAATTTTAGTGCCAAGACTATGCATTCTCATTATATGCTGGGCAAAAAAATAAATTCTCATTAAAATTTTTACTTTATTATAGCTCTTGGCCATTGATGTACTTTTCAAAAGTTGTTTTTATTTCTGCATCGAGGTATTTTTGAGCAGAGTTTTAAAGTAATGTGGTTATTTTCCTAAAGTATCCACATGCCTCTTTACTTCTTCCTTTCCCACACTCTCTGCCTAAGCTGGGATCTGGACTTTCATCAGCCTGTCTTCCCCTATTATTTTCCTTAGAAGACTCCAGGGCATCCCATTGTCCTGCAGGTAAACCACTAAGCTCCAACCACTTGAGTTCTCTGGGACTGTGCCAGCACATCTTTCACCTCGCCAATCTTCCCAGGACACTTTCTCGTCATCTCTTAAACCCTGCACTTTCGCTTAACTTGTAGAAATACCCAAGGGGAAAAAAATCCTTTCTTGCATTTTTATTTTCTGGAGAAAAGAGCTGTTATCTCATTTCCATTGTTCACCTTTTTGATCACATTGTTTTCCTGTAAAAAAATATGACTTGAACAGAGGAACTAATGAAAGACTAATTTTGAAGAAGAGATAGAATAACATCTGCCCAATTTACTGGTAAGTATTCATATCTATATAATATATGTATAAGTTATGTTAGAAAGGACTATTTCTCCCAACTATGATTCTTCATGATATTAGTCAGGCATTTCTTAGTGAAGCTGACAGTCAGTTAGAAAGAGGATAATTTATCTACCCATCTTAACCCAACTATGATGTCACACATTTCCAGGGGAGTTGATGGTTGTGAGTTCCTTTTACAAGTTCTTTATTTACACCACAATTTTCTGTACTGTTTCAAAGCTTTGAAATACAGGTCAGCAATATGTCAACACTTAACATCCTGGAGAATACATCCTTCCCTCTCTTTGGCAGATTTTTTCTTGTGCACTTCAGCTGCGTGTGTTGCCCTTTAATTGTTTAGTTTCTGAACTTTCTTTAAAAAGAGGTGTACCCTACCATATAACTTCACCAAGATGCATCCTTATACAACCACCCAGGCTTCAGCGTATAGGTCTCTTGTCTCCCACACCGGTGTGTCAGTTCCTTCTGCAAGAGCTCATCTCCCAGAGCTAACCAGTAATTGGGTATGTGGTAGCTCCTTAATCTATACCAGGAGAGCAGATCACTAAATGATTGGACCAGATATCCTTTGGATGAGGCCTCATTAAGAACTTTTGAATAGCTCAAGATTTTGTGATTTGGTTGTTTTTTGGAAGCTCTGACCAGCTCTCTTGTTATTTCCATATATCCTTTGGATGAGGCCTCATTAAGAACTTTTTGAATAGCTCAAGATTTTGTGAGTTGGTTGTTTTTTTGGAAGCTCTGACCAGCTCTCTTGTTATTTCCAATTCCATATGAATTATGGACCTGAAATTCCTCTCCTACTGTGCTTGGCTTTGATGGCATCCAAGTTTTGAGCTTGTCCTCTTTCTTGTTAGATTCTAGAACTTTATCTCATTCTTGGTCTGGCTCTTCCACCTCAGACACTGATGCGAAAATAACATCCCTTTCATTACACGTTTCTGTCGTGTGCAGCTCCATGTTTATCTGTGCTCATATCTAGTGTTGGCCCACGTCCTGGGGAGATGACCGAAGGTTCTGTGATGGATGCCAGGGTGTGGTACACTTACCACAGACTAGTTTGGGGGCATTCCAGTGAGGGACACAACTGTTTTCTTTCCTGTTTTAATTCCAAGATCCTTCAGCAAATTAAGCCAATATGTCTTTGCATTGTGTTTTGTATTATTTCTGGGCAGGAATCACTACTGATGTGCTATTCCCTTTCATACCAGTGCTCCTAACAGTCGGCCAATATGTAGACATAGGTACAGCAGTTGACAAGTTTCATATGTTTCCTCATTTTACTTTTTCATATTTTCCCCTTTTGTGAAACTTCTCTTGGCACATTTCTTTCTAAGTTGTTTTCATTTTGTATTCTCTTATTATACCAAAAGATGTTGCCAGGTCAAAATCTTAGAATGATGGGTAGTCCTTGTGGGCCTCCTGAGTGTCATATATTACTATCATCTGGTTTGGGGAACTAGGAAGAATAGGCAGCCCAGCAAAGTTTTTGCATTTGTTCTCTTTCTGTTTCACTAATCATCTCAGTTTGCCTCTCCTGATGATAATAAGATTGAACAGGACCTTTCCCTTCTTGTTAACTATGTTTTTAGATAGTGACAAATATCAACGATAAAAACAATTATTTGCTGTACTGTGCAAATAACAGTTATTTGCTAATTCTGTGCCAGGCAATGTTCTGTATGTTTAAAAATATATATATATTAGGGGCCCGGTGCACAAATTCATGCACCAGTGGGGTCCCTCGGCCTGGCCTGTGGGATCAGGCCGAAACTGGCTCTCTGACATCCCACGAGGGGTACCAGATTGTGAGAGGGTGCAGGCCAGGCTGAGGGACCCCACTGGTGCATGATCAGGGCTGGGGAGGGACACAGGAGGTTGGCGAGCTGGGGAGAGACTAAGGGAGGGCTCCAGGGTGTGTCTGGCCCATATCCCCCAGTCCCGATGGGCCGGACCCCAGCAGCAAGCTAACCTACTGGTTGGAGTGTCTGCCCCCTAGTGGTCAGTGCATCTCATAGCAAGCAGTTGAGCGGCCTTAGCATATCATTAGCATATTACGCTTTGATTGGTTGAACGGACAACTGGATGACTGGACCCTTAGCATATTAGGCTTCTATTATATAGGATATATTATTGATTTCAGAGAGGAAGGGAGAGGGAGAGAGAGATGGAAACATCAATGATGAGAGGGAATCATTGATTGGCTGCCTCCTACACGCCTCCTCCTGGGGATCAAGCCCGCAACCCCGGCATGTGCCCTTGACGGGAATTGAACCCGGGATTCTTCAGTCTGCAGGCCGACACTCTATTCACTGAACCAAACTGGCTAGGGCTGTTCTGCATGTTTTACACACATCTTTTGTTTAATCCCCACCCAAATCATGCAAGTTAGGTATTGCTCACACATTTTCTCCAGAGGCATCTGGTTGCTCTTCTTGTCTGCTTGATAACCTAGTATTTTCTTCCATTCCTGCTACATGCTAGTGTAATATGTAATGGAATGTAGTCATGTAATATATGTAATATGTTTCATGTAATATGCAATTTTCTGAGCCTTAATACTAGGATAATTTTCTCCTCATGTGTAAAACATTGTGTTTATTACATGCCATATTGACTGATGAAGACAAGAGAGGATCATAACTTGGATCATATTCATATTATTTCATTTTCCTATTCAGGGATTTTGATTGCTTCCTATACATTCAAGATGGCAAAAGGAAGAGATAAAATGGCATGTGCTACTGTTTCTCTCCATTTTTAGGATGCAATCTTCCTGTATTTTTTTTTTTCATCTTGTTTTTTCTTACTCATCTCACCTCAGCCCTAACCTCACCCCTTCCAAATATGCCATGCTTGGGAGATAGACTTTTCTCCACACGTCTCTTGGCCAGTTGATGAAGACTCTGAAGAACAGTAAAATGACTTGCCGGGCTCATAGAAATATGCCAGAGAAATATATGGGGTTCATTCTTTTTGAGGTCTCCCTCAAATCTCACTTCTTTTGTGGAATCTTAGCTGAGTCCCCCTCCACTTTATCTGAAGGCAGAGTCATTCCTTCCTGCCCCTGTTATCTCATGTCACTTTATATATCCCTCAGCACAGCATTTATCTCAGGATACTGTGACTGGAGGTTTATTTTTCCTCCTTATTAGATTGTGAGGTACTTTATGGCAAACACTATGCCATTTATTCACGCATCCCCTGGGCCTAGAATAGCATTTGGCACATTGTAGATACCAGACAAGGGTTCGTTCTGGGAGTAATGGCATCCACGCTGTACAGTTGGCTGCTGTTCCTATTCTTGCTCCCTGAGGGCCTGCTTCATGTGGATCCTATTGTTTACTGAGTGCTGATATAGGGGTTGTCCTATTGACTCAGAAAATATATCAAGCAATGTGGATTCCAACCATAGAAGTTTCCTCACAAAAATTCCATTTTCAAGTGAAAACCCCAAGTTAAAAAGACCTAATCCACGCATATTATGGCATCTCCTTTGTAAAACTATGAAATGAGTTTAAACACAAAGGTCAAATTTCAAAATAAACATTAATATTATGATCAGGGCTTTCTCAAGGCAGTGAGGATGTTGTATATTCACACACACACACACACACACACACACACACACACACACGTGTCTGTTGCTTGAGGTCATTTACGTGGTTATATAAGCTTACAATTTACATATGAAACATTACCAAATTGTTTACATCCATGGATCTCCAGCATAATTTCAGCTCGACCTTTGGTAAAGTTGCCCATGTAGGCAGGGCATGAAGCACCTCTCTCCCAGATTTCAACTCACGAGCAGAAGTAAATTATTAAAGAGTCGGGAGAGAAAAAAAAAGAAAAGAAAAATAACTATGCTGCTAATAGAAGAAAGAAAGCAAATGTTGATTTAATCAATTGATTTACTTTTAAGTAAGAGAACAGATGTTTTCTGTTAAGTCCCTGGTGAAAATGCAGTAGGCGCCAGTGATACTTTAGGACCAGTGGCTTCTGATAAAATTTGAAACGAAGGTCTGGGTTGTTCTTGCTAAATGGGCTTTTGCACAGCAGGCCTGTCACTGTGGTGTGAATTTTCTCTTGAGCAGGAGTTGGCCTTCTCTTCTTGTTGCATTCACTTTTGTTCTTCATCCCTTAGAGTAGGAGAAGAACATTCCATTTTTGTGCTGGTGTGTTGGTTGAAAATGTCAATTGTGAAGAATTTAATTCTTTACCCATAATTAGTTATTTTAATCCTTCATTTTCTGGCCCAGTGGAAAACACCTGTGGTGTCTTCTGATCTTAGCCAGGTTACAGGCTTCTCTTTGAAGAGTTGAGCTTGAAGAGCAGTTGAGGTGTTAGTTTCCCTGATGCTGTCTTCATAATATGTCCCTCAACCTCTTGGTGTAAACATTAACCAGAACCCCACTCACTAAATCTTCAAAGGTTTCCTATAAAGGTTTATAAAATTCTTCATTCCCCCAAATGCCAGCTTTTCTTTTAAAGTTTCTTGAAAATCGCTTGTGGTAATATGAGGCTTTTCTTTCTCATAAACACTCCAATTATGTTAATATTCTTAGAATTTCTTTACCAAACACAATTTGTTACTATTATTTCATATAATAGAACATCTTCTTCCCCATTTTTTTTTCGCCCAGACTGCCACCATCTGACACACAACTTAACTAGACTATAAATATTTTTATGAATAAAAAGTGTCTATACCGCCCTAGCCAGTTTGGCTCAGTGGATAGAGCATTGGCCTGTGGATTGAAGGGTCCCAGGTTGGATTCTGGCCAAAGGCACATGCCTGGGTTGCGGGCTTGATCCCCAGTAGGGGGCATGCAATTTTGCCCAGACTGCCACCATCTGACACACAACTTAACTAGACTATAAACATTTTTATGAATAAAAAGTGTCTATACCGCCCTAGCCAGTTTGGCTCAGTGGATAGAGCATTGGCCTGTGGATTGGAGGGTCCCAGGTTGGATTCTGGCCAAAGGCACATGCCTGGGTTGCGGGCTTGATCCCCAGTAGGGGGCATGCAGAAGGCAGTCAATCAATGATTCCCTCTCATCATTGATGTTTTTCTCTCTCTCCCTCTCCCTTCCTCTCTAAAATCAATAAAAATACATTTTAAAAAAAGAGTCTATACCATTTTAGATCCCTCTGCAGAACATGGTTCCTAGTACACAGTGGAAATGAAGTCAATGTTGGTTGAATGAAGCCAGATATCTATCTATATATATAAAAGCCTAAGCAACCATCCAACTGTCTGACCATCCGACCTGTAGCTATGATGCACAATGACCACCAGGGGGCAGACACTCAAAGCAGGAGCTGCTGAGCTGTGGTGACTTGGCAGCTGT
Source organism: Myotis brandtii (assembly GCF_000412655.1). Lineage (NCBI taxonomy): Eukaryota > Metazoa > Chordata > Mammalia > Chiroptera > Vespertilionidae > Myotis > Myotis brandtii. Next base: position 3,833,091 of record NW_005364596.1, read on the forward strand.
GGTTTTTGGGTGATACACCCAGAACCCAAGGGGAGGGAGCCTGATTCCGGGTACGTCACCCAAGAACCACCCTCTCGCAATCCAGGACCTCTCAGGGGATGTCAGAGAGCTGGTTTCAGCCCAATCCCCACAGGCCAGGCTGAGGGACCCCACCAGTGCAGGGATCCATGCACTGGGCCTCTAGTCTCCTTATAATTACTTTTTGGAACCTATTGTAGGTAGCCTCTCTCAGGACTCACAAAGAAATCAAGATAGCCAAATAACCAAAGAAATTTGTTCTTTGTTCATATTTTCCATAATAAATTCTCCCCTTTTCACCTATCACTTTGTGTTACCTGACAATCCATTTGCTTACAATCAGTCTGCATTGATACACAAGAATGATAATAACAGAACTATACAGTGAGTTTTATAGAGGAAACTACCCTTACAAACTGGTGCCATGGCATTCACAGGCTAAACCCCCCACAATTTACAACCTAGTACTTTCCATTCTGTGGAAGGTAGGATGAGTGACCATTTTCTGATACCTGCCCAGTATCGACTAGCATCTACTTGGAACAGTGTCTCTGATTGACTAAATTAAGTGAAAGAGATGATAAAAAGGATGCATTCAGGCACATGGAAACTCTGCCATTATTCTTTTCCCAGTCCAGCTGTCTTGGATCTACTCTGATTTTCACCTCCCATGTCATCCTTTATCCTACCCCCCAACTAAAACACTTATAGTAGGTGTAGGAGAGTGTTTCTGAGGTGGGAGCCTGAGAAATACTTATTTGAATGGAGCTCAATTCCAAGGGAGAGAGTTGTAAATAGTTTCCATCAGTAATAACCTCATAGGAGAGTGCTGTGCTTCTCAACAGCCACCACCACCACTGGCCTTGATTCAGGGAGAAGCTGGAGCCTAAGTCCATGTGATTGCTGAGACAGAGCTACCCCTGTCTCTTTTCTGAGTGATCTGTCAGCACATTTCTGGAAGTAGATTGGGATAAGTGTGGAAGAAGACCTTTTGAAAACCATACCTGACTTCAGAAAACAGGAAGCAGCTGATTCTTCAGCCTTAAAATATTTAGTATGCATAATTTAGAAATATTAAAATAACTTTCTTTCTTCTTTTTTAAAAAACTTCATTCATTCTTTAAAAACACACACAATTAATTACTCAGTAATTCATGCATTCACTCATGAATCCACCCACACCTGGAGAGTACCTGCTATGAGGTAAGCACTTGTGAGGCAACAGGAAGACTTCGGAGAGCAAAGCCAGCATTACCCTACCTTGATGAAGCTTTTAGCCCATGACAAAGATGGGCTTTTTTTTAAAACTTCATTCATTCTTTAAAAACACACACAATTAATTACTCAGTAATTCATGCATTCACTCATGAATCCACCCACACCTGGAGAGTACCTGCTATGAGGTAAGCACTTGTGAGGCAACAGGAAGACTTCGGAGAGCAAAGCCAGCATTACCCTACCTTGATGAAGCTTTTAGCCCATGACAAAGATGGGCCTTAAATAATCACACAGTTGACGAATGGAGATCAATGCTCTGAAGGGAGAGAATGTTGTTGGAAGAAAGTCTATAACAGAACAAGTGTCATATAGTTTTGGGCAGGGAAGAATTGTTGGAGCTACATCCTTTGAAGGAAGAATGGAAGCTAGCCAGCTGAAGCACGTGGGGAGAGATCTTTCCAGGCACAGAGAGGGGCATGGGCAATAGGGGCCTGGGCCAGGAGGTATACTCAAGAAATGTGCAAATATGGTTCAGATGAATCTTAAAGGGTAGGCAGATGCAGACCAAACAGATACTTGCTCCCTCTCAATCTGCCTTCCTTTTACAACCTGGCTGTGGTTTTCAACTGCCCTCCAATGTCCCACTGAACATTTGATCCCAAGTGTAGGACAAGGCAACCGAATGGGCATGTTACCATAGTTGGTTGACAAATATCAATTGTGAAGTGTAAGGAACAGTCCCTGAACATATGAACTTCCAAACATAGTAATTACACTTTTCACAGAATTGAGGAATACTAGGTAGAAAGGAAATCCACCCAGTTGGCTTATGATCTGTCTTCATGTTACTGAGCTGGATCCTTGGAAAGAACAACTTCTCTAGAGTGGGGACTTTCTATCTTTCCAGCAAGAAGAGCTATAGCTCCAACCTTTTCCTCCAACTAACATAAGCCTCTGCCTTTTGTTACAGCTAATTGAGGTTCCTTTTGTGATATTCTCAGTAGAATGGTAACCAACTGTTCAAAGCCAATTTTTTATTTCTTCATGTAATTATTAAGTCTTCTGCCCTCTACACTGTTAAGTAGACCTAACCTCTGCTTTCTGAGTAGAGTTGCATATTCATCTGATCTATATGCCCTGATGAACCTATTGTTCTAACCTTACCTTTCACTCTTGTTCCTCTTGAATTCTTTGTTGTCACTACTGTTGCAATTACTTCTGTAACATGCAAAACTGACCATATGACTTCCTTGCTCAAAGTCATTCCATAACTTTTCCTCGTTAGCTAGCAAATGAAAATCTAAAGTCCTAGGAGGATGTGTAAAGTTCTCCATCACCTGGCATTTTTCTATACTTTATCCTTATCCTCTTCTACTCTTGTACACTGACTGTTTTGGCCTTTGATCTGAGTCACTTCCTGGTCCCAGAATTATCATGCTATTTCCAGCCCAGCCTTTGCTGAGACCATGAGTGAGCTGTCATTTTTTTCTTCTAAGTGAATTCCAACCTGCTGATTAAGATTTGCCACTGCTTCCTTTGGGTAGCCATCTCTATTTCAGGGCTAATTTTCTTTATCTATATTTTTATACTCTCAGAGTACTGGGAAAATGCAACGTGATGTAATTACTTCCCCTGTGTCTTCCTCCACTGAAAGGAACCATCTTGTTAGTATCCCCAGAATTTAACATGGTACCTGCAAGTGGCTTTCACTCAATAAATATTTGTTGAAAACAAATACATTACAGAATTTAAGATATAATGGTGTTATCTGTGAGATTTAAAAAACAAAAACAAAACTAAAGACAGAAACAATGGGAAAGATTTACATCTTTTAGAAATTCTGGAATGACAATGATTTAGTCTGGGAACTCCATACCATTTCTATGGTGAGAGATGTTTGTAAGTGAAGATTGCCTGTAATAAATCAATTGCAAAAATACACCTAAATCTTTACTGCTCCCTGTATGCACATCTTTTGCAATAAAACTTTGAAGCTTCTTCCTGTCAAAAAGAGGTGGAATCTTTTTTTCCCATCCCTTAAGTCTGTCTAGACTCAGGATTCTCTTTAGCCAATAGAAAGCTATGAAAATGAGTATACTCCAGTTATGAGTCTAGGTGTCCAATGGCCTTGCACAGTTCTGTCCTGTCTTTTGGAATCCTGCTACTGCATGAGAACAAACTCAGTCTATTTTACTGGAGGGCGAGAGACAATGTGGAATAGAGATCAACCGTCCCAGGACCTGGGACTCCCTGGATCACCCAGTCCTCAGTGGATCTGCCAGTTGGCTACAGATGCATGTGCAAGCCAAGACCACTCAGCTGAGTCTGGCATCAATTGTAACCAACAGAATCATGAGCTAAATAAATGGTCTTTTAATTAACATTATGAAATAATGGTATAAAATAAATATTTCACAGTAATAATCTATTTTTACCTTATTTAATAATTTATTTTTTAGTCATGGACTATTTATTGGGCACCTGCTATATGCAGATCAATGTTTTAGGCTTTAATGAGATACACAGGTAAATAAGACAGAGTTCCTACTTACAATAGAATGTGATAAAACTCCCAGGAGGAGTTGAATAAATGCACATGCAAAGCAATGAAATGCTAAGTTTAGCACAGAATTCCTAATAGGTCTAGTAGTTAGAGCAGCTTAAGATCCCATTTCCTAATTGGTTGATGGTAGATTATCTTCTAATATGAGTAAACAGTACTGGTTGACCTGGAAGCAGAGGAAACTTCTTTGAAATCTGTTCCAAGTGGAATGGTCTGGGGTCTTTACTGAAAGCCATAGGCCACCTCAGCTGCTCAGCATTCTCTAATACTGAGGCTACAATTTCCCTCACAGTGTGGTTTTCTAATAATGGTTGTTAGTTATGAATATTTGTTCCCAAAGCAATGTTAAGCACATAGTAGGGACTAAAGAATAATTGTTGATTTGAATTAACTTAAAATTTTTCCTTTTTGTAAAAAACAAAAAAAATAAACCTTCAGTTAACTTCCATTGGCTTTGTGTTTTAGTAATCACTTATGCATCCAAATTATTAGAAATGGAATATTCTGGATTAATAAAACAGTCTAAAAAGGATACTTATTTATTTTGTATGTTTATAGTTTACCTAAAAAATAATAATTAAGTGTATAAAATGATAGTTAAATTTGACTGTTTGTTCAGCCATCAAACTTCATTGTATAACACTATAAGCAGCATATTTTTGTGATTTCTGGATGTTTGTATTGAGTTTCCCACAAAAAGCTGTCGCTTATAATATCATGCCCATAGAGCCAGAAATCAAAGAATAAACAATCCTGAATTTTTCACTTTTATTTTATTGTTTTTCATAGTAGCACATGGTGTTTAATTGTCAAAATGGGAAGTTAATATGTAAAGTAGAATGTCTCCTCCTGTACTGGAAATAATTAATCTTTTCCAGATGTGTAACAAACCTTTTTATGTTTTGCAATTTTGTCTGTAACCATGCAGTCATACATACTATAAATGGCAGGTGTTTTTTAAAGATTCATTTGAAACTAAAATAGTCTAACAGAGAAAGAATTCACATATACTTTAGCACAAAATTGAGTCAAATTATACACAGCCAGGCCAAAAGCAAAGAGATTCCCACCATTACAACCTGGGTTTGCAATAAAGTTTAGGGAGCTAGGTCACTCTTCTGAAGCCAGAAGATCAAGAAATACCTATGTTATTTTGTGCCAAACATTTAGAGGGAAATGTGAGTGCTATATCAAAGTTAGGTTCCAGGAATCACTAGGTTACAAAAGAAAAGTACAATTGCCATTATTATCTCTACTTTCAAGTTAAGGTAAGTCAGAGGCAACTGGAAACTTCCTTCAATCAACCATCTAACCAAGCAGCTGCGCAATGAACTGTTCCAACGATATGAACAGTGTGCACGTGCTCCTCACCTACTCCCAAACCACAGCAGCTCATGCAAAGCCAAAGACCTTCGAGCACTCGGTTGATAAGTTTAGCCGAGTTAAATGGTATCTGTGACTTAGCCTCCAAGTAGCTGTGCATCGTTGAGTCATGCCTCCTCTCTGGGGCTCTAAAATGTGACAACATTTTGAATTATAAAGTTATAAACCTTCGTGGGACCCACAAATCATCAAAGTCAAAACAGGGTCTTGATTTTCTTTGGGCCCAAGTATCCTTCTGAGGCAGCAGAGAAAATAATCTGTACATTTATTTGTCAGGCTGCACAGTTGTCCCATTTATCAGCATGCCACCTAGCATGACCTTAAGGATGGGTGATTCCTCCAGCAATGATTGCTGATTATTTGATGTCTACTGATTTATTTCTCTCAGCACTTAATGAATATGAAAAGGAGTGGCCTTGGCCATCTAAAAGAGCTTACTTGGCTCTTTCTTCTCTTCAAAGGTCACATGGTCTATATAGTTAGAGCTGATACTGCTGTTACTGCTTGTGAATATGACCCTTAGTGATTTTAATTGGGGTTATTTAGTAGGTATACTAATTAGTACACATAATGTAAGCTTAACTTTGTAAAAAAATTCCTGGGAAGCTCTTGAGAAATATTGCTAATAGTAGTATACTGATATGGCACCTATATCACCTAATTTAATCTTCATAAAAGCCTATAAGGTAGATCTGATTCCTGTTCTACAGGAGAGGAAAAATGCAGAGAGATTATTGCTTATGTATTTATTTATTTAACACATATTTATTAAATGCCTCCTCTAGGCCAAACCCTGCTTTAGGTATTGGGGAAAACTCTCTCTCTCTCTCTCTCTCTCTGGCTAAGAGTTGGATTCAAGATCCATTATATTCATGGGGTTGTATTCTTGAGAGTGATGGTGGCAGAAGATGTTAGCATTCTACAAGTAACAAATGCAAAATTAAATCATTTCAGACTTTTTTAAATTTATGAGGACAATACAAGTTAATGTGACAGATTGACTGGGATGGGGGTGCACATAAGAGAGGGAATCAGGAGGCCCTCTCTGAAAAGTTGACATTTGAGTTGGGATCTAACTTGTTAAGTGGAGTAACTAGAATTTCAACTTAGGAGTCTCCTAGTATTAGATACTCTAGTAATAACATTTTAATAACATTTTCTATGAAAACAAAAATACTAAGATGTCCATTGTAATAACAGAAAAATCCAAGAAGTCTGTGAGTACCTATATCCTGCCTCCTCTTGAGATTAGTAGGATCAAATAAAAAATGAAAGGGATATAAAATCTTTTAAGAATTATGTACACTAAAGCTTTCTTCCTATTGTGTGCCCTTGAAAACTGGCATGGGGTGCAAGCTGATAGAAGAAAAAAAAAGAAAAAGAATGAAACATGCAATTTCAGTTTAAGAAATGGAGAGTGTAGTGAGATAGCCATAAATAAAATGTAATAGCATTTATTCTTTATCCGTCTTCAAATGTTTTAAAGAAACAGCCTTCCAAAGATGAAAGTTAAAATCATCTGCAATCCAATATCAAATGAAAATAATGGTTAATATTTTGGTAGATATTTCTAAGGATTTTTTCTATGCATATTTGAATAAAACTCAATTCAGATTTGTAATAGACTTTTTACTTAATGTTTTACTATGAATATTTTTCTATGTTATTTAAACTTCATGAAACATAATTCATAATGGCTCCAGAATAGTTCATCATATGGCTATACATGGCATTTAAATGGCATTTAACCATTTCCTATGTTGAACATTTAGCTTCTTCCAATATTTTTGACATTTTAAATAATGCTGAAATGATGATCTTCATATGTATCTCTATGTTTACTTGTCTCATAATGTTCTTGGATGGATTTTTGAAGTAAAATGGTTGTCAAAAATAGTAAATCCTCATAATAAAAAATATGAAATAAAAAATATGCTGGGGAAAAAGTTGCTGGGTAGTTTGAGATTCTCTTGCAAAGCCAAATGTGAGATCCTATTTACCCTGGATTATAGACTTACAGGGGAAAGTCTCGACTTACAAATGAAGATTTCTGGGCGGGGGGGGGGGGGGCGGGGGGGCTAATGATCTCAACTTATCTTCTGGTTGTTATTTTCCCAATATTCTGTTAATAAAACCTTTACTTTAACCAATGAGTCTATGTTCAACAATAATTGATATTCACAGAATAATACTGAGACACTGCCAATCCAAATTAGTCATCAAAACAAACAACTTATACTCAGTAGAGTTTTGTATTATCCTGTGTAATAAAGAGCTAATATGCTAATTAGACCGAACAGCAGAACGACCGTCCAGACATCCTTCTGGATGGCCAGCTGAGGCAGCCAGGGCTGCGAGGACCTAGCCTCTTGTGCGAATTTGTGCATCAGGCCTCTAGTGTATTTATAATATTGTATGTTATTTATATAGAATTATATTTATGCTTAAAAATAATAGTTCCTTTATGTTTGTTATGGTGCCTTGAGATTAATCAGAGTACTCAGGTTATCATAAAAACCTCGTCCCTCAGTGCAGGTTTAGCAGCAGAGTTTATTACAAAGCATTGTGCAGTTTGTTCCTACTTCATTAAGTAGGAGTTCTAGATGAGTCAGACCCTTCCTTCTATGCCATTTCACTTTCCCATAATAAGCTTTCCTCAATTTTATTTAAAACATTATTTATATTGAAGTCTGTAAGAATAGCCATGAAGCCTGTTAGATGGTCTTAAGGGATTAGCAAATTGGAATTTAGCTGAAAAATGACAATTTTAACACACGGGCTTCCTCTCTGGAGGCTAACAAGTATGCATCAACTATACTAAGAAGAGGGATGTTTATTTGAAACTTATCCAAACAATCTGAAACCCTTGACTGGAAATTGTGACGAAAAGGGATTTGCCATAGATTTCTAACTATCCTCTTTCTCACTTTTGGATAGTCTAGAAACATGAAATCAAATAGCCCATCTGGCTTTGCTGCCTGGGGTAAAAGCAGAGCAGCAAATGATGTGAATGAAGAAAGGGAAAGAAAGAGACAGGGGAACTCTATGAGATATAATGAAAATTAGACTGATGCTTATATTCAAGAGAAAGAAAAGAATATTGCACTTTAATTGAGGTGTATTTGAAATAATTTGTGATGTATAAAAAACTTTAAAAACATAAAATTGAACTTGAAACTACATAGATGATGGAATAAAAGCAAGCATACAGCACCCGCTGTCCCCTTCATCCATTTGCATTAGGCAATGGGAAATGTATAGTATTTTACTCAATGAGCTTATCTTCAAGTGTAGCTACAGGAAAAATTATTTCCTTTTAAATCTCCTATTTTATGTGAAATATTTCTCTCAAAGTCCAAATTGAACAGCAGCTTCATTCTTAAAGGTAGGACATAATGTGTGATTGAATACCTGCTCAGGTGGGATTCTGAATAGTAGCTTTCCGCTCACTGATTTGAGACTTTAGGTTTGAATCACATTTCTGGACCTATTCTTTCTCTCTCTTTAAAATGATAGAATTGGAATCAATCATTTATGATAAAGATCACTTTTACTCCCTATCCCTTGAACAAATTGAAGACCTAAAATGTACTGTTACCTGATGCATTTTTTTCCCCTCTGTCTCATCGTTCAGGTTCCTCTCTCCTTCCTCATATTGTTTATTTACAATTGCTTGCATGTTTGATTATACTATTAGACACAGAAAATACAAGCTTATGAGTCCTCTTGTCCCCATTAATTTCCAATATGCTTGAGAGTAGAGACTGGACTGTCTTTCGTTTCTTCTGTGCCTTCGCATCATGTCTAATTGTTTTTTCTGCATAAGAAGGGTCCCGGCCCTGTTTTTAACTGACTGACAAGTGTCTTTCCAATGTCCACATGGAACGTAAATAGAATAAACAGATGCATATGTAAGATCATTGAATCTCCATTGTTTCGTTTATAAGTTTTGTGAGATCCTGAGGTCATATGTCCAGATTCTAAATCTTGGAGAGTTAGTTCATGGTTATTATCTTTTGCTTTTCATACTTTTTTCCATCAAGCTCAACAAACGACCCTTTCAGATTTCCATTGTGAGCTGAGAGAAGTAGAGAAGAGCTCAGGGGGAAAAAAAAGGATGTGCAGATGTAAATATGATTTCACCGGATACCCAGGCTCACCGCCTGGGAAGTGTTTTCCTTATGCAAGCCCGCCCCTGGCATGGGTGCTTTCCTTGGCGTCACTGAAGAACAGAGACAGAGCTGTGGTTAACCGGGCTGGCCACTAGAGGTCAGTGCTGACCACTCACAGAGATGGTGAAGCCAATGCAATGGCCTTTGGACTAAGAAGCTTATAGGAAGTTTCTTTGTGCCATTGGTTGACATTAAATGGATGCTGGATCCATTATGAATTGTTGATTGTGTGCAGACCTTAATAAGACTGATGTTAACTTGGCTAATAATTATATTCAAGAATAGTATTCAGGATTACTTCTCATTCCTGGATATAAATAAACTGTTTTAGGAACTTTAACAAATTCCTGCTTCTGGGGATATCTCAGTAAGCTCTCAGTTTTCCTACTTTCTCCTCTTTTAAATTGTGCTAATAAGCATCTATCTATAAGCACACATAGGGTAAATAAGCTGGACCCGATGGTGGCACTTGAGGTACTTTGATAAGCTTCTGTTATTCCCACAACTTAGAACACATCTCCACTTTTTTGATGGGCAGGCTTGTCATTTTATTATTAAGCATTAGCCCTTTAGAACCAAACCCCTTTTCTACAGATGTTCCTTCTACAAATATTTGTTACTTGCTTATCATATTATCTTTAGCTTTAGGACTTACTTTTTTAAAAAAAATTTTTTTAAATTGATTTTTAGAAAGAGAAGAAGGGAGAGATAGAAAGAAACATCAATGAGCTGCCTTAGGCAGGCCCCCTACCCTTGATCAAGCCCAGAACCTGGGCATGTGCCCTGACTGGGAATTGAACCAGCAACCTTTTGCGTGCACAGGACACTGCCCAATCAACTGAGCTATACCCACCAGGGCTAAGGATTTACTTATTTTAGATATTTCCCTAGAGAGGTAATGCCAGGTTATGATTTCTAGCTTATATTTACTGGACAAAGATCATTTGGCTTTTTGATTATACCTCAATGATCTATTTTCCAGGATCAGCCCTGGCTATAAAAGCAGGAAAAACTAACTAACCTACAATATATAAAGCATTATCTTGTATATAGTATCTCAATTAATGCTCAAAATCAGCACTGAGGTAGGGATTGATTGTTATTTACATTTTATAAATGAGGACACAGAGGTTCAGAGTTTCAATAACTTGTTCAAAATCACAGAGCTTATAAAAGAAAGGGCCAGGATTTGAACTCAGGTCTGCTTTTCTCCACAGCCCAAATTTTTTCCTACTGTGGTGTACATAACAAAATAATTGACCCCTACACTCACCCCTCCCACCCTCTATCCCTGCTGGGCATCTCTGCATTAAATATGCCCAAGAATTCATGACTTCTAATATTTACTATTGTAGCCTGCTATTCTAATGAGAAAGTATCCTGACCCCAGTACATTTTTTAGCATCGTTTAGGTTTAGTGTCAATTATAGAGTGTCAGGTTTTGAGTCAGGGTGTATGATCATGGTAGTGCCTCCCCCTCTCCCCGCCCCCAGTCTTCCTACAGTAAACTGAAACTTTAAAAGTTGAAGGGCCATAGTATTAACATGGGCTGACATAATAAAATATCATAGGCTGGGTGGCTTAAACAATAGGAATTTATTTCTCACAGTTCTGGAGGTTGGGAAGTTCAAGGTTCAGGTGCCAGCATAGTTGGTTTCCTGGCTTTCAGATGACTGCCTTCTTGCTGTGCCGCCAATGGTGGAGAGAGAAAGGAAGCAAGCTCTCTTCTTATAGGGCACAGATACCATCAAGGCCCTACCCTCATGACCTCATGTAAATCTAATCACCCCCTGCCCCCCAAAGGCCCATCTACACATAGCATCACATTGGATGTTAGGATTTCAACATAAGGATTTGGGGAGGATTCAATTCAGTCCATAGCAACCCTGAATATTAAATACCAGCTATTTTTCCTTATTCAAAATATGAGGAGGGAAACTTTGGAAGGGGACATGTTGGAAACACATTTTACTTTTGTTCTCATACTTCATAATTTGGTGGAAATGATATAGCAGTTCTACTTCACTAGTCCCTGAGTTTGAGAACAGAGACTGTGCCCTTCATTCTTATATGACTGACAACTGGACATTAATTGGCATCCACACCTTGGATTCGACAGTAATCTCCTAAAGAACAAAACCACCAAATCTACCTTTCTGGTGTGGTTTAGGGCTGTAAGGGTTATAGCTAGGCTTCCTATAGTTTTCAAATTTTTCCTGTAGTTCTTAAATTTTAAAAAATTTAAACCAAGTTTATTGTATGAATTACAGTAAGTTCACATTTTAAGTGTAGAAGTCACACTTTAAGGGATTTTTTGACAAATGTAGACAGTCATGTATACTCTGTCATAACCATAACAAAAAATAGAATATTCTTTCCCTTGTTCCCTCCTTTTTGTAGTCAATCTCTTTCTTCCAGAATTGAACACTAACAATCATTCATCTAATTGCTGAATATAGTTTTGCCTTTTCCAGAATGTCATGTAAATAGAACCACATAGAATGTTGTCTTTTGGACCTGGCTTCTTTGTTCAGATTCTTCTAGTTTTTGCATGTATCAGTAATTTACATATATATATTTCAGAGAGGAAGGAGAGGGAGAGAGAGATATAAACATCAACGATGAGAGAGAATCATTAATTGGCTGCCTCCTGCAGGCCCCCCACTGGGGATCGAGCTGAAACCCAGAAATAGAACCTTGACCTCCTGATTCATAGGTCAATGATCAACCACAGAGCCATGCCAGCTGGGCAGTAATTTACTTCTTTATATTGTCAAGTAATACTCCATTATACAGATATATCACAATTTGTTTGTTCATTCACCAGTTAATGATATTTAAGTTGTTTTCATTTTTTTATTCTTTTGAATAAAGTTATTACATATGCGATGGACTGAATGTCCCCTACTCCCAATTCATATCTTGAGGCACTAACCCCCAACTCGACTGTATTTGGAGAGAAGGCCTGTGAGGAGGTGATTAAGGTTAAATGAGGTCATACAGGTGGTGCCCTTATAAGAAGAAGAGACACCAGAGCTGTCTGTCTCTCCCTGAACACACACTGAGATTCAGAACAAATCTTTCTGGGTAACAAGGCTTTTTAATAATTAACTGTAATGTGCCAATGAATGTTTGAGTTGGAGACCCTTGGATTTAAGTGCTTTTACTAGGAAAGTGAAAAATGACTTTCATTAGGGTGTGTAACAAGTTGTTAGAATCTGTAATTCATGGTCAGATTACTTCAATACAACACTATAAAAATAAACTATTAGATTAAAGATAAAATAATGGAGAAAACTTCTCAGTAGTTACCATGGAAGTAGGGACAATGTTTTTATTGTGGGTTAAGTACCAAGAGACAGGAAACAAAGGGCAAACACAAATAAATACTTTTCTAACTTGAGACTGTTAATGGGGAAATCCTCTGGAGACTACTTTTTAAATTTTATTATTATTAACATTTTAGTAAATTGAGTAATAAAATCTCCAACTAAAGTAGATATCAAGCTATTTTGACTAAAAGATGTCAAGCTCATGGAAATACATTTAAAGATAAAGTCTCAGTTATGTGAAAGTAGAAAACTGACAGATGAGCTTTAATGTGTCTGCATAGGTAAGAGAGCTATTTAAAGAAAACAGAAGTGTAGAACTGATGGCTTCAAGGTTTTAGTTCTAACCTAGGAAGGTGAGTTGGGAATGACTGCAACCTGATCCCCAGGGCTCCAACCCAATGGCCTGCCTCATGAAGAAAACTGGAAACAAGTCAGAAAGCCTCCTCTGACAATTGTGGAAGAGCTGGAATGCTATCTATTCTCCAGGCCACCACTGCTCAAACAAAATGGAACTGGAAGAGTCCAAGAGAACAATAAGTAAGATGACCAAGAGGTTACTGTTCAAGAACTTAGGATGCTTTACGCTGGAAACATAAAAGCTAAGAGGTGATATGATCAAAGCCTCAATGTTGTCAAGTCTATGGCTGGGTAGAACACAGGTTTGTTCACAACATCACAAAAGTAAGAACTAAAAGTCCTGGTGCTTGGCCTATTGTATAGAACAGCCGTGGGCAAACTACAGCCCGCAGGCCGGATACGGCCCTTTGAACAAGATGACCAAAAGGTTACTGTTCAAGAACTTAGGATGCTTTAGGCTGGAAACATAAAAGCTAAGAGGTGATATGATCAAAACCTCAATGTTGTCAAGTCTATGGCTGGGTAGAACACAGGTTTGTTCACAACATCACAAATGTAAGAACTAAAAGTCCTGGTGCTTGGCCTGTTGTATAGAATATAGCTTTTTCAAGTTACTTTTTATCTAAGGCAGTGCATTTTCTTTAATGGTGAACAAGGCTGAATGAATAGTTTATGGGACGCTGATTACTGCTGGTGGTGGATCCACAAAGCAAAGAATGTTTAGGTAATAACTGTGACCTTTAAGAAACTGAGTATATTGCTTTTCCCTATTAAAACCATAATATGTATTACTTATAGAACATTTAAAAAATACAGATAAAAAATAAGTAAATTACCCATAGTCTCACTAAGGAAATACAAAGGAAATGTAACACTTTATTTCTCTATTTATGTATAGTCTTTTTTGTGTGTATCTGTGTTCTTACTAGATATATAATTTTTAATGGTAAATTGTAAAAATAAAATTATATGTTATTATAAAATTTTAATATGGTATTTTTGTGCCCATAAAATTAATTGCATGGACATATTATAACGCACATAATCATTCTTCTATTTCTGAGCATATTGATTGCTGTCACAAGCTGAATTTTTCTAGAGTGACATTTACAGTGATGAGTCTTCAAAAATAATCCCTTAAAGAGATGTCCAGAGCAGAATAGAAGAGTGGCAAGTTTGGGAACACAAGGTTATTGTAAAGCGCCTTAGAATCTATCTTTACCTCAATCACAATCTTAGAGTAAATAAGTAAACAGTTTATGCTGAGAGATTTGTAATGTGATTTTTAGTTTTATTGAAGGCTGCTGTAATTAATAAGAAACTCATTTAAAGTAGCATGTAACCCAGTAACATGTAGCTTTTTGTTATGTATGGTGCCAAAAGTACCATCACTAGCATGAGAGGATTTCATAATATTTTTAATTAAAAGGGAGATTTTTCATGCCTATAAAGATTAGATAAGATTGCTCCATAGTCATCTCTTGAGTGTAAATACCACAGCTAGTGGTAATTTTGTTAAAAATTTCATTGAAAACTGGCAGTATAATTTCTTCAGTATGGTTTGGGACAAGTTATTTTTTCTTAAAGTACTTTGTTTAAAGATAATAAGAGAAGGAAGATAAATAAATCTACTACTCCAACAAATACTTTCTCTTGGAAAAAATATAAAGATGAATAACACTTATATAATGGTAATCTAATTAGGGAATTTATATATATATAACATTTCTATAATAAGTGTAACAGTAAGTCAAAGAAGAGAGAGGGACTGAAAAACTTCATGGGAGAAGCAGGATTTAAGTTGGACAGGTACAAATCTTGCAAGTAAATGGAGGACTGGACATGTATTGGAAGGGCAGGGTAAGCAAACCCATGAGGGTGGTAATGCCATGGCATAGCCAGGGATATGAAAGATCACTTTGGCTGCAGTGGGGAATTCACTCTGGAGGGCAGTAGAAAATGGATATGGAAATAAAGGTGGAAGATGAATGAACGATTGATTTTCCTGGATAATGAGACCATTTGAAGAGTTACTTAATAGGAAGATAACATAAGTTTGATATTCTTAGATGACTTAATCTATATGAGATATTAGAGTGAAGAGAGCCTGAAAACAAGAATACCAGAAACAGTGCAGAGAGGAGCAAATAGGGAGACAAGGTCACTACCCATGCAAGTGAATGCAATGCTGTACATTTTATTTCCAAACAGAAATAGGCCCGCCCAGGAACCATTATATTATACATTAACTATAAAGTATTAATCATACAGCATTATTTGCCTTCTTTGGGTACCAGTAAGATCACTGGGATTTCTCACAGCACTGTAGTCTCGGTAGAGTCAACCTTCTTACACACTGGCTGTTGTCTGTCTTCTCCGGTGTGAGTTCTCCAAGAGAACCAGGCAGAACCTGCAAGCTTCTAAGACCTAGCCTCAGAAGTCATGGAGCATCACTTCTGCCATATCTGATTAATCAAAAGTGAGTCTCAGGGCTAGCCAAGATTCAAGGGGGGTTACTACACAGGGTCTCCATACGAAATTAAGCCAGAGACTCCTCACCTGCTCCTTGATTAGAGTCTAGTCCATGTTCCCTGGGCATGATTCTTTATCAGTAAGTGATCAGTAAGTGTGGGGAACTGATATAGGGTTGAGCCTCAGACTGACCTGTTGGCAAAGTCACAAACAAGTCCAAGCTTAGAGGGCACAGTCCTCTTAGCATAATTAGGCTTGACCTTATAACACTCCCCAGATCTTATCTGGGAAGCTGAGGGAAGTTCAGGAAGTGTAACTATGGTTAAAACAGGTGAAACTCACAAGAACTGTGTAACTATGGTGACCACTGCCTTGTTTACCTCTGTCTAGAAAAGGTTGGTGCGGCCTGAGCACCGGTGGAAGTCCTTCCTCTTGAGTTGGACTTACCTGCCTGGCCCCCAATATTCCCAAATTATCTCTTGTCTTTTCTCTTTCATTTGTGTGCGGCTCCTCTTCCAGATCCTGAACCCTGAACCACGCGGGACGTGGAGGGAAACATTTACAACAAGTAAGGGAAGTGGAATCTTATGAGTGATGTGGGATAAGGAACTTATTAGAGGGAATAGACATTATGTAATTGTGGCAGCCAGTGAAGAAATATCTGTTAGGCAGCTGCCCCCTGTCTGGTGGCCGTCTGAAGTCATTGTAGTTCATCTGTTGGAAAGAAGGGCTGGACCCAAAGTCTTTCATTTCTCATGACCTTGACAGTGCAGGTCTTTTGCAGAAGAAGCAATGAGAGAGATACTTAGAGAAGCAGAAGGAGATCCAGGGGTGGGGGTCTGTAGGCCCAGCTACTGCCTCTTCACAGAAAGATGAGCCAGCAGATGAGCAACAATGTTCTCAAGCTCCAGGGATACCTGGTGCCCATACTGAGATCCAGAGTGTCACACTTGCAGCTTCACTTCAGCCTTCCAAATCTCACACAGCCTCTCTTTCCATCATCTCCATACCAGAACCATACAGACAAGGGGATTCTGGGAAACTTGGTTATGTTGACATGAGTACAGACTGCCATAAAGTTCTTCTGTCCTCTAATAACACAAAAACACTTCCTGCAGCTGCTGTGAACATCTGTGTTGCTCTGGTGGAGTAAATTTTAGAGATGCAATTGAGTTTTGGCAAGCAAATAAAAGCCCTCTTTGGAGATAGTTACCCAAAAGAAGGTCTCTTCATTGCCTAAATATTTACTGACCTTTGATAGCAGCTGGGATTACATATTTTGCATAAATTACCTTATCAGGTAACATCTATTTCTACTTTTGTGTATGTTCAGATGAAAAATATATTTAAAGAATATTGCTGTGGTGAGTCCTACCCTGAACAAATTTTGGGTTAGACTGTTCTCTGATGAGGAAACAGTTTGGGTACTGTTTTACTGATCAACAAGGCCTACCTGCAAGTGTGTTTTAACTCCTAGTGTTATAATTAATCTCTCCAGGCAAGAAAAAGTAGGTGAATCAATAATGATTAGACCCTTGCTCCTGTAAGCATATCTAAGGAGGAAATGAGCCAGTGAGAAGCAAGCTCAGCATTTTGATATGACAGGAAGAGATGGAGCAGGGAAGGACGGGCCCTGCAAAAATGCAAGGGGTATGTGCCTTGGTTACAAGGCAGAGTGGCTGCAGCTGTTCTACAGCATGTCTTCCATTTGGATGCTAGTGACCCAGAAATCCAGCCTGACCCCTGCATTGTCATAAGAGTAGAGCTTCAGCGCCAGGGTTACCAAATTATGGTCCTGAAAGGGTCCTTTTCATGGCAATGCTGTAGGAGAAGACAAATAGGACAAAGACTGAGGAAATTGGGTGGGGGAGAGTAATGATAGTCACTTTTTATTTTGCCCTCAGTACCCATTTCACATTTTTAAAGTCCCCGATGCTGAGTGCTCATTTTTATCTGCCCTTATGTGTGGGTTAGAAGGCCTCAGATAAGGTCTTCTCTGTCCTCAACACCTCCAGCCAACTCAGAGGTATTTGGAACAAGATCACTCTGAGAGGCCTTGTTGTTGAATTTTGATTTGTTACTCTAAGAGGGACATTGCAGTTTTCAATTGTTACTCTGAGAGAACCTTCCAGATTTGAGCACTGGAAACTTTCTTCAAGATTGTGTTGACTTTCATTACAACGTCACAGTTCTTTCCTTGAGGAAAACAAGGAATAATGAGAAAACATGGCATGGTAGGAAAAAACACAGGAAATTGAGTCTTAGCTCTGCTAATAGCTGTGTGAATTCATTGGTTCTGGGGCTTGGTTTCCTTATTTGAAAAGTCAGTTGCACTAGTTATTTCTGTGGAAGTAGATTCAGTGAGAACATGAAGATTAACTAGAGGAAATATGGTCCAAAAATGTGATTTATTCCTTTCAAGTACACTCATGTTTTACTTTCATCTAATGCTCTGCTGGTTGAGGATCAGAATCCTCAATTTAAAAAAAAATGCTGTTCGCTTTGACACTCTCCATCTTTCCATCATTATTCATCTCTTGAGCCTAACACTATTGATATTCCCATCACTGCCCCATATTCCTACTTACCTGATTCTACTTGCAGATAAGGAGAAAAACAAAGAGAATGGCAGAATAAACTAAAATCTATAGAGAATTGTAATGATGGTGAACCTTCTAAAATTCTAGGAGGTGGGTTACATACTATTTCAATCTCAAACGTTTCCAAACTTACTTCCATTATACTCAATAATCAGAGAATATACTTTAAGTGGGTATATAAATGGCTTATAAAGATTACTGTAGGTGGAATTTATCCTTTCAAAAATCAATTTAACTATTTTTTCTAAAGGTAATTAAAGTTATTTTCCTTTTGTCTGATTTCAAGAGAGTATTCAAATTATCCTTTAGGCATCAGAAATTTTTTGGGGGGGGGGCTAAAATCTTTAAAAGATTAAAACTTAGAAAGCTTCTTTAAAACAGCATATAGCAAATGCTAGGAATTCATGAAGCATCTTTTCATTGTGAGGCAACCCATTCAAGAAGGTCTTTGTGGACTTTGTGTGCATAGAATATTGTTGGTTGGAGGCTGGCAAGCCTTAATGTGGGAGAAGGAAAGTGAGGTTATTCAATTCATTATTATTCTCTGTACCTCCACTTTTACACTTGTAATGATGAAAACACACACACACACACAACTCAATATGAAACAGAAAAAAATCCATTCTCACAAACATACAATTTTTATTAGTTTTTGATATGGTATACTGATATGTAGATATTTATTTAGAAATAGCAAGATAATTTTTGGTTCTTTTAGGTTGGCTCCTCCATAACCCAAACACCCAATGTTTTGCTCATTTAGGTAGATCCCCTCCTTAACCAAAAAAGTTTCTGTCACATTCAAAAACAAAATTGAAAGTATCAGGAGATGACTAAATACATTCCTACTTGGCAGACACCTAAGCCCGACTCTCTTTTAGGCCTGAATCTTATTTTCCACTTCACATTTTAGTCTTTGGCATCTCAACACTTTCCTATCTTAAAACAAAGCACATTCCTCCCTCTCTCAGAGTAAGAGGGTGCTTTGCTCCAGAAATAAAAACCAAGTAAGTGCTTCCAAATGCTTAACTCTTCTTTCTGGCACTTGTTATAACATTCAACTGAGATGCCGGTCTGACTCCAGGCCACAAGAGTAGCTGGGCCATCCTCAGGAAGCATGTCAGCACAGCGTGCCCTGTCAGGAAGGGTGTGTGTGGCCTGATGCTGCTCACGCTGACACAGGTGGGTCCCAGGAGGACCAGTTTCGTCATCACTGGAGCTACAAGTCAACTGTTGCCACAGTGTGGCATTGGGCCAATTTTGTGTGCCTGTGAAAATGCATTATTTACCTTGAAATTTTGTCAGATTTCTCAAGGGTGAAAATAATTTTCTCTGCTCATTAAGAACTTTATTCTTTTAATGTTGAACCTCGTTCTTGAATCTACTTCTCACATAAGCAGAGGACAGTTTTATAAAATGGGGATTTGTGTTGGCAAAACTGTCAGCTCAAACACTGAAATAGTTTTGCTCCTTATAGTCTAGGTTAGCTTTTAGTTGAAGCTCCAGAAATTAAAATGGATGTGGATTGGAAGTCAAACATATAGCATCAGAATTCTTTGTTTGTTTGTTTGTTTTTTGTTGAGTGATACTGATTGGATTAATGAATGATTATGTTAAGAAAGCTATTTGAGCAGCCTTGATGATCATGAAATATTCATATGAATGTTTCTCACAAGAAAAGTAGACGTTGTAGTGATTTCTAACTATCTCAAAGAAACTGGAGTGGTATTTGTAAAATATTGTGAGATCTAATGGTAAAAATTATGTTGTGTTTTAATCAGGGAAGGATATCACCTCCAAAAAAGAGGACATAAGTAAGCAGAATGGGATAGTAAGCCAGGAGTGTCAGTGAAATAACCTTATTTGTAAGGCTACAGTGAGAATGGAGATGCTAACAAATGGTGGGAATGGGGACAGTCACACTGCATGCATTCTCACCTGCTGGTGCTTGGTCCTTATCAGGGACTCTGATACCAGTGCTGGTGTCACATCTGTGTGTGTGTGTGTGTGTGTGTGTGTGCGCGCGCGCGCGTGCGCGTGCTCGAGAACATGTTAGGTAGTTTAGGGAAGAAAGCCAAGAATAGATTTGAATTAGTTAATGACTAATTCAGGCCAGCAGATAATTTTTCAGCGTCACAATCTGTTGGCTTTTGTGATTTAATGGTTGCTGTGTGCATGTCAGTGAGGAAATTAGTAACTGGAAGTGGACATCGGATTAGGGGAAGGGAGAAGTGATAAAGGATTTTAGGAAAAAGTGATTCTTGAGTTGAATTTTCAAATACTATTATAATTAAATTTGATTAAAATGGGGTGGAAGAATATTGTAGGTTGAGGAAATGACATGTAAACACACAAACACATTTAAAAAAACATGGAAAGATGAGCGAAACTGGTCATTTTGGCAACAGCTAATGGTAGCAGAAGGGTTTGGGATATGACAGGAAATGAGAAAAGACATAGGCAGAGGCCAGATAATGAAACCCTGAATGGTGTGCTCTAGCAACTTGAATTTGATCT
>NW_005364596.1:3854346-3855073 GCF_000412655.1 Myotis brandtii
CCCACCATCCCCTGCCTTCCCTCTGAGGTTTGATGGTCTGTTCAATGCTTCTCTGTCTCTGGATCTATTTTTGTTCATCAGTTTATGTTGTTCATTATATTCCACAAATGAGTGAGACCATGTGATACTTATCTTTCTCCGACTGGCTTATTTCACTTAGCATAAAGCTCTCCAGGTCCATCCATGCTGTTGCTAATGGTAAGAGTTCTTTTTTACAGCAGCGTAGTATTCCATTGTGTATGTCAGAGCAATATTTTGATTTCAAACAATGTGGGTTAGATAGATGTATAATATAATAATAAATAATGCATTAATAACCCATATAACTATATACACACGCATTTATATTCATTTTCATGCATGTTAAGAACTGATTAGTAAATATACCAAATAGGTATAGAATTCATAATATTTTGAGAGCTTTTGTGATTTTTAGAAGTACTTAC
This sequence comes from Myotis brandtii, assembly GCF_000412655.1. NCBI lineage: Eukaryota > Metazoa > Chordata > Mammalia > Chiroptera > Vespertilionidae > Myotis > Myotis brandtii. The sequence goes on from NW_005364596.1 coordinate 3,854,793, forward strand.
ATTATTATTATTTTTTAAATTTATCTTTATTGTTGAAAGTATTACATATGTCCCATTTGTTTTTGGTTTTTTTTTCCCCATTGACCCCCTCCACCACTCAACCGCCCCTACCAGGCCTTCTATTATCTGTGTCCATGGCCTATGCATATAAGTTCTCCAGTTAATCACTCCCCACCCCCTCAGTCTCACTGTCCCTCTGAAATTCATCAGTCTGTTCCATGCTTCTATGTCTCTGGATCTATTTTGTTCATCAGTTTATTTTGTTCATTAGATTCCACATA
>NW_005364596.1:3855368-3873559 GCF_000412655.1 Myotis brandtii
CCGGTCAAGGGCATGTACATTGGTTGCGGGCACATCCCCAGTAGGGGGTGTGCAGGAGGCAGCTGATCGATGTTTCTCTCTCATTGATGTTTCTAACTCTCTATCCCTCTCCCTTCCTCTCTGTAAAAATCAATAAAATATATTTTAAAAAGGAGTTCTTCCTTTTTTACAGCCATGCAGTATTCCATTATGTAAATGTATGACAGCATTTTTGTACACTTATCTACTGATGGGCACTTGGGTTGTTCCAAATCTTAGCTATTATAAATTGCACTGCTATTAACATAGGGGTGTATATATTCTTTCTGATTGGTGTTTCACACTTCTTAGGATATATTCCTAGAAATGGGATCACTGGGTCAAATGGGAGTTCCATTTTTAATTTTTGAGGAAGCTCCATACTGTTTTCCACAATGGTTACCCCAGTCTCCATTCCCAGCAGTGTACTAGGTACCCTTTTCCCCACATCCTTGCCAACACTTGCCACTGTATTCAAAACAGCCCGGTACTGGCACAAGAATAGGCATATAGCTCAATTGAATGGAACAGAGAACCCGGAAATTGACCCAAGACATTACCCTCAATTAATATTTGACAAAGGAGGCAAGACCATACAATGTAGTAAAGTCAGTCTCTTCAATAAGTGGTGTTGGGAAAATTGGACAGGTTCAAAAAAATGAAACTAGATCACTAACTTACACCATACACAAGAATAAACTTAAAATGGGTAAAAGACTTAAATAAAACCATAAAAATCTTAGAAGAAACCATAGGCAGCAAAATCTCAGACATCTCTCATAGCAATATGTTTACCGATACATCTCCTAGGGCAAAGGAAACTAAGGAGAAAATAAACAAATGGGACTATGTCAAAATAAACCGATAAGAGGTTAATTTCCAAAACATATAAGGAACTCATAAAACTTAACAAAAGGAAGACAAACAACCCAATTAAAAAATGGGCAAAAGACCTAAATAGATACTTCTCCAAAGTGGACATACAGAAGGCTAAGAGACATATGAAAAAATGCTCAAAGTTACTAATCATCAGAGAGATGCAAACCAAAAGGGCAATGAGGTATCACCTAACACCTGTCAGAATGGCTATCATCAACAAATCAACATACATTATTATTTTTTGTTGAAGGTTCAGAAATATAGTTTTTATGTCATTCATACTTACTGAAGTTGTTCAAATATCCTAATTCCTTTCAGTTTCAAGTCTTTTGCTCAAATTGAAAAAGGTAAAATGTTGTTTTTTAAAATGTATTATTTTTATTTATTTCAGAGAGGAAGGGAGAAGGAAAGATAGAAACATCAATGTTGAGAGAGAATCATTGATGGGGTGCCTCCTGCATGTCCCCTACTGGGGATCGAGCCCACAACCTGGGCGTGTGCCTCAACCAGGAATTGAATCATGGACCTCCTGGTTAACAGGTCTATACTCAACCACTAAGCCACATCACCTGGGCGAAAAAGGTAAAACTTTTAATCATATTAAAAGATAATGAAAATTAAATATAATAAATATAACGTAAGTTTATCTTCCCGTTTCCTTCAAATCTAAGAAATAAGGTTGGTGTGACCATTTAAAAACAAGATAGTATTCTTATACCACTTAATCTTATTAAATAAATCTTAACCTTAAAACGGAAGAGGCCCCTTCACAAAATGATTTTTTTTTTAGTTCTTGGAAGCTATAATTAAAATACGACTGTCTCATACAATGTAAATGCTATTGGGTTTCAAACTGCAGTCTACTTTGTTTCCTTGAAATTAATTTACATTTGAGAGGACTTTTTGTTGTAAAAACAGTTTTAATTATTATATTTAAGAAAGCTTTACACAAATGTGAAATTGTTGATTTTTGTCTACATTTTGTAGGAGGAATCCTTTTCTAATAAAAATGTGTTTGAATTAAGGTCTAAATTTTAATGTACTTCTAAATGAAATGGGGCTTAAGGAACACTTTGACAACCAACAGAAGAAACAAAGGCAAAAATCACTGAAGTGTCTGGATAGTACATCCCACAGTCACTGTATGTGCTCAGCTCACGTACATATTTCTTCTCATCTCATGAAACCACCATTACATATAACACCAGCATATGTTTACCATATGCTTTTCCATCCTGGGTTTCTTGCCTGAATAGTACATACAGTCCCTAACGCACAATATATTTAAAATATGGTAAATGGATCATCACCATACTAATTCCATATAAAATTCTACTTCCTAGGGGCAAAAAAATATAACATTAGGAGCTGCAGAAGAAAGAAGAGAGATTCTTTCGCCAAATGAAAATTCTACTTCCCTCTTGTTTTTGGTATATTCCATGGAGGTGTTGCTCTTTAAGACAGGAGATTTCAGTGTAGCAGTTTCCTGGAGATATGCAGGAGATGATAAAAGACTCCAAGTAACAAATGTATTACTTTGCTTTTTCTTCTGGTACATTATACACACACAGGCATGTCAAGGCAGAGTCAAACTGAGAAGCTGGACAGAGAGATAATGTTACAATAGACAATATTGCACCAAATAACATAAATGAGTTTGCAGCTTATCTCTGTGGACCTCACTTTTTTTTTTTTCATGAAATGAAACTTTTATTTATTTCATTCCTTTCTTCTGCCAAGGCTTTCAGTCTCCAAGGTCACCATAGCAGGGAGGTTTCCACCCTCTTTTTATAATCTTTTAAAAATATTTTATTGATTTCAGAAAGGAAGGGAGAGGAAGTAGATAGAAAGACGTGAGACTTCTTACTAACAGAGGTCGCCTGTCAAACTAGAGTTCATCTAACCCTGGTCAAAGGTGCAGCCAAAGGGAGACCCCAAACCAGAAGTAACTACTGGCAGCAGGAAGCCATAAGAATGCTCTGGCTGGTACACCTTGATATTTTCAATGAGAGAATTGCCTTTTAGAATCTTCCTCTGTGTTTTTTTTTCTAAAATGTTTTCTACCTGTGTCTATGCACTAAAACACAAATAACTGAGCCACACCATTGCATCTTGCCAAAATATTTTATGAATTTATTTGCTCTCGTTTTTTTTCTAAAATGTTTTCTACCTGCGTCTATGCAAAAAACACAAATAACTGAGCCACAGCATGGCATCTTGCCAAAATATTTTATGAATTTATTTGCTCTCATTTTGATTGGTGAACTCATTATTTCACGTTGTTGTTTTTCTTAATGTTAATATGTTGTAGGCTCCAAATTTCTTTTAAAGCTAGGTTTTGTGTAATGACATCTCCAAATAGTTTTCTCAACTTGTGTGTGAATTCAGTATTTTAGAAAGGACACGTCCTTAATTTAGCAGGTGCTGTGTTTTTCTTTAAGGCATTGTGGAATCATTGCCCCAAGGGTGTTGCTTTCTCTCTATAATTATTCCTTTTCTTCTGGCCTTTCTCTTGGTTTGGGAACTTTATTATATTTAAATGTCCTGCATAGAGAAGGGTACTGAAACCTATGCTCTGAAAAATTTCATTAATTTCTTTTGTAGTCAAGGGAGTACATTTATTAATCTATAGTAGTGAGATAACTAAAATTGATTGCTCATATGCACATCACTAAGCTGATGGCAATTATTATTCAAATACCATTTTATATGCTTCAAAGAAATGTAACATATCTTATGTCATTCAATTTACTAAGAAAGAAGTAAATGTGCAAACATTCGCTTTGAGAAATACAGACTGGGGGGGAATTGGAGGAGGGTATAGGAGGACAAATGGACAGACTTGACTTGGGGTGGTGAATACACAATACAGCCTACAGATGATGTACTGTAGGTATCATTTGCACCTGAAACCTGTATAATTTTGTTCACCAGTGTCACCACCACAAAGTCAATAAAAAAAGTGAAAATTCATTTTAAAAAATCCTCTTAAAGAGATAGTCCACCCAGGCCATGGGGAGCCCAATGAAGTGCCCTTCTCACACTGAGTGATTTTTCTGTCCAGTAAATTAAATTTGAGATCAGCACCTCCCTGTTCTCAGATCTCTACTTAGCCTTCCCTTCCCCGCTCAACCCCCTTTGGGATCTATGTGAACATCTCCACAATATTTTGGCATCTGAGACAATTCAGACAGATGCAGTGATTTCCTAGGTCTTATAGCTAGTAAGTGCCAAGGCTGGGTGTAGAACTGCGACCAAGAGGACTTTTTCTTGTTGAAATTATTAAAAGTCCGCCTATCTTTATCTTAATTTTGAATGTCAGTTCAGGTGAGCATCAAACTTCAAATCTGCAAGAGTGTAAAAACCTTTCATCCTCTCAGTATTTCTTCTCTATTCATATTATTTTTCATAATGTGACTTGACCATTTCTTTATAGGTTCTTATTTTTTTCAGACCATTCATAAAAATGAATGAATATGTAGGAAAATGGCAAGACTCTGGGCATAATTGGGTTTATTTATAGTACATCTATTGTGTGATAGACTGTATTGTTTGTGTAAAATATATGGTGCTTACAGAGGCCCCTCCCTGGTGCCTGTCCCTCTGGGAGAAACCTACCTTTACCTTAGTTTTGAATGTCAGTTCTGGTGAGCATCAAACTTCAAATCTGCAAGAGTGCAAAAACCTTTCATCCTCTCCGTATTTCTTCTCTATTCATATCATTTTTCATAATGAGACTTGACCATTTCTTTACAGGCTTCCCATTTTTTTTCAGACCATTCATAAAAATGAATATGTAGGAAAATGGCAAGACCCTGGGCATAATTGGGTTTATTTATAGTACATCTATTGTGTGATAGACTGTATTGTTTGTGTAAAATATATGGTGCCTACAGAGGCCCCTCCCTGGTGCCTGTCCCTCTGGGAGAAATAGTCTTCCCACCCAAGCGATATCAGTGTTGGCCCTGTGACTTGCTTTAGCAAATGGAATGTGAACAGAATGTACACAACCCATTTCTGAGCAAAGGTTTCAGGGCTGTGATGTGGCGCTACCATTGTTGTTCTTTTCCTGTAGACGTTCCCTAGATTGGGGCCTCTCTCTCTGTCTGGATTTGGAAGTAAAGATAAAGCATGGGAAAGGGTCACAGCTAACTCACAGCCAACATGCACATGGGTAAGAAATAAACCTTTGTTGCAAGTAAGATTTGGAGATTGGTTTTTATCACAACATAATTTAGCAAATCCTGACTAATAATACATATTGCATATCAATGGAGCCTTTGATTTCATGCACAATGGCTTCAGACACATTTTCCATGGATAATTTTGACATATATTTCTAAATTAATTGGAATTTGTTAGATCAGACATTGTGCCAACAGATAACGTTATTCTTTTATAATTCTATTCACTGATCATAAAAAGAAGAAACATGAGCTTCCGTTTTAATAGTAGTTACATATTTACTGTCACATTATAGTTGATAAAGTGCTTTCATTACAGCACCTCATATATTCCCAATAATTCTGTATAATGGGTATTATCACCTCATTCCATAAAGGGAAAATAGCTGAGGTTTGGGGAGATGTAATAGATTTTCTCAAAATTCTGTATTAGTAGATATGGAAAGAAATTAAAAATAGGTCTCCAATTCAGTGCATCTCTTCTTGCCCCACTATTTCACAGTTGTCACCATATGTGACTTTCCTTTATGAATCATTTTCTTTGATATTTTCTACAGTTATGTAAATTTGCAGATGGAATTTATAAAGACTACAGTTAAAACCACTTTATATCGACGTAAATTGGAAATTTCTGGGATTAAATTTTTCTTCCTGTATGAAAATCAAGAGTAATGGGGTCATAAAATTTAGAATTGAAAGACTAGTGTGAAATACATTTCTTTTTTCTGGTGTGTGTTAATCCTCACCTGAGGATATCCTATATAATAAAACCCTAATATGCAAATTGACCAAACAGTGGAATGACCAGTCGCTATGACACACACTGACCACCAGGGGGGCAGACACTCAATGCAGGAGCTGCCCCCTGGTGGTCAGTGTGCTCCCACGGGGGAGCACCGCTACGCCTGAAGCCGGGCTCACAGCTGGTGAGCACAGCGGCGGTGGCGGGAGCCTCTCCTGCCTCCATGACAGCGCTAATGCGGGGAGCGAGCCTAAGCCAGCAGTTGGACATGCCCTGAGGGCTCCTGGACTGCGAGAGGGCACAGGCCAGGCTGAGGGGCTGCCCCTCTACCCCCCAAATGCACAAATTTCGTGCACTGAGCCTCTAGTTTTTTTCCATAAAGAGAGAGAAACATCCATGTGAGAGACACACATTGACTGGTTGCCTCCAGTGGGAATCGAACCGAACCCTACTGTACATTGACTGATGCTCTAACCACTTAGCACAATGGCCAGGGCTGAAATACATGTCTTAGAAGCTTCCCATAATATAATAAAGATGCAATGAACATTCAGAAATTAGGAAATATTAATATTTTGTCTTGTTCTGGTCTATATTCACTCATACCTTCTTAGTTATGGTGACTAAAGTTACAATGCTGAAACCAGCCAGGATTAAAACAATAATCTCATCTGATTCATTAGAGCTGGTGTGTGTGACTGTATCAAATGAAATGAAAATGACGGTCATAAATCTCATGTGACATTAAGACAGTTAAATGAGAGTGAGCCCTATTCTACATTTCTATTGCCAGTTTATTTTTGCTGCATGGGCTCTAATATAACAAAGTTCAATGAAAATTTTACTTCTTTTACTCTCCATTTCATTCTTTCCTTTCCCTCTATGACTGACGTCAGGTAAAGAGGGATTGGAATGACTGCCATGGAGGTGACACAGTCTCTCTTTTCTCGGAGTAAGTTGTGTGACCTCCAACTTGACATGCATAATAAATATGCATGTTTTTTCAAACATGCCTCTGACTTTCTACTACATGAAAATCTGTGTAATAGTGTATGCATGCCTGTTGTATTTTAAAAATTGGTCTGGTATTGCTTTAAATTTGTTGACTCTTGTTGCTGTATGTGGTTTTTATACACAAATGTTGTATATAACTGTAAAAGTTTGATGATCTCAAACAAACATTATGATGTTACCAAAACTGTTTTAAATGTGATAACAGTTTCTTAACCAGGTTAAAAATTTACTAAAGACATTTTTACCAATTTATTTATTTGTTTTCTAAGAACTTCCTCAGACTCAATATTCATATTGGGGCAGAGAGATCACAGTGGCAACATGAGGCAAATAACGAGCAAATTTTATTTGTTAAACAATGTCGTTTAAACCTGTATTTGATTATATGTAATATAGTAAGCTCAATAGACAAAAAATTAATATGCTGGAAAATGAGAGGCTGCAAACAATTAGCATTTATTATTGCACTATATCCAAGCATCCTGTTATTAAGCATTTCTTTTGAATAAATAAATGCTTACCCTAATAAATACTTGGATCATCAACCTCACAACTTATTAGGAAGGCACAAGGTAAAAGTTTTGATGTGGTGCTCCTGGGGGTTGGGAGTGGGGGATAAATCATTTGCTTAGGTAAATCCCACTGTATTTTATGTTGAAATAGTAAAACCCAACCAGATATGAGCGTTCTGGAAGACTTTTTTTAGTGAATGAAAGCATCAATAGACTCTAGCCTTAGGCTCCAGAACTGTTCATTTTAGTTCTAGCAACATGTTTCATCTACCAGGAAGTGCTTTTATCTTCCACTGGAGGAAAACATCACATAAGCAGTGGTGGTGCAGCATGGCCAGCTCAAGGAAGTACACATGACATGCAGATGCTGAAGGCTTGTGCAGTACAGGGATGGGGGGTCACATGAAATTGGGCAGATGGATGCAAACAAAGTCAAATTTTCAAATTTGTTTCTCATTTGCTACTTTTAAGGTTTTTGTTCTGACAGAAATTATAAAATCCAAATCATTATACCTCTCTTAGTTGTGCTTTTGGATTCCTAATAACAAATATTTGTCCTACTGTCTTAAACATTGTCTCTTTCAACCTCACATCACACAGTACTGCAGGATACAATTTAAAGTTAAGTTGCTTTACCTTGCTGTCTGATTTTAAATACACAATTCATTTTTCTGAATGTTTGGAGAATCTTATTATAACTTCATAGTTATTTTTCTATTAGTACATTCATGAAGCTAGGTAATGACCAAGAATTTATTTGTCTACCTTCTATTTCATATACTAGGCTATAAAAATAGAGGTATTGATTTCCTTGTAGTGACATTTACAATTGATGGGTAAGGAAAAGTAAGCATGATAATCTTGGTGTTGCAACTATAAACGTTGCCTTTTTCAAGAAAAGAAGTAATAGCAAGCTTGACCTGGCTGGCTTCTATACACATGCATCACAGGTAACAGAGAAACCTGTGAGGAAGGATGCTTTTCCTGATATAAAACATTACTATAATTCGGAAATCTAAGAAAGATTTTACAAGGAAAGACTTTTTTATTTTCTCAGATGCTCATCTTCTTTTACAATTCAAAGAATAAATAAAAATAATAGATTAAAGTCTTATTTAAACACTTTTTGTGTGATTTTTTTTTGTGACCTCATTTTTGATTTAAACTTTAATGAAGTTTAGAATAAACCCAAGTAAGAATAAATCAACATAATAAGTTAAAAATTTGAAATAAAAATGCCCTAATCTGTTGAGAGTGATCAAGATGTCTTTTGTTATATTAATGAGCTGATTATAAGAGAGCACCTAATGATGAGTGTTCATTGCTAAGAGGCTCAATCATGTGATTAGAGGTTTGGAACTTTAAGCTTTACCCCCCACCCCCACCACCATCTCAGTGATGGGAGAGGGCCTGGAGACTGAGTTCAATTGCCAATGGCCAATAAATTAGCAAATTATCTATATTCTAGAGGCCCAGTGTGCAATTGAAATCACGTGAGGAGGTGCCCTGCCTGCCGCTGTGAGAGCAGGCACCCCGCAGGCCGCTGTGGGAGTCAGGCCTGACTGGCGCCACAGGTGGCCGGGACCCATGCCTGACTTCCACCCCAAGGGCCCCCCCTGCCCTCCTGCCTGTGTCCGCTCCAGGGCTACCCAAGCCAGTGCAGCAGCTCGGCCAGCCCCAGGCCTCCCTGGTCCCCCTGACTGTGTCTGCTCCGAGCCGCCAGAGCTGCCGCGCCAGCTCAGGCAGGCCCCCTGTGTCTGTCTCCATCTCTGCTCTGGGCGTCACCTGCACACACTACCTCCTCCTGTTTGGTCATGACTCGTTATGGCGTTATGGCCTAATTTGCATATTACCTCTTTATATGTATAGATATAAAAAGCCAGCAACTGGAACACCGTAAGGACCAGAACAATCGGTCACTATGACGCCCACTGCAGCCAGTGAACCAGCTTGATCAGGTGGTGGGTCTGGCTGGCCAACCTCCTGTGGCCCCTCCCCTTGGCCGGCCCTGCCCCTGATCGTGCCCCCCACTCAATAGGGGGTAGGGCCAGCCATCCAACCTTTTGCAGCCCCTCCCCCAGCTTCTGATCCCTGATTGGCCCCCCACACCTCATTTGGGGGTGGGGCTGGCTGGCCCATCACCCACAGCCCCTCCCCACAGCTGGCCCCACCCCCAATCAAACTCCCCACCCCAATCGGAAGCAGGGCCCACCGGCGAATCCCTTGAAGCCCCTCTTCCCAGCTGGCCCAGCCCTGATTGGACCCCTATCAGGGTGGGCTGGCTGGCCAACCTCCCCCCATCCCCCCCTCCTGACAGGCCCGGCCTCGATCTGCTCTAATTGGGGCCGGGCCAGCCAGACCCCACCTGTGCACGAATTCATGCACTGGGCCTCTAGTACATAATAACAACCAGTGGCTATGACGTGCACTGTGGCATCCAACAAGCTTGATCTGGTCCGATTGGGCCCTCCCTACAGGCCTGGCTGATGATCGGTACCCAACACCCTGATCGGGAGTGGGTTGGCCAGCCAACCGCCCACGGCCCCTCCTCCCAGCTGGTTAGAGCCAGTAGGCTCCTATCGGGGCTGGCTGGCTGGACCCCACCTGTGCATGAATTTGTGCACTGGGCCTCTAGTGACTACATTATGAAGCCTCCAAAAAACCCAAAGGGTGGGGTTCTGAGAGTTTTTTGGTTTGTGAATGTGTGGTGTGCCTGGAGAAGGCATGAAAGCTTTATGCCTCTTGATGTTATCAGTGATGTTGGCAATTGGTTTGAGAGTTTGGAAAAGAAAGAATTCAGAGTTGAGGACTCTAGTACAAGAGAAAGTTTATTTAGCATGCAAAGCAAAAATACACTCAAAGAGAAGATTCAGGCAGGCTTCTCAGAGAACTGCCTTGGCCTTTTAGAAAGAAAGTCACAGAGGCATAAGAAGTGAACCACCGGGGCTGAATGGACTCAGGAAACAAGTTACAGAGGCTAAAAGAGGGCCTTGGAGACAGGTTAAGGGCCTTATCCAAGGATGAGCTGATGCTGCCTACGACTCCCCTAATTCTCAGTGTCCAGGGAACCTTTAGAGCTTCAGAGAAAGAAAGTGAAGATATGTTCCTGGGGAAAGAAGGGGAGAGCTTGCACTGGGGAGGATCCAATAGAATATTCATCATCTTTTCAGGTGTGTCCTTTAATATGCAGATGCATCAAAGTGAGCATATAAGTCATTCTCTGGTCAGTTTCACCTTCAAAGAATGTCACCAAAGAGGGACCAGGACCAAGGAGGTAGGTCTACACAGTCTGGAATGTATAAGATAAGGCTCTGTGATTTATTATCTGGCCATAAATTGCTCAGCAAGTTTGTTCAACTATCTGTTTTAGTTTCCCCATTCCATTTGCCAAAAATTTTCCTAACTTCCTACTAACTCGCCTCATTCCCACATCCTTTGTCCTATGCATCTCTAGCATCTGGATGTTCTTGAGTTATATCCTTTTACTAGGGGCCCAGTGCACAAATTAGTGAATAAGCCCACCAGGTAACAACCTGAGTGTCTGAAATCTTGTAGAATTAAATCCTTAACCTGTGGAATCTGATGCTATCCTTAAGTAGATAGTGTCAGAATTGAGTTTATTTATTGTTCACCCTTCTGGTGTCTGAGAATTTATTGCTGTTGTGTTTGTGAGAAGCATACCTTCTCCCCACTATGTGCACACAGGCATGCATACACACACAGAAATTGTGTCCAGGATCCTAATTTAACTCTCTTTTTGCAGGCATGTGTTTTTTTTTTCTTTTTCTAAAGAAAAATCCTCTGTGATCCTTATCTTTTCTCCTATATATGTACTAATAAGCTGATTTTTTTTCACATTAGCTCCCTTTAAGTATTTTCCTTTCTTTTTGATTTTCGGTAGTTTGAATATAAGATGTCCTGGTGTTTCTTATGGCTACAGAAGATTCAATTTAATGTCCTTGTTTTTGTTTCCCCTGCTGTTGTTGGTTTCTCTAAGTACTCTGTCTTAAATAGAGTTTGAGCCTTGTAGCTCTTAAAAGGGTAATCCACTATTATTGTATTAGAGCCCTGTTGATGTGGCAATAAGGAGTTGGGGAATAGAAAGGGGGTGTTCTGCAAACTTATGATTAAATATCAGTCAGTTAGCAGGGCTGTGGTCCTGAGCTGTGACCTTCACAAGTGTCTCTTGTCTTTTCCCCTTTTGTAGGAGTCAGGAAAGCTAGCGAGGACTGGATTTGGGTAATCGTCCTTAAGCTTATGTGAGATCAGGTTCTGATAAAGTCCTTTTCACTTGAGAGTAAGCCCTTGTTATGGAGAACACACTGGGTTTATTTCCCTCTGGTTATGTTTACCCTCACTCAGTAAAAAATAAGAACATGGTAGAGTTTCTGGAGTCCAAACTAAGGAAGTATGCACCTATTCCCACCAGGACTGCCATCTCTAGGATTTTCTCATACTCAAGCTAGTCAACACTCTACTTCAAGCAATTCATCAAATTACCATGTAAGTTTTCTAACCAGTTTATGGGTCCAATGGCTTCTGCTCTAGCTAAGTTGATCTCAGCTGTGTTTTTCTAAATTGGTCTGTCTCTTGAGATTTTGAGATAGAGGTTTACCCTGGGTTTCAATTCTCCATGTGTCCAGGACAAGTCATTTTCAGTTTTTTTCAGCTTTTTTCTTGTTGTAAGGCCAGGAATGGTTACTTCAAAACTGAAGTCATGTCAGAGCTGAAAGGTGAAGTCAGTATTTACATTTTGATAAATAAAATTGCTGAACATTTCAATGGAAAATAATCATCCTATATAATAAAGAGGTAATATGCAAATTGACCCTCACACCCTCGCATCACAAGGTGGCCACTGCCACATGGTCACAAGATGGCTGCCCCCATGTTGTCACAAGATGACTGGCAGGGGAGGGAAGTTGGGGGGACCAGGCCTGCAAGGGAGGGCAGTTGGGGGCGATTGGGTGGCAAGGGAGCAGTTAGGTGTCAATTAGGCCAGCAGGGGAGCGATTAGGGGTTGATCAGGGTGGCAGGCAGAAGCGGTTAGGAGCAATCAGGAAGGCAGGCAGGCGAGTGGTTAGGAGCCAGCAGTCCTGGATTGTGAGAGTGATGTCCGACTGCCGGTTTAGGCCCAATCCCACAGGAATCGGGCCTAAACCGGCAGTCAGACATTCCCCGAGGGGTCCCAGATTGGAGAGGGTACAGGCTGGGCTGAGGGACACCACTCCCCACCCCCCACACAAATTTCATGCACCAGGCCTCTAGTCACTAATAATAGCTGATACATAAAAATTACAAAATCCATGAGGAAATTCATTACCATAAGAAAAAGGCACACATACAATAAATGAGGTTTTTTGCATTTGAGGAACTATAGTGACCAGAATCCATTTCAAAAGGAACTTTAAAGCAAGAGGATAAAAGGAATTCAATAAAATCCATTAACAAAAGTAGGCTAGCAATAATAAAAACTCACCAGATTTATTAAAGTATTAATTGTATATAAGTAAAGAGATAATAAAAAAATAAATTTAACCCTGGTTCAGTGGCTAGGTTGGTTGGAATCTCTTCCAATACACCAAAAGGTTGAAGGTTTGAGTTACATTCTGGGCATGCATGGGAGGCAACCAATTGGTGTTTCTCTCTTACATCAATGTTTCCCTCTTTAAAATCAATAAAACCATCCTCAGGTGAGGATTAAAAAGAAAAAGAAAACCTAAAGATTTGGGAAAAAAAGACAAATTACAAATGTAAACTCATTCCTTAAAAACATCATAGAGAAAGTACACAACATTTGGAAAGAGAATAAGATGAAAATTTTAAAAGCTGCTGGAGAGACAAGACAGATTACTATAAATAACAATCAGAGTGACAGAAGATTTCTTAGAAATATCAATAGATCTCAGAAAGCAAGATACTAAATCTTTCAAGGACTGATGGTATACCCGTTTATTCAGATTTAGATACCTCTCCAACATAACAATTAACAAATGAAATGGAAACATTTAGAATGGGAGAAAATATTTGCAGATCATTGTCTGATAAGTGGTTATTATCCTAAATATATAAAAACTCATACAACTCAATAACAAAAACAATAAAACATCCATTTCAAAAATAGGCAGAGTAACTAGACATTTTTTTCAATGAAGATGTACAAATATCCAAGGGGTACATGAAAAGATGCTCAATATCCATCAATAATCATCAGGGAAATGCAAATCAAAACCAGAGTGACATATCCTTCACACCCGTTAGTATGGTTATTATCAAACAGAAATGAAATAGTGTTGGCCAGGATCTGAAGAAAAGGCAATCTTTGTGCACTGTTGGTAGGAATGTATATTCATGCAGCCACTATGAAAAACAATGTGTAGTTTCTTCAAAAAATTAAAAATAGAACTACCATATGACCCAGCAATTCCACTTCTGGGCATCTATTAAAATGAAACAAAATCATTATCTTGAAAAAATGCACCCTCATGTTCATTGCTGCCTTATTTACAATAACCAAGACATGGAAACAAATTAGTGTTCATCAATTGATGAATGGATAAAAAAAACATTATTCATCCATAAAAAAGAAATCCTGCCATTTACAATAATAGGAAGGAACATTAAGGGTATTATTCTAAGTGAAGTCAGACAGTAAAGACAAATGCTATATGATCTCACTTATCTGTGGACTTTAAAAAACAAACAAACAAAAACCAGACTCACAGTTACAAAGAACAGATTAGTGGTTGCCAGAAGAGGGGATAGAAGGCGTGGTGGTAAAATGAGTGAAGGTTGTCAAAAGGTACAAACTTTTAGTTATAAAATAAGTAAGTCCTGGAAAGGTAATGTACCACTATAGTTAACAACACTGTATTACATATTTGGAAGTTACTAAGAGAGTAAATTTTAAAAGATAGCATCATAAGACAAAAAATAGTTGTAACTGTGTGGTGATGGATGTTAACTAAACTTATTGGGGTGATCATTTTGTAATATATAGATACTAGAGGCCTGGTTAATGAAATTTGTCCACAGGTAGGTCCCTAAGCCTGGCTGACAATCAAGGCCGATCGAGACCTTCCAGCTGCAGGCCAGGGCCTTCCTTCATTCCACACTGCTCCCTGGTGGTCAGCACACATCATAGTGAGCAATTGGTTTCCTGGTCTAACACCTGTGGGGATAATTTGCATATTAGGCTTATATATATAGATATCAAATCCTTATGTTGTATTCCTGAAACTAACACAATGTTATATGCCAATTATACCTCAATTTTAAAAAGATTCTACATATAAATGAGATCATGCAAAAAAAAGATGAAAACTTTTCACATATTTTACAATTTTTTTTACTCTTTTAATATCTAATGGTTAGGAAGATATGTGTAATAATATGAAAGTAACTCTATACACAGTAACACTTAAAATTGAGTTTGTATTATATTAAAAACAAGTGTACCTACATACATTTAAAAGATGATGATGTAACTCTTTCTCTATAATATGTATGTAATATGTGTAATGTATAACATCTAATATGTTTAATGTATATGAAATTATATTTTACTAGAGGCCCAGTGCACGAATTTGTGTACCAGTGGGGTCCCTCAGCCTGGTCTGCGGGATCCAGCCTAAACTGGCTCTTCAACATCCCCCGAGGGGTCCCAGATTGCAAGGGGGTGCAGGACAGGCTGAGGGACCCCACGGGTGCATGATTGGTGCCAGGGAGGGACATGGGAGGCTGGCCAGCTGGGGAGGAACCTCGGGAGGGCTCCAGAGTGTGCCCGGCCCTTCTCTCTCAGTCCTGATCAGCCGGATCCCAGCAGCAAGCTAACCTACCAGTTGAAGCATTTTCCCGCTGGTGGTCAGTGCATGTCATAGCGAGTGGTTGAGTGGCCTCAGCATATCATTAGCATATTACGCTTTGATTGGTTGAACGGATGACTGGACACTTAGCATATTAGGCTTTTATTATATAGGATAGTCAATCAATAGTCAAAGATTAGTGTATGTACATACTCATGGACAATTTGACACAACATTAAAAGAATGCAACTTGATGGGCTGGCACAGCTCTATTTTGAAGTTTGTTTCTTATAGCTCTAAAAATGTATGCTTTTATGCTGTATTTCAGCCATTTTGGTCAACATACCTTCAAATATATTCTTTTCCAGACTTTGCACATTCTGACATATGTGCCTGGACCCCAGCTGTTGCGATTTGCTCTGATGGAGACAGGCTGCTGTAAGAGCCGGTGTAGTACTTGTGGAATGCAGGACACACTTTGGATCTCAGCACAGTGTGCATACAATTGGCTGAGGATCAGAGTTTTGGCTGCAGTGGATAGATCTGGGCCCTCTGAGAGCAATTCTAATTTCAGGTATGTTAGATGTGGGAGGATATTGCCAAAATATTTTTATTCCTTAAAAACACTCAGATTTCTTTTCCCCATCCCTTACTTTTTCCATCTAGTAAATCCCAGAGGAACCTTAAAAATAAAATATATTTTCAAAACAAAATATTTTCTTTTGATCACAGGAGAAACAGCTGTTTATTAAGGGGTCCAAATATATCCATAAAAATATATCTGTCCATATAGATCTTTTGGATTTTGAGAGAGTGGAAGTCATTGATGTAATGTACTTTCAACCAGGCCTTTGTTTGTTTTGAGATTAAACAAACTAGTGTGATTTCCCTGGTCATTGACTAGCTCAGAAAAAAAAATCTCATGATCAAAATACTTCCCCAAAAATCACCTTCATACGTTGGGAATATAGTTTCCTGAGGAACAACTTTCAAGAAGATGTCCTATTCTCTTAAGTCTTGGTTTCTTACCTTTGAATCTCACAACCAGTTTTTAGAAATACAAGGTATGCATACTTTCAGCTGAATAGTTCAACAATTTGGGTGACCTCTGTGGCCACACACTGTATTAGCTGGTGGGGCCTCCCTGATGACTATGAAAGAAATGACCTAAAGCCATGCAGCATTGAGTCTTCATGCCCTTGACCCCATATTATTGGATTCTATAGTAAACTTACTTCTTTAAAAATATTAGAGGTTCCTGTCTCCTAGGCATTGAGCAGTGGTTATCTCTCCCATCACAGCTCAACACATCTTCTTGAGGACTTTCCATTGCAGTTTGCTGGACTGTATCTCTTATAACTGGTGGCAGAATAGTTCCAAAGAATGAATCCAAGGGCACATTTTTCTAATCAAGTGAGTCAGTGATGCCCTTCAGCACACACACAGAGCTGAGAACAGACCAGACATATCAATTCTGTTTTGGTTAAAGTGTAGACAGGCATTTTCTCAATGGAATGAGGTTGGACATTAGAGCTTTCTCGAAGTCCTTCCTAGAGCTCTATGACCTTGGACAAGGTCCTCTTTGGGGAATAATGGAACCTGGTTTGTATGGTTTAATATTTATTCAGAGATGGTACAGTGCAGCAATATTAGATAGTAACATACTGTATTCTATATAAATGTGTACCTTTTATATTATAAAATGACTTCTGGAATCAACATGGATTAACTTGGACACAAGTCTGCTTGCCAGAAGTGTCTGTCATTTCTCTGTCAAATAGCAATTTGTCTAGTAATGTCTTTAAACTGGTGTGTGTGCCTGTAAGACACAATTTTGTATAGCTCTCTTAATGAACACTGGCAGGAGAAATGAAGAAGTGCAGTGCATTCTGAAACACAGGTTCAGAAAAGAACGCTTCAGAGCCTTGAAAGAATGTCCTTGAATATGTAACTTGTTGCCTGGGAGGGAAAAGGGAGATAATCAAGCAAAAGAAGAGGCTTTATTATCATTATGTTTGACTTTCATTCAACCTTTTCTTTCCTTTTCAAGATTATTAACCTCTGATCTCCTACTCCGCTAACAAACATGGTGCAAATAAATACAGCAGTACCCACAGTATTTAGCATAAACTGGTTGCCTAATACTTCTTATGAAGATCATTATACTAAAATTTAGCTTTTCTTTCTTTTAAACATGGAAAAAGTTTTCAACCCATTTCAGACCTAAGAGACACCTAGGTTTTTATTATCTGTCACTGGCATTTATCCAAGTGTCATGTAAGGAATTTATTAATATAACTATAATACTTCAGAGGACGGTGGAATGTACATTCTAGGCAGATTTTTTTTCAGCTCTGTGGGGGGAGGAGGAAAAGAGCAGAGAAGATGGGGTGATGGAATTCTGTTCTCTGCAGGAGGGAGGGAGAGAATTTTCTTTATGCCACTCTCTCATGCTGAGAGACTCTAAGGCAGTGCCAGTGGCGTCCTAACACAATATTAAATCATTGGTTCCTACATGGGCTACTCATATCATTGCAATGACTCAGAAGTAATTCAACAAAAATTTTAAAAATGTATGTGACAATAAAAAAAAGTAGAGACTAATATATTTTACAAAGGTATTTCTTGGACAAAGCAGATATTTTGGTAAAATAATTTAAAAATTAATACTTCATTGCTAGTGCTTTCATTTGAAAATATACATCAATTTTGCTTTTGTTACAGATATTTTTGAATATTATTTATCATCCCCTATCATAATAATAAAATGCAAAGAGGCATCATGACCAAGACGACCAAACAACTGGTCACCCTGAGGTGCATGGAGCACCTCTCGGGCCTTCCCCCGCAGCCCACAGTCTCCGATCACAGCAAGGCTGGTGGGCTGTGGGAGGGGCAGTGGGCTGCAGGCAGGTGGGCACGGCAAGGTGAGTGCGGCTGTGAGTGTGGCCAGCGGGTGGGTGAGGCAAACACAGTGGAGTGGCAGGTGGGCTGGCAGGGCAGCAGGAAGGTGGGCACAGAGAGGTGGGCATGACTG
>NW_005364596.1:3873615-3880482 GCF_000412655.1 Myotis brandtii
CACACACAGGTGGGCAGTGCTGCGCAATATCGCACGCTGGGCCTATAGTCCTATATAATAAAAGCCTAATATGCAAATTGACTGAATGGCAGTACGACAGGTGGAATAATGGGTCGCTATGACACGCACTGACAACCTGGGGGCAAACGCTCAATGCAGGAGCTTCCCCCAGCCTGCAGGCCCCAGACCAGCCAAGGCAGGTGCCAGTGGGGGGCCCACTGATCACCTCACCAGTCACCCCACAGAGGTAGGCGACCTGTGGCAGTGGCGGGGAGGAGGGGCTGGCCGGCGAGTGGGCAGTGGTGGGGGTTAGGGCCAGCCATTGAGTGGGTGGTGCTGCCCCCTGATTGCCCTGCCAGTCACCTCCAAGGCAGGTGCCAGAGGGGGGCCCCGATTGCCCCGCTGGTCACCCCGCAGAGGAAGGCGACCTCCGGTGGTGGCAGGGACTGGGGCTGGCGAACAGGTGGCTCCAGGCTGGCCAAGGCAGGTGCTAGTGGGGCCCCCAATTGCCCCACCAGTCACCCCACAGATCAGCCCTGATGGCTGGCCAGGCTTAGGGGCCCTACCCGTGCACAAATTTTGTGCACCAGCCCTCCAGTAGATATAATAAAAGCTTTATTTACTATTTTTAAAGTTCTCAAAGTAATTGGAAATTTGATGTAACAGGCTATGTTAACATTAAGAGCAGTCAAATTTTTTTTATGAAAATTTGCTCTAACACTCAGCCACTTAAGATAATTTCATTTAACTTAATGACCAAAGTCAAAGGTCTTTGCCCAGTTTATCGTCTTTGACCTACTTCCAGCATTTGTTGGAGTTTTCATCACTTTTCTTGTTGAAACTTCATTTTTCCTTTGGTTTTGATAACATGTTCCTCTCTATATTTGCTAATTATTTGCCTATTATTTCTCAATTCCCAATACCTTTTTCTACTCTGCTTTGTTGAGAGTTGGCATGGTACTACTCTCTAAATAACTTTCCCCAGATCCCCTTTTAATCTGGCTACCTGTTAGGCTCTGCCAGTAGAGGGCCCTAGAGAGAGAGGTTGGAAAGTAAGAAAGGAGAAAGGATTTTTCCTTTCTGACTTTCCAGCTGCTGGCAGCATTGTTTCAGCAAGGGCCGTTGGCCTCCAGCTTCTTTTACCATCTCCAATACCTATTGGTAACCAGATGTGCTTCCTTAAAAGGCTGGAGTTAAGAGATACCCCCGTGTTCCCTCACACACTGGGGCATGCTCTTCTGGGCATCTGTTGAGCTATGTCCCCTGCACTGAATTCCTGGCACCTGCCAGACTAGAGGTCTGGGAACCAACTTCAAGGTGCTTTCTTCGAAGGACCAAACACCAGCTCTATTGAGCCCTCTTCCAGCTTTACTGCCTCTTCTCATTTGTTTCCCCTGCCTTAAGGACAGTAGTTGCTTCTTGTAATTATTAATGTATGTGTAACCTTAGCATCCCTTTCATTTTCTTACAGCTGCCTAATACATATTAACCAGTTTCCTGTATTAAATCCCCTTCCATTTCAGAAATATCTAGTATGCTCTATTTTCCTGAGTGGATTCACAGTTCTCTTTTTTCTCTGCCTCCTTTATTGCATCCTTTTTCTTCTTCTCCTCCAAATTTCTCTTGGTGGCTCATTTGGTCCTTAATATACACTGGCTGCATATGTAAAAAATCTGTGTATCAAAGACCTGATACATTTCCTCAGCTCCAAACATCACTTCTTTACCAGCTTATATCATCAACTGTTTACTTGGCATGTTTGCTAGGATTTCCTATGGATTTGTGGCATACACTTAACATTAAGTATACTATGCCACAGATCAAATTATTTTCTCTCATGTGCCATTTCCATGCTTCACCATGTGCACCGTCGTCAAACTTGCTTGTTTTCCTCAGTAGTACCTCAATAGTCCCAGTCATGGAGACGCATACTTTATAATTTTTAATTGTTTTATCTTATTAGTCCTCATATTCACTCAGCAATAATATAATTTAAATTACTCTTCTACACTCTGTTTTTCATTTATCCTCTCCCCCATTACCCTAATTGAAATCCTCATTAACTTCACTCTCTGATGACTTCAATAAAGTCCATACTAGTTTACCTGTTTCCATGATTATTGCTACGAGATTAATTCTCATAGGTTCTGAAATCCCTTTCCACAAACCTCCAGTGGTTTCCTTATCCCACAAAATAAAGTCCAAACCCCTCTGTTGGAAATCTTGCCTCAATAGCATATTTGGTCTTCTCTCTTACCACTAGCCCCTATTAGATCTCTATTTTAGGAAAATTGGTTTACTCCATGACTTGCCACTTTTCTGTCCTTATTTCTATAGAAAGTACCCATTTAGCAAAGCTCAACTTTGTGAAGCTGCCCAAGAAGATTTTAGACAGAACTGACTTCTCCCCATGAGGCACTCTGTATGGGCATCACTTCTCTGTAGCGCCTATTTGGCATTAGTCATGAATTGAATGCAATGTAATGATGAGAAAAGTGTATATTTAAGAGTAGTGCAACATTCTATAGGGTGAAGATCCTTAGAATGTATCTATCCAATGGTAGTCAATTGACTAAAAAAATTTGTTTGACTTCTTGATGCTAATAAAAAGATTTTTTTAAAATTTGAAGTCACTGAGTTGATCAATTATATTGTCTTAACGTTTTTATAGATGTAGAATTTATTACTAAACCTGGATATTTCTCATTTATGGAGGTATCTATTACATCCTTCATAATTCTAAAATTATTCTTTTACACCAAGAGATCAGGATGGAATATGAAAATATAACATAATTTGATTAATTTCAGTACTTCTTAAAAAACCTATAAAATATTTTGGGGAAGTTTTGTTTTGGAAAATTTTCCCTACCATATATCAGTTCTTCTCTGTTTTTCTCCCTTCCTCTACTCCTCCTTTCTTCCCTTCCCTCCTTCCTAATATGTTGTAGTATTTCTTACTCCTGAAAGCCAAGATACAGATAATATCAAACCTCATCATTAAATTTTCTCCATATGATAAATGAATGGCTTTTGAAGCATGTGGAGATCCCAAGTGCTTAAAAGGAAGATCTACAGAGAACAGTGTCCAAGGATCTAATCTAATAAAAGAGAAACATGCAAATTGACCACACCTCCGCTATGCCCAAGCCATGCCCACCAGTCAATCAGAGTAAATATATGCAAATTAACCCAAACAAGATGGCGGCCAGCAGCTATGGAGCTGGAGCAAGCAGGAGGCTTGGTTGCCTCGGCGATGGAGGAAGCCAAGCTTCCCACCTGCCATGGCTGACAGTGGCCTCCGCTCAAAGCAACAAAGTTTCAATTATAGAAGATAAATAAATCCCAGATACCTGCTTCCAGCCAGCCTCGCTGGGAGCTTGGGTGGCTGGGGGCAGTGGCCAGCCTGCAAACAGCCCCTCACCCAGGATGGTCCCTGCTGGGGTCTTGGCCAGCCTTCAAACAGCCATCAGCCCCTCACCCAGACTGGCCAGGCACCCCAGGGGGGACCCCCCCCCTGATCGGGCTGTGGCCAGCCTGCAAACAGCCATCAGCCCCTCATCCAGGCTGGCCACACCCTCATGGTTTGAGGGTCCCCTCTGGGGGGCTTGGCCAGCCTGCAAACAACCATCAGCCCGTCACCCAGGCTGGCCAGGCACACAGCGGGGACCCCTACCCTGAAGGGGCTGTGGCCAGCCTGAAAACGGCCCTGAGCCCCTCACCCAGGATGGCCAGGCACCCTAGCAGGACCCCCACCCTGATCCGGGACACCCTTCATGGCAAACCAGCTGGCCCCCCACCCATGCACCAGGCCTCTATCCTATATAAAAAAAGGGTAATATGTAAATTGACCCTAACAGCAGAACTACTGGGAATTACTAGTCACTATGACACACACTGACCACCAGGGGGCAGACACTCAATTCAGGAGGTGGCCCCTGGTGGTCAATGTGCTCCCACAGGGGGAGCACTGCTCAGCCACAAGCCAGGCTGATGGCTGCCAGTACAGCGGTAGTGGTGGGAGCCTCTCCTGCCTCCTCAGCAGCACTAAGGATGTCCAACTGCAGCTTAGGCCTGCTCCCCGCTGCTAAGTGGACATCCCCCAAGGGCTCCCAGGCTGCCAGAGGGGTGTCTGACTGCCAGCTTAGGCCCAATCCCCCGGGGAGCAGGCCTAAGCCAGCAGGTGGTCATTCCCCGAGGGGTCCCAGACTGTGAGAGGGCACAGGCCTGGCTGAGCGACCCCCCCGAGTGCACACATTTTTGTGCACTGGGCCTCTAGTATATTATAAACAGAATATCAAGAAAACTATGTGGAACTGCCCTTCGTGTACTTTCTTAAATGGCTTTCCATAATCCATCCCTCAAGAGTATACAGGCAAGTTGAAGAACAGTTATATAGGGGAGGCCTCCAAATAATAGGAAAGATATCTTGAACTCTGTAATTTAGGAAGGAATCTGAAAAGATCATCTTCATCTTCTGTTTTCAGATGTTGTATTTGCATAACTTTAATACAGTCCACAAAAGCTACTTGAGCTCCTATTATATTTCAGGATAGTTATGGGCAGAGGCGGTGAGTCCCCATTGTTAGCAACTCTACACATCACACAGTATTTACTTTTACAATTAATATTCTGAAAATCAAGATGATCTGGTCACCTATAATAAATAATGAAAATTTTAAATTATGTAAATTTGTCCAAGAATTAGATAGCCCAGTGATAGTGGGGTCCCCAATAAACAAATTGAGGACCCTATTATCATCAGGCTAACTATATAATAAACAACAAGAACAAAAAAAATATGTTCTGCTTTTATTCTTTTTTGATCTTCCATAAATAAGGTGCGTACATTTTAAATATTTTTCACATTAAAATTTTCATATGTTTGAAGTCAGCTGATAAACCTCTAAGTCATAAGGTGAGCATACTCCATTTGCCTGAAACAGGCCCAGCACAGATTTGCTGTCTTGGCAAAATCTGTAAGAGCCACCACTTCCCTCTTCTCTGTAAAGTTTTCCAGATTTAAAATCTGGGAAATATGTGGTCAATCTACCATTAATATTCTCCAATTCAGGCCAAAATCAATATTTAAACCTTTCTTTTTAGGATCATCTTCGTTATTTTTCTCTAAATAATTTCTAGTGATAACAGAGCAGGTTTCAATTTCCTCCCCTTAACTATGTGAAGAAATTCAATGATAAAGGTACCTGC
This sequence comes from Myotis brandtii, assembly GCF_000412655.1. Taxonomy (NCBI): domain Eukaryota; kingdom Metazoa; phylum Chordata; class Mammalia; order Chiroptera; family Vespertilionidae; genus Myotis; species Myotis brandtii. The sequence goes on from NW_005364596.1 coordinate 3,878,826, forward strand.
TTTCAAAAAAAGCACCAGATCCAGTTATTGAAAGACCATAATAAAGGAGTAATTGCGGGGGTGAGGGTGTTTTTGGAGCAAGAGAGAAAGCCTGCCACTGAAAAGTTTATGATAAGCAGATGATTTCTGGTTCAAGAAATCAAATACCACCTTTTTCTATTCCCATCAGAGGTTCAATTAGAAATAGAATCCTTCTTTGCTTCCTGCCCTACGCTGGCGTGTTGTTATGGGCTGTGTACTGTTTAAACAGCTGTGGAGTCTCCCCTCGGGTGTGACCGAATTGCACCGGTGATGCTGATCCTTGTAAGGAGCTAAAACTAAGATGAAACTTGATCATTTGCAGAATAACGAGGAACTGAGGGTGAGTTGTGCTCTCTGTCTCAGAATAATGAGTTCAGAGAGTTTAGAGAATGTGAAATCCTTATGCCAGTTTTGCTCAGTAAACTCAGTGTCAGACTATTTCTTTTCAGTACAAACCAAGAATGAAAAAAACAGCATAGACACAAATGTACAAATAGCAAATTAAAAAGTATATTTAAAATATGAAGACTCAAACATCCATTTGAATCTCCGTTATGAGGAAATGGAAAGATATCACTTGCATATTTTATTTTTCTGCAGTTTTGCCTCCTCTTTTTCTACCTCTGCTGTTATTATCATCTCACCTTTAATACATTCTGAATGAGCAGACATTGCTCCTTATATCCATACTAGAGGCCTGTGCATGAATTCGTGCACCAGTGGGGTTCCCTCAGTCTGGTCTGTGGGATCAGGCCGAAACTGGCTCTCTGACATCCTCTGAGGGGTCCTGGATTGTGAGAGGGTGCAGGCTAGGCCGAGGGACCCCACCAGTGCACAATCGGGGCCAGGGAGGGATGCTAGAGGTTGGCCAGGGTGTGTACGGCCTGTTTCACTCAGTCCTGATTGGCCAGACCCCAGCAGCAAGCTAACCTACCAGTCGGAGTGTCTGCCCCCTGGTGGTCAGTGCACGTCATAGTGAGCAGTTGAGCGGCCTTAGCATATCATTAGCATATTATGCTTTGATTGGTTGAGCAGGCGACTAGATGACCGGACACTTAGCATATTAGGCTTTTATTATATAGGATGTTCTTCTAGTCCAGTAGTTCTCAGACTTCATCATGTGCTATGAATACCTAGAACAGTGGTTCTCAACCTGTGGGTCACCACCCCTTTGACGGTCGAACGACCCTTTCACAGGGGTCGCCTAAGACCATCCTGCATATCAGATATTTACATTATGATTCATAACAGTAGCAACATTACAGTTATGAAGTAACAACGAAAATAATTTTATGGTTGGGTCACAACATGAGGAACTGTATTTAAAGGGCCAGAAGGTTGAGAACCACTGACCTAGAAGGACTGCTGTAACACAGATTGCAAGGGCTTCACTCCCAGAATTTCAGATTCAGTAGGTCTGGGGTAGAGCTCCAGAATTTTCAGGTGTGACATGTTCTCAGGTGACACTACTACTGTTGGTCTGGGGGCCACACTCTACAACAGGGGTGGGCAAACTTTTTGACTCGAGGGCCACAATGGGTTCTTAAACTGGACCGGAGGGCTGGAACAAAAGCATGGATGGAGTGTTTGTGTGAACTAATATAAATTCAAAGTAAACATCATTAAATAAAAGGGT
>NW_005364596.1:3880767-3904601 GCF_000412655.1 Myotis brandtii
GCCGTGTTTCCCGACGTTGCCATGTTAACACTGCTGCTGGTGAAGGAGCGGAGGGGAGAGCAAGAGAACCCTCCGCTCTTTCGGCTCCGCGGGCCAGATAGAACAGCCGAACGGGCCGGATCAGGCCCGCGGGCCCGTAGTTTGCCCAAGGCTGCTCTACAACCACTGCTCTAGCAGTTCGGTATCTGACTGAAAGGCTTCACAGAAGTTAGCTATTGAGAGGGAAAGGGAAATGCAAATGCATTATTTGGGGAGAGCACATGATAAAGAAGCACTGGCTACCTCAATCAGCCTCAGGAAGGGCTCATCACCATCCTTCCCTTCCCTCCAAGGTCTCCTCTGGCAACCCTGCCTCATTCTTTTGAATTCTGCTGGGGGTCACTTTTCAAAGCATTCCAAGAGGGAAACTATGTTCATTGGATTTGAATTTATTGCTTAACTAAGTGAGTTCCTGGATTTGAGAATATTAAGTAAGAGTAACTTTCTATCAACTGTATTTTAAATGTTTGGTGATGTGTTAAGAACTGATGTGAATATAACATCCGTTAAAATCAACCTATGTACCTGATGACATGAAGGATGGTGACCTGACCTGGTTTTGGTTTCCCTTGATGATTGCATCAATAATGCACAGTAGCAGTGTGATTGCTTAGCAGGCACATTGCTTGAATGATTTTGTTGCTGCTGTGTTTGCCAAAGTACTGTCCTCAATTTATTCTTGTCCTGCCTGCAGACTTCTGCGGTTTGGTTTATAGTCTCATTTACTACATTCTGATCTGTATTTCTTTTCATCTTTTTGTCAGAGTCTCCTTCAATCTTACTATATGTTTTTCTCAATATTCTTCACTTCTAATTTAACTAATTACTACCTATATTTTAGTCACCTTTAGTGCTCTAATGATTTTTACATCACCACTTTATCCCACCTATCTCCTTCATATTTTTTTTCAGTATCTTTTACAATATAGTGAGATATCTGTTTATTTTTCTGTTTATTTTTCTTTCTCTTTAGATAGGACCTATCTTGTTCAATAAAATGCTTTGGAATGTCAGTGATGTACACAAAACCCAGAAATACCTGCATAAATTAAAATGTTAAGGCCATAAAAATATAGAAGAGAAAATTTAAAAAAATAGAATTAAGAAATTCATACTATAAAGATTTTAATAGTCACAACTTTTAATTAATAAATGTAACTCATTAACTTTTTGGTAGTTGAAGCAAAAGGAGCTGTGATCAGTTTACAGGAATCATATTATCACTTAAGGAGAAAACACATTAATTGTTTATAAGTTCAAATACAAAGGCCGGGTATTGAGTGAGTCTTTGTATAGGGCAGTGGTCGGCAAATTCATTAGTCAACAGAGCCAAATATCAACAGTACAACGATTGAAATTTCTTTTGAGAGCCAAATTTTTTAAACTTAAACTACATAGGTAGGTACATTGTTATTAACTTAATTAGGGTACTCCTATGCTGGCCTTTGCTAAAAACGTCCTCAATCTGATTGAGGTACGTTCGCTGAGGTCGACCCCTTCCAACTCTCTCATCCACACTCGTCTTGTATACTTGTTTCAGATATTTCAGATAGACGAGTGTGGATAGGAGAGTTGGAAGGGGTCAACCTCAGCGAACATACCTCAAAACAATGTACCTCCCCCGCCCTGTGTATCCCGCGGCCTGCCTGCTCAGAGTCCCCTGTCACCCGACTGACCAACACCCCCCACTTCTTCTAACACCACTTCTTCAAAATAGACTCGCCCAGGCCGAAAACCGACTTCTGCGGATGGGCCAGGAAGTTTCAATTGCACTGTACTTGCGCGCCGGCACATGGTATTTTGTGGAAGAGCCACACTCAAGGGGCCAAAGAGCCGCATGTGGCTTGCGAGCCTCGGTTTGCTGACCACTGGTATAGGGGATTCTGAGTTACATAGTGAATGGCATTTTAATAGCATTATTACATAACTATAGTAATCCATTTCATAAAACATTTTTTAGGGCATCCATAATGCAAGCAAAAGGAATAATGTCAAAGTACAACAAAGAAAATATCTTGCCAGGTGCAAAGAAAATATGGTCTAAATATGCAGTTTTTTGATGGGACAGCATGATTTGAGGGTTAAAAATAAGGATATTTAGTCCTGGCCAGTTTGGCTCAGTTGGTTGGAGCATCACCTCATATAACAAAAGGCTGTGGGTTCGATTCTCAGTCAAGGCACATACCTAGGTTGTGGGTTCTATCTCCGGTTGGGGCACGTACAAAAGGCAGCCAATCAATGTTCTTTTGCACATTGATGTTTCTCTCTCTTTCTCTCTCTCTCTCTCTCTCTCTCTCTCTCTCTCTCTCTCTCTCTCTCTCTCTCCCTCTCCTCTATCTTGAATCAATGAGTATAACTTCAGGTGCAAATTTTTAAAAATGAGGATGCTTAGGGAGAAACATGCATTTCATTTTTTTTCAAAACAATCTCCAGAAATGAAATTCCGTTCAAAAGCCTTTTGATAGAACTTAGCAGGCAAGCAGTTTGAAAGTATATCCTCTGACAATAAACAATTCCTTCTTACTGATTAAGGACATATTCTGCATTTTAAATATCAACTAAATGAACAGAAAGATTGACACCCTCCTGTGAAAATAAGATAAAAAATCAACACTTCTTCTTGAATATAAGTCCAACCAATTACCACATCAAGCTGGGCTAACAGTATAGTCAGGTCCATGAGTTTACTTAAGAAACAATTTCTGAGTCTATTTCAGCATATGAACACATGTATTATTAGGTCTCCAAAGTTCTTCATCAAAAGTATGACTAAGATCATTTAGACTAGAACATTTTCAAAGCATAAGTTATCCCCCTATGGCTATAGGAAAAAATTTTCAACAAATACACTTGTAGTTTTTTTAAAAAATATGTTTTTATTGATTTTAGAGAGAAGAAGGGTGATAGAGAGAGAGAGAGAGAAACATCCCACAGATTGGGCAGATGCCCTGATAGGGAATTGATCCAGCAGCCTCCTGGTGGATAAGCTGACCGTCAACCAACTGAGCCACACCAACAGGACTTCACTTCTAGTTTTAAGAAAACAATTTCTTTCTTGAATCTGTCTGGATGAAATAGTTACGAATATATTCTTAAGTCTAAATTACCTTGTTATATGGTGTTGATATAATTCATTACATTTTGAAAGATAATTGATCCAAATGATTTTGGTTTTAAAGTAAATAACTTTAAGCAATCTTTTCTGATAATGGTTAGCAAGCTGAACCAATTTTCCCTTAAGAGTCCTCATAGTTAGTGACATAGTCATGTCCGTAGCATGTAATATAGAAGGAACATTATATTCTGAATGTTGTGTTGACCAAATAAATCAATGAAATATGTAGAAATAAAATGGGTGAAATTAGAACACTGAAATTTTTATGTTCTTTAAAATTATGTGAATAGTTAATATACCATTTCTTTCAATCCTTATTTTCCCAGAACAGATATAATTCTCCCAGTAGGTGAAATCACGCAGCCAATATTGATCATTAATTTTTTGCTTACAGTAAAGGGTTGAATAAAAGTCAACAAATGTGTGCCATTATAGAAGATATTGTCACAAATAGGCTTTGGCAAGGACAAGATTTAACCAAGTTTGTAACACTGGTCCATAGTAGAATAATCTTTCTGCAAACCTATAATTTCTTATATAAAATATTGACCCAATAAGTATTTATCTGTAGTTTGTCAAGGAGAAAATCAGCATGGAGCTTGAGATAGAATATATAATTAATAATATATTTTTTAGAAAATCTGTGACTTTGAAACTCTTTTGCTGCAGATCTAAATATTTTTGTTTTTCAAGCCTAAGAAATGCTATTGTTCTGTTGATGGAGCAAAGAATTCAAGTTAAAGTGTTCTGAGTGACTGTGTAAGAAATGGAATGCTTCTTCTTTCTTATTTTCCATTTGTTGTAGTCATTTAATGATAACAAAATATCAATAAATGTTGGGATACATGTAAATTGTACCAAAATAATTTTTCATAGAAGGAAGTAAATTTTAGCAACTGTGAGAGATATGACAGAAGTAAAACCTTGCAAATAATTGTGACCATTACTGAGGTAGACAAACTCATTTTTCAAAACCACTACAGACATGGAAGAACTAAAAAATAAGTTCATGTTTGTTCTGTTGAATAGGAAATTTATAAGATACAAAAATGTGTTATGCTCTGACTCTAAATGCATCATTTTGTGTTGCTTATACATTTTACACATACCACTTCTTTAGTGTAATAAGTTATGCAAAATGTTTTTTCTTTCAGGCAATTATGTGTCCTCTTTTGCCCATAAGATTACTTGAGTAGTGAACTTATTTTAAGGATATGTGATTGTACTTACTAAGAATGAACTTTTTTCCTGCTAATACAAACCTGTCTTAAACGAGTCAAAAGAGGTAAGTGCATGAGTGGGACTCTGAAAAAAATTGCATTTTCTTCAAAGGTAGTGCAAATATAAATATATACAAGATAGATTCTATCATTCTGTGTTTACTAAATCTAGGATGGGCTACTCATGTTCTGGAGATCCCAGTAGATTTGCAAAAATAGCGGATTTACTAAGCAGATTGAGAATGCCTGCCTGTGAGATGCTTCATTTCACCCTCTTGATCTTCTCAGTGAATTTTGTTTGTGTAGAACAAATTTTTGTAATGTTCTTCTGGAAACATGGAAAGACTCAGAAATCATCACTTTTTTTGAGTTCTCTTTTGAGATGTACTTCTTTTTCTATGCTGTCTCTAAAATGTAACTGCACAGCTCTATATACCATTTTATTCTTCCTTCCTTGACTTTGAAACTCAACATGTTCCAATAGAGTAAAACTTTTATGGTTTCCATGATTAAGCATTCATTACATAACAGAGCACATCACTCGCATTGCATCCTATTTTTCTAAGGAAATTCTATTGTTTATATATAAAGATAAGTGAGCCAATCCTCCTTGTATCCTACTACAGTACATTATGTGCTTTCTTACAGAAATGACCTGGCATGCTCCTGATTCAAATATGGTTATATCATTGGCATGTTGACAAATAAAGTTCAGCATTAAAGTCAGAGATGCTCAGTAACTTATGTCACTACATAGAGTTTAAAAGGTCAATTAATTCTATCAATTGTCCCATTTGCATCACAAGGGAAGGTCACATTAATCCATTTACTTCATTTTGGACTACATGCTATATACAATATTTGCATATGGACCAGCATTATGATAGATGGAATTCCATAGGACAGTCAGTGGGAGTCAACTAGCTTACAAATTTATTTGTTCTATTCACCACTAAAAACTTGTTTGAAAGAGTTAACTCTGGTTCAAAGTCAAATCCACTCTCAAAGCATATAACCATCCTTTCCTCTCTAATTGGATGAATAATATTTAGTGGTCTAATCATTAAGATTCATTTAGAAATTCAAAATTGTTTGAATTGTAGTTTTGTACTCTTACAAACATCTCAGTGTCTCAGATCAATTATATACTAAAGATTGTTAATCCTGCCTAACTATAAATTCATCAATAAGAAGCACATAGATAAGTCATAATGTCTATATTGATAATTGTGTGCCAGCATTATTTAGAGCAGAGAGCCTCAATATAAATGCTAAAACTTGACAGATATTTCATTTGGTACAAAGAGATTATTAATTTAGAAAGAATGATGATATCCTCAAAAGAATATAGAATATTTCTTTTTAAATTTTTTTAATTGAATTTATTGGCGTGACACTGGTTAACAAAATTATACAGGTGAACAATTCTACAACACATCATCTGTACACTGTATTGCATATTTACCACCCCAAGTCAAGTCTCTGTTCAGCAACATTTATGCCCCCTATACTCTCCTCCACGGCCTCTTCTTGCCCTCCCCACCAGCAACCACCATACTGTTGTCCATGTTCATGTGTTTTTTCCTCTATTTTTTTTTCTTTTTGGTTCAATCAATCCACGCTCCAGAGCCCCAGCCCCTATTCCCACCCCTGTTGACTGTAATCCTTCTCTTTATGTATGAAAATGTTTTTAATGGACAACAGGGAATAATAGTAAGAAAGGGGCCTTTATTTGAATCAGGTTTCAACATAACTACTACATTGGATGTAGAATTGCATTAGTGATATCTACTTGTCTTCCCTTCTCTTGTAATTATAAGCAAATTCAAGTTGAGACCTCTTTTCTTTACATGCTGTGAATGCTCACACCTTCTAGTACACTAGTGACTTCAAAAATCTTAATGTTGAAACAATAGTGGGTTTTTAAAGTATCTGTAACTAATTTATTTCAATTTAACAAATGTTCATTGAGTTTCCAAGTAACATTCTGGGCACATAAGTTAACAGACATGAATAAGTGATGGTCCCTGACATCCAGTAAAAGAAACAAATATCTTTAACTAATTCTAGTGCAGTAAGTACTATACTGATGATATGAATAAGTTGTTGTAAAAGCACAGAGGAAGAAATGATTTGTTTTCTTAGGTGACTCAAGAATTGAATCACAAAGGACAAAATATGTGAATTTCATCATGATATGAATTAGAATTTTTTTTTCCTTTTTAAAAAATATTTTTATTGATTTCAGAGAGGACGGGAGAGGGAGAGAATAATTGATTGGCTGCCTCCTATACGCCCCCTACTGGGGATCGAGCCCACAACCCGGGCATGTGCCCTTGACTGGAATCGAACCTGAGACCCCTCAGTATGCAGGCTGATGCTCTGTCCACTAAACCAAACCAGCTAGGGCTGAGTTAGAATTTCCTTTTGTCAGATGAACAAGAGTAAAAGCAGTTCCAGTAGGAGAAACAAAATAAGAAAATATGAAAATCTATCAAGTTGTGCAAGTGATATTGAACATCCTATATAATAAAGAGGGAATATGCTAATTGACCATCACACCCTTACAAGATGGTGGCACCCAGTCCCGTCAGCCCTGCTGGGGCCTTGGGTCCTCCTGCACCCGCCACTGACTGAGGCTCAGGCAAGCAGGGCCAGCCGAGGTGCAGGCAAGCCTTGGATGGTGGTTGCCCAGCCGCCCAGGGCTGGACCAAGGCACAGACAAGCCACTGATGGCAGCTGCCCAGCCGCCCAGGGCTGGACCGAGGCACAGGCAAGCCACCGATGGCAGCTGCCCAGTTGCCCAGGGCCAGCCGAGGCTCAGGTAACTAGGTCCGGCCAAGGCTTGCGCTGCTGGCAGTGGCAGCAGCAGAGGTGTGATGTGGGCGTTGCCTTCCCCTGATCACTGGGTCGCCTCCTGCTCCTGAGGGATCCTGGACTGTGAGAGGGGGCAGGCCAGGCTGAGGGAACCCCCCTCCAGTGCATGAATTTTCATGCACCGAACCTCTATTCTTAGTATGGTCAGAGTGTAGGGAATGTGGTAGGGAGAAATGTGTTGAATAAATGCATTAATGAATGAATGAAGAGTGTAATACATTGAAGAATCCAACCCAGAGGATTCTTTAGTTAATATAGTGCAGACCATGTGAATCCACTAAAGATTTTAATTGAGAAAATGAATGAATTAGGCAGTCTGGAGGCTGAATTGGAGAAGGAAGCTATAAGGAAAATGGAAATTCAAGGAAACAATTTGATTTTGCCAAAATTATCAAAGTAAATAAGAAATCACGTAGTTTTGCTTAAATTAAGCACGTACTAGTAGTTGTGGTTGGATGCATCCTGTTAGATTTATATGGTGTGTTTTTTTTTACTGAAGAGGAGCCTGGTTTGGAGTTACTTTCCTTTTCATCTTTTCAGATTCTATTCCTGTGAAGTAAGGAGAATGGTATTTTTTGCCTTATCTGTCTCCTGCCCATGGAATGGTGCATGACATATTACTTATCAGAGGCTTTGAAGTCTTGGAAGGAGAATGCCATAAAGATCATAGAGTGTTATTGTTTCTTTTGAACAGAGACTTGCCATGTTTGCCTTATTTATGCTACCTTTGAATGAGGACCTACAAGATACCAGATGTCAACATCTAATTTATATTGAAGTTTTTCTTCATGAATGAATTAGAGGACCACAACTCAGGACACAGTCCAGTAGAAATTATTGCCCATCCACAATATTTTTTTGGGTGTCAATAAAACACCAATTTCCTTAATGAAAAGTCTATTGGTAAAATTCTTGGCTCTTATGTTTTACCATAAACATATGTTTTCCTCCTGAAGTGGAAAAGGTCTTTCTGGAAAATGTGTTTTTATTTTAGCAAATATTTATATTCCTTCCTAGAATGCTTGCTAAGGAGACTTTCTTGAATATCTCTCCTGTTCATGACTTTTAAATACTATGCTATCATGGGCATTTCCTTATTTCTTCAAGCTGCTGCTAATGAAGATGAGTTTCTAGGAGTTTCCCAAATATTCTGGCTCTTATATGAAACAGGTCTTAAAGTAGGGGGACATCTTAAAGCAAGTACGGCATCTTTACTTAGTTTGAAGGAAAAACTGGAAGAAATCAAGAGGGCTTGGGTCTGTCTTTAATGTGACAATGCCTTGGCTAGAGTTTCTTCCTTTTCATTTTCTGACGTTAGTAAAACTATCTTTCCCTTCAATATCTCAAATCTGAAGAAACTGTAAGAATGAAATATTTTTTCTTCCTTTTTAAAATTGATTTCAGAGAGGAAGGGAGAGGGCGAGAGAGATAGAAACATCAATAATGAGAGAGAATCATTGATTGGCTGCCTCTTGCATGCCTCCTACTGGGGATTGAGCCCACAACCCGGGCATGGTCCCAAACCATGACTTCCTAGTTCATAGATGGATGCTCAACCATTGAGCCACACCAGCCTGGCAGAATGAAATGTTTTAACCAGCCATTTTTGCTCTGCAACAGCCACCCAAGCTGTTTTTTGTTTGTTTGTTTGCTTGTTTACTTCATTGAAACCTATTTAAAACCTGTAGAAATGGAGATATAAACTTTTAGTTTATGATTTAGGTATGTGTCATTCTGATGTGGAGTGGTTTCCTCAATGTTGCAAGTTCAGTGCCATAAACTAGAACATATAGATTGCATAGACTGAAGCTTTGGGCTTTAAACAATTTGAATTTATGTTGTAATTAAATATATCTCAACAAATTTTAACTCTACAGCTAAGTACGCAAATAAACTCTTTTACATATGTTCACATGTCTCCATTAGATATGCATCTATATGTATGTGGTACTTAGGTAACTTTCAAAGTATGTTATCAACAACCCCAAGATATACTTTCCCCACACCCTAACCTCAACCTAACCTGAAATAAGGGATCTATATAATATTAGTATTCTACTTCAGCTAGTATATAATCACCTTATTTAATAAACATTTTAGAGTTCCCACTTTTTCCTAGGTGCTATCCTGAATTTTAAGCAATGATAAGTTAGATAGACAGTAAGGAATACACTTAACATTTTTTAAAATATATTTTATTGATGTTTTACAGAGAGGAAGGGAGAGGGATAGAGAGTTAGAAACATTGATCAGCTGCCTTCTGCATACCACCCACTGGGGATGTGCCCGCAACCAAGGTACATGCCCTTGACCAGAATTGGACCTGGGACCCTTCAGTCAACAGACCGACGCTCTATCCACTGAGCCAAACCGGTTAGGACACACTTAACATTTTTATCGAACTATTCTTCTTGTCTACACAGTTAATAGTAAACCAAAACACAGCAAAACTCAAGTTTCTTGGAGTCCATTGAATTGCAAACCAATAGAAAGTGAGGGACTGTACCAACATTTGTTTTGGGGCAATGTTTTAACATTAGATATTCAATGCAATTTTCATGGCAAGATAATTATGATGTGATGAGTTCATCTACAAATAATTACTTCTGTCAAAAAATCTAATATTCTGATTGCATTGGTAGACCTTGTTATAACCAGGTCTCTACTGCACTTGCAACATTTTTATTGTTAAACATAAACACAAGTAGACAGAATAGTAAACTTAGTCCCCTGTAACCATAACTTATGCAGCATTGCTGGAAACATAGTCCCCCCCCAAGTGTGTGTGTATGGGGGGCAGGTGAGGGAGGTATCGAGTGTGGAGGTCTATCTCTGTACATAATATAATATTCCATTTGAAGTTCTTGGGATGGCATCTGAGAATCAGCAGCTTGAGCTCATTGGTTCAAAGCATCTAAAAAAAAGTGTTTTAAATTTAGGTTGCACATGCAACTACCCATTGGGGATTAATCTCCCTGGTAGATAATGACCTTCAACATTTATATCACCACCAATACTTGAACAAAGCAAACCAGGAAGAGGAGTATGCTTAGTCTAGGATTAATGTGATGAAAGGAAACCTGTTCTGCTTCTTTTATTCATCTGGTTGTTTGTAAATACACAAGGAAAGTAAAAAATAGCTCCCAACAAAAGTACATTTACCCACCCGCCTCCAGTCTTGCAGTGTCTTAATTGTCCGTATTATTCAGAAAGTGACTACCCCCTTTCTACATTGAGCTTTGTTGTCAGGATAGAGTAGGAGTTTGAGTTGCTCAGCTGTCTTACTCTCACCTGAGCACCTAGTCACCAAACGCCTGAATGTGAATGACAGCTGGGCATAATTGAGGGCACTGCCTATCACAGAGATCACAAACCACTGGTCTTCTATCAGACTCTGGCCCACTAAGCTTTTAATATGAAGCCTGAACAAAGTTCGTACAACAACATTTTAAGCCCACAATGAACATAAAAATCTGGAATTTCAACTTTTCTTGAAAAATTATAAATGCTGATATCCGCACTCACTCACAATGGCCGAGCGGCATCTGTCCCTCTGAATAAGCACCTTCTCCTACTCTGCTGCGCTCCCACCTGCGTAGAGTTGTTCACCCATGTTCCTGGCTATCGCAGCTTGGGTTTTCTAACTCTGGTCTATAACCATTAACAAACACTGCTCCTTCCACGTAAACTGACTGAACCCAATGAGCAGGCTTCCAGAGACAGAAGCTCTGTTTGTGGCTTTGTAATTGAAGGTAAAAATTTATATTTTGATCAAGGTGTCAAGGCACAATATATGTAAATTTCTAATGTGTTAGGATATGAGGAACAACTCTCCAAATAGGTGAGTTAGACAAGTTAGACAGTGTTAAAACCTTTGAGGGATATGAAAAAGAATGCTGTTGCTGGTTGTGGGTCCACATGTACTCCCCAAAAGGAGGGGTGGGGTGCTACCTCCTTCACCTCAAGCCTAGTGATTGTGGCTTCTATGCGGCCATTCTAAAGCTTAAAATATGTTCCCTGTGGTTAAGCAGCATCATTAGAGGATGTATAATTCATGCCAGAGAGAGGGGTACACATTCTATTTGCATAATAGTCCACTTCTAGTGAGTGTGGTGCAAATAGTGAACCAAGGGTGGGCTCCCCATTTAGCAGAAAACTCGTTTTGAATCCTCTTGAGAGGGGAGGGTGAGAAACCCTACCTGCAACAGTCTGGGAGGAGTGGACAACCTGAGGAGCCAAAGAGGAGGGTTCAAGTTTGTGAGGGGAAAGGGGGCAGCAAAGAAAAATCTGACCATCTGATCCATAACAGACTCCACAGCTTCTAGCCAGCTGGAAAGAAGAATTTCACACTTCCTGAATTTTACAATTACATGCATAGGATTTGACATTTCACTTACCAAATTGAACCTCTGTTTGGAACTTCCAGTGATGTTAAGACTGTTATTACCTGACATTATCATTAAAGGTATGTAATTTCTTGAGGTCTCATCAAGGTCAGGAGAATATCACCACCACTGAATACACAGAAAAAAAAAGGTTGTGCTTTAATTATGTCGGGAGTTGTGACTGTTTGCTGTACTGGATACAAAGCAGCACCAGCAGCACAGCGATGTAAGGGACCAGGCTCTGAGAAGACATGGGAACCTAGTCTTCAGGCTCTTAAATTTCTGGTTTTCATGTTCAGCTCTACAGAAGTGCTGATAGTTTGATCATCCTAGTATGTCACCTAGTACATTTTTATGTTATTTTCCAAGGCTGTGAAACCACAATTGACATTAATTTTCTTTAACTATTTTTACTTCTAATCTTCCTTAAAATCTTAAATTCTATCAACTTGTGGTTATTTTCATCAAACTTACTTTTTGCTTTTACATTCTCGACAATGTTCTCTTATTGCACAAAGCCACCTCCAAGGTAGATAAAAGTAGAACATCATCACTTACTGACTACAGAAAGCATTCAATGCCTTCTTCCCATTGTCAGTGAGTTCTTGCCTGGGGATTTTATGGCATGCTCTGGTGTCTCATATTTTATTGGGAAATAAAATGAAATTAGTGTTTTGATATTTCCTATAAATTTATCTAGATTTAGAGAAAGAAAAGTAAAAATCGAAAGGTGTTAAAATTAATAAGGTTACAGTTGAAGTAAAAGAGAACAAAATTTACTAGCATGTTATTGACTTACAACATATGAAGAACAAACATTCTAAGTGATTTTCTGTGAAAGAAGAGCTTCAAAAGAAAAATGCAAGAATGATGTATGTAAAGTTGCTGTGTCAGAAGCAATTGATACTTAATAATCATAAAATTAACTAATCAGACATATTTATAAGAAAGACAGCAAAAGTAAATCAATTTATAATTCCCTGGGTACATTTATTTAGATTTAAAATATGAAGATGGACATTAAAGAAGATGAGAGGAAAGGGACTCTCGAAAAAAGGACCTTTGGTATTCTATACAACACTAGAGGCCCAGTTCATGAAATTCGTGCACTGGAGGGTGTCCCTCAGCCCAGCCTGCACCCTCTCCAATCTGGGACATCCCTCTCACAATCTGGGACTGCTAGCTCCTAACTGCTTGCCTGCCTGCCTGCCTAATTGTCCCTAACCCCTTCTGCCTGCCAACCTGATCGCCCCCTAACTGCTCCCCTGCCAGCCTGATCTCGCCTCCAACTGCTCTCCCCTGCTGGCCTAATCTTGCCCCCAACTACCCTCCCCTACAAGCCTGGTCTTCCCTAACTACCCTTCCCTGCAGGCCTGATCGCTCCTAACTGCCTCTGCCTGCCTGGTCACCTCCAACTGTCCTCATCTGCCAGTCAATTTGGTTCTGATTGGTCTGTTTCTCTGCCAGTCAGTGTCAAAAGCTCCGCCTCCTAGGCAGCCATTGGCTCCTCACACTTCACCCAGATTTGGTTCTGATTGGTCAGTTTCTATGCCAGTTAATGTCTCTGGGCCTATCAACGGGGCCTGATCAGAAAGGCAGGGCTGATCAGCAGCCCCAGTGGAGGCCTGAAGAGAAATGGAGGCAGGGCTGCTGGCCAGACCCGGAGAGAAACAGAGAGGCAAGTGCTGATCAACAGCTGCCACATAGGCTACAGATCAGACCCTACTTCTCTCTTCAGGCCTCTCTCTGGGCCTGATTCGCAGCCCCCTCAGCAGTCAGCGCTGGGTTGCCTGGCAACCCAGCGCTGACTGCAGGACTGACTTCTGGTTGGTTGAGCCTCCGGTCCTGATGGACCCAGGGTTTTTATATATTAGGATTATCTGTGTCTGTGTAGTTGAATACTTAGTTGTATGTTCCAGAGAGAGATAGCAAGAAAATAAAAAATTAAAAAATTAAATGAAAAATTACTAATATATAAATTTTTCTCCAATCCACAGTTATGCCAGGGATATAATTAGTTTCTCAAATAGTTAGAAATATGTAAGTTATTTAAGCAGTCATTTAAAAAATCAAAACCTTTATTAGTAGTTAAAAAGTAATAAAGCATTGCTTTGGAATTAAGGGAAATGGGAAACTATAATACGAAAAAAATATGGGAATGCTGATTTATTAGATCGTGTTTCCTTTTGGGGATGGAATATTATAATACTTATAACTCAGAGCCTAAAGAGATGCATAAACAAATGAATGCATGAAAATTTCAATGCCTAATCTCAAAACTTTTAAAAAACATGCATATAAATATGATTTACTCCCCTCTCAAAGGTTGTTTCTTCATGGATTAATTAATTGATTGCTGGAATTTTAAATGTAAATTAAAGGGATCTCAAAAGGCATTTTGTCCAGCCTTCTGATTTTACATAGGAGATGGGTAAGAATATATTGTCAAAGTTGAAAAGGTAGATGGAATAGGAGAAAATTACCTTGAAGTCTGATGAATTCTTGCAATTAGAAAACAGGGGACATTTGTCAGTGAATGTCCTAGAAAAAAAATTACTCAAATACATGAACTGCTATTAAAAAGTTTTTTGAATCTTCTCTTCAGATTTCTAAAAATTAAATAAGAAAAGTTTTAAGTGGACATGAATTAACCCATGGTTTCTAATAAGAATCAATGCACTTTTACTCAAAGTACATGCTTTATTGAGAATTGTTTTAAAAGCACCCTCATTTATCATCATCTCCATGAATGCTATTTGGTATCTTACACAAGACTTACAGAACACTATAGTTCCAGCTCATTCATTAATTAAAGACATTCTCATAATGGCAAAAGAAATACAAGGCTAATACTTCACTAGTCTCATAAACATGACTAACAATTGCAGGATATAAATGGAAAAAGTGCCATTGATGATAATGCAGTGGCTTTTACACACTTGAGAGGGAGTCCAATTATAGTATCTCCTGCTACCTTCTGTCTTTCAGGACAACCCTACCACCCATGAATGGGAACATGTATCACTTCCTCCCAAACAATTCCATTCAGTTCAATCATGAAGAAAACCTCTTTTATGCAGATCCCCACTTCCTTCCCTCTGATGTCCAGACCTTTCAAGCTCACTAAGTCACACAGCATTTCTGTGCATTGTTACCTCCTCCTCAGTGAGGCTGTTGGGAAACACTTCAAACAGTCTGTTCCGGAGGGGGACAAAACTGGGACGGGGAGGGGAAGGAAGGGAAATCAAGTCAGTGCTTGCCAAAACAATGACATAAAAAGTGGGAGTTGGTGGTGGTGGTAGAGGGGAAGTGATCTTTGTCCAGCCAAATGAAATGGTACCTGAGAGAAATGTTTAATTCGTTTTAAAGACAAACATTGGTTTAGGAGTTAGGTAATTACTTTAAATTTGTGAACTTGCATAAATAGGAAAGTGGTGTTAAGAGAGGAGTTTGGGGGTATAATAGGGGGGCCTGAAAGGATGTGGAGATGCCTTTGACATCCCTGAGCTTTTCAAAGGCTCTGAATTTTCATTTTAACCCTCCTGAGACACCAGGCACTTAGCATCAGCACAAGAGACCTGTCCTGTGCTCCTACATGGCTCCATTCGTTTTGACATCCAAACCTGTGTCTAAGATTTCTCTCTGTGACATGCTCCCTGCAATAAAAACATAACCACACTAGATATGCAGAGCATAAAGGCAGATTGTTTTTTTAAACAGGGGGATTTTCAAGGTTTACTGCAAGGCGTCAGCTACTCTTTAAGTTAAAATAATGTTTGACAGGTCAGTAATGAGACATAAAAGATTTTTTAAAAATCCAGACGATTTTACACTAAAGGAGCAGAAACAGAAACATCAAAGCCCAGGAACTGTATACATTGTACAAAGCATTAAGAGTTCTGTTCTCTTTTACATTTTGACATATCTGTGTAGTGTGGTTAGGGCTATTAAGAAAACGCAAACTTCTTTCCAAGCAGTTCTTTTATGGCTCACATCGTTCCATGGTTACGTGAAGGGCACTTTGAAGTTTTCCAGGAAAATGAGCAAGGTACTGCTGTGCTTTGCTGGGTGGGATAAGTATCAAGAGAAACTGCTGATTAAGGCATGTAATCTAATCTATGTATTAAATAGTCTTTATTCTGGATTTAAATGGCATTTTGATTTTTTAATACAGGGATTCCAAGAGAAATGTTCTGTCCTCTGCAGTCACCTAGCTCTATCAGGACAGAGGAATCCTTCTAGGGTGGGTGGGACTTGGAAGTTAGTATTGGCTGGTTGACTGACTCTTGAATGAAAGGTGTGTGGAGTATTTCCCAACTAGTAGATGTGATACTCCGTATCAATTTGGAAGGAGTTTTTCATAACTATTATGTTCTTCTGTCTGATCACTTATTATCTTATTGGGAGTTTTTTTCATTTAACTTCAGCATATTATTAAACATATTTCTTGGATGAAATAAGACAGGTGTGATTGTTTCTGAAAATGAGTTTGAACACTGGACAGGCATCTGTAGAGGAGTGCTTTTTGGAGCATGTTATAGTTTCAGGAATAGAGAGACCCTTCAGTTTTCTCATAACTGTTTTCCTGAGCCTGATTTCTGGAGCCAAGATATTCCTTAAATAGCTGACATCTTGCAATGGAAGAAGCATGGACTTCAGAACAGACAGTTGTCGATTTATATGCAGCCTCTACCATTTACCAGCTAGAAGACCTTGAGGAAGTCTATTCGTGTCTCTGGCTTTGGGTTTTTCATCTGTAAAACTGAGATAATAATACCAATTTATGGAGTTTCATTGTAGAAATTAAAATATAACTTATGTAAGACTTAATATTTAACAAGTACCTGTTCTCCTATTCTATCATTAGACTAAAAATGAATTGGAATAAAAACTAATTGGAGAGGCTTCCATTTGGGAGCCAGAAAGAAATATGTTCAAGATTATGAGGAGGAAGACTATTCTGTCTTTTTATATTAACATTTATTTTTGTAGTTTCAAAGCCTATTATCCTGAAAGCTTGAATGTTAGAATCAGGACAAATGAATGAGGGGATTATATGGACTCATTTTTCTCTATTCCTTCTTATTATTTCTGGCTTCCCACCCCCACCATAGCTTTAAAAGTAAGCTATTTGGGGGATCAGCATGAACACATCAAGGGTGAACACAGATTCCTCAACCTCAACTTGTCCAATGCTAAACTTAAAACCTTCTTCTGCTACCACCAGGCAACCAAAACAAAAAGCTAGAACTATGCTAGTCATCTTCTCGGTTACTCCCTCCATACAACCCACCTCCACGGCCTTTGTTTGGAATTTTAATTAGACCCAGTTCAGTTTCTTTCTCTCTCATTGATGTTTCTCTTTCTCCCTCTACCTTCCTCTCTATCTAAAAACATCAATAAACACACACACACACACACACACACACACACACACACACACGCTATAAAATTTAATGGCAAGTGGTATATATTTACTTCAAAATTCCAGTGACTCAACTCTTAAATTTTAGATTCATATCAGTTAGAGTATGTCCCCAGTTGTTGTAAGAAATAGATTCCAAATTGTATGGGCTTAAGTAAAATAATAGTATATGCCTCATAATTCCATGATAAATGTTTGTGAAACATCAGGAGACAGAGGAGTAATTATTTTGGTAATGGGACTGAGGGAAGCTTTGCAAAGGAAGTGATAATTGGGCTAAAACTTGAAGGTTGCCTAGGACTTTAACAGGTAAAATGCAGTTAGTAAAAAATACGTTCTTATAGAGAGAATAGCATTCTTAAAAGCAGATTTATGAAACACATTTAGTTTCTAGTGGAATGCAAATAGTCTGGTATGATGAAGTGAGAAAGTAGTGAGACATGAGGCTTATCAGGCATGAGGGAACCATATTCTGAAAAGCCTTAAATGATAAGTTGAATAGTTGGAATTATGGAAGTTTGTATGTACTAGTAATGTCCAAAATGGAAAGCCATATAAGACTTTTGATGCAAGTGGTGACATTAATGCAGTTATAATATAGAAAGATCCTTCAGATGGCCGTGGATGGAAAAAAAAATGATTTTCTGTATGGTTATATGGCACCCTGGTCATTCCTATGGTGCAAAATCTGGGTAAGGGGTTTACCATAAGCAAAGGTAGATTTTTAAAAATTCTGATAGAGAGGAACGTTCTTTGGTTTGGTATATCATGAAAGCTGCGGTGAGTACCTTAGCATTCTCATCCCCATTCAAACATCAAAATACCTGGGGGAGCCAAAGGTCAGAGGGTGAGGCCAAAGCATCTCCTTCTAGGACTGGTGGGAAGAGCAGGATATAATTATCTTTATAAAATGAGACACACCGGGAGTGGAATGGCTCACTTAAAATCCAAGCAAACTTAAAATGTATGGCCCTAAACTACATGCCCCCAGTCTATCCATAAAAAAAAAAAACAACAACAAAAAAAACGTTTGGCTGTGTCCTGTTTCCTTGGGAGTGGGGGAGAGGGGAGAGAATAAAGTATACATTTCTCCACAGATCTAAAGATTCCTTTGAACTCATTCTACTTATATCCCTACACACTTTTATTTGAAGGCTACAGTGCCCACAAATCCAGGCAGATAATTTACATTTTTATGTAAGCAATTTTGAACAGTTTTTCCTCTGTATTTTCAGCCAAAATTTTTGCTCAGAAAGGAGTGACTCATAGACCCATAAAAAAGAGACATTTGGGTCATCAGTAATATTACTATAAGGCCCAGCCTATAACCGTTTTCAAATTTACTTGGTTATTTTTTTAACACCCAAACCCACATTGTCTTATGTCAGGCTAAAGAAATTTAGTGATCACTCTGAGCTTTTATTATCTACTGGACTATTACTTCCCAAGAAGGGGTGAAGCCCATTTGTTCACAGGAAATTGACATCACTGTGATGTAGAGAGATCACTGTAAATTTCAAGAAACCAGACCTACAAGAAATTTTTGTATATATGGAAGAAGAGTAAAGACATTGCTGGTAGAATGAATAGGATATGTAAGAAAAAACACGCCTTTGTTTTTTCATTCATTCATAAACATTTATTAAGCACTTACAGGTGTTAAACAGAGCTGGGCGCTTAGATCTTGAAGGGCAGCAAAAGATAAACTAGGAAAGATAAGTGAGAAATAGAGTGTGGAGGGCCTCACGTAGCCAGCTAAGACATTTATAATTTCTCTTGGAGATAATAATCAGTCACTCAGATGAGCACCATGTTTGAAAGATTAATCCAGGAGTATTGTGAGATGATTGGGGACAGAGAATAGGAAGAAGGCAGGGGAGCAGTAAAGGGAAACTCTTCTAATAGTCTAAGCATGAGGCAACAAAGGCCTTAGTGGGCTGATAACATCCTTAGCGCTGCCGCAGAGGCAGGAGAGGCTCCCGCCACCGCTGCTGCACTCATCAGCCATCAGCCATCAGCCCAGCTTGTGGCTAAGTGGTGTTCCCCCTGTGGGAGCGCACTGACCACCAGGGGGAAGCTCCAGCCTTGCCCCCACATCACCCCTCCACCACTGCTGGTCACTGCTGCCCCCCAATTGCTGTCCCCTCCCTTTGCCCGCTGGCACCTGCCTTGGCTGGCCTGGCTCTGCCCACTTGCAGGCCCCACCCCCAGCCAACCAGTCGTTCCAGTTTGGTCGATTTGCATATTAGGCTTTTATTATATAGGATATCTGCCTTGGAACATTTGGGACATAGGAATTTCTTTTTCTTTTCTCTCAAATTATGAAGGTGGTAAAATTAGTGAAAATTAAAAATAAAAGTGGGGACTGGACATTTCAGCTATGGTGGGGAAAGTAATGTCATTTACACAAGGGAAAATAATAGTTGACTGCATCATGTATTCTCTTGAAATGATATGCATTCATGGCTGTGGATGAAGGATAAGCCGAAAATGTAATCTATTTTCACTTTCAAAAGATTTGAACAATGTTCTGCATCAAAAGCCATAGGGAAAAAAAAAAGTCACTCTGGAACTGGAGAAAATGTTTTGTCACACATAGGAAATTGGCTCCAAAATAGAAAATAAAGGGTAGTGATAAATGTACATTTTCTTTTTGGAAAAGGTAAACAGTGAGGTTCTCAGGAATCAGGGCTGGTATAACTTTTGTTCAACAATTTAACAAAAGATCTGTAAAGAGGAAAGGCCTCTGAAATGTTCACATTTGAGGGTTACCTAACTCTTTCAGGTAAGGAAATGTGAAACGTCAAATCAACAGGCCAAGATACTTTACATACCATGTGTGGTCAAACACTTGAAAATGGAGGGCTTTTTATTTTTTGTTATTATAAAAGAGATCTCATAACATGATAAATAATACAAATTACACAGAAGGATAAAGAATATAGTGAAGCTCTCAATGCAGACCATCCTTCAACTCCCTCACCTTGGTTCTATCCCATAGAGATTGCCACCTAATACAGTTTCTAGACTGTCCTTCCTCAAATACTACTTGGGTATACATACACTTATATTCACATGCCTTTCTGTAACATATTTACACATAACTGGGGACATTTCCATATACACTATTCTAAAATTACTTATTGTTTACTTAAGAATACATATTGAAGATATGTCTTATATTAGCAGAAACTATTGCATCCTTTTTAGTTACTGTATATATACTGTTATATGGATTTTCTGTATCTAATTTACTCGGATCCCCTGATAGTGAACATTTATTACGGTTATTTCCTGTTTTTTTTTATTGTATATTGCTATTATTATGTTATTGTTGTTACTACAACCAATGCCTCAAGGACATTCTTGAGTGCATATTTCTTCACATATTTGTAAGTTTACCTCTAGGATAAATTCCCAGAAATGAGATTGTTGAGTCAAAGAGCAGCGAAAGTTCTAGTTTTCTTTGCTTCCTATTGCCTTCCAAAAACGTCATGTCAATATGTATCCTTACAGTAGGAAATAAGCATGTTCCCCCACACCAGAGCTAACAGTGAGCATTATAAAAAAACAACAGCACAGTTTGGAATTTTTCAAGTATAATCTTCATACTTAAAATATATTTTTTTAATTTAAAATTTTTCATTAAATGTTGATTTTCAATGTATAAACCACACACATGCATACTTAAAATGATCGCTGATTTCAGCATGGAGGAAACGGAGCTGGCTGTAGGCTGAAGAAGGAGATGGGAAGGGAGGCGGTAAGAACTAACTGTCCTTTGGAGAGGCTTGAGAAAAAGAGAGCAAAAGTAGGCAGGAAGCGGGGTTAGGAGTCAAGTCAGGAAAAACACTTTATTTGTTAAGGAATTTGAGTTATTTAGAATTGGAGTAGTCTCTCTCCCGAGGTAGTGCATTTCTTGTCATTGGAAAGGAACAAGCTGGGCTGAGTCTCTGGTTAAAGTCACTGCAGAACAATCCATGCACTGGGAAGAAGGCCCTAAATCACCTTGCCAGGCTTGGCATACAGGGAAGTAACTGACAGGTAACTGGATCTTTTCAATAACATAGATACTTTGTGGAACTGCAGAATCTGCTGGAATGATTAGGGAGAACTCACTGAAGTCAATGGTA
Organism: Myotis brandtii; assembly: GCF_000412655.1. Lineage (NCBI taxonomy): Eukaryota > Metazoa > Chordata > Mammalia > Chiroptera > Vespertilionidae > Myotis > Myotis brandtii. The sequence goes on from NW_005364596.1 coordinate 3,901,962, forward strand.
GAACACCACAGAGTACAAAGATAGAATCTCTAAAATTCCTTCCAATTTGAATATTTTATGATTGATACATTAAAAAATTGTTGTATTTAAAATAAAAAAAAAATTCTGACCTAGCAATCCCATTTCTGGGAATATATTCACTGAAACCTGAAACACTAATTTGAAAAAACATATGCACCTTTATGTTCATTTCAGCATTATCTGCAATAGCCAAGATTTGGAAACAGTCTAAGTGCCCATCCGTAGATAACTGGATAAAAAAAACTGTGGCACATTTACACAATGGAATACTACTCAGCCATCAAGTGCCCATCCGTAGATAACTGGATAAAAAACCTGTGGCACATTTACACAATGGAATACGACTCAGCCATAAACAAGATGGAAATCTTATCTTTTGTGACAGTATGGATGGACCTAGAGAGTATCATGCTAAGTGAAATAAGCTAGTCAGAGAAATACAAGTACCATATGATCTCACTTATATGTGGAATCTAATGAACAAAAGAATCTAACAAAATAGAAACAGACTCATAGATACAGAGAACAGACTGACAGCTGTCAGAAGGGGTAATGGGGACTGGTGAAGGGATTGAGCAAAAACCCCAAAACTTATAGACACAGATAACTATATGGTGGTTACCAAAGGAAAAGAGGAGTGGGGAGAAGTAGAACAGGGTAAAGCGGGTGATAAATGGTGATGGAAGGAAATTTGACTTGGGGTGGTGAACACATAATTATAGAATTGTACACCTGAAACCTATATACTTTTATTAATCAATATCACCCCAATAAATTCAATAAAAATTTAAATAATAAAAAAATTAAATTAAAAATCCAAATTGGGGGAAATAACATAACTGACCAATCCCTATGTAATTGTTAATTCTAGGGGCTTAATTTTGTTGAAGAAATGAGACTAGATAAGATATAGTTGATTAAAAATTAATATTTTTTGAGAAACCATGCAAGGCCAAGAAATATTTTGAAGCAAAGAAAAATTAGTTTTAAATTATAACCTTTGCTTTTAGAGCTTTCTCTACATATGATTTTTATAACTATCTTCCCCACCTGTTTGCATACAATGTTCTCTGCCTACTTCAATACTTTTCATATCCACTCAATTTTATTATCAGCTTGACCCATTTCATGTGAGTATCTTACCTGTGCACACTTTTCTCACCTGGGATTTATATAAATTAGTAAAATGCCTAATCCATGAACCAAGTAAAATAAAAAGGAAACACACTTCATAAATACGGAAGTTGAAGCCATTTTTTCCTTGCAGTTTGCTTAGGATTTTGCCAAGAGCCTGGGGTGGTATATCATAATTCGGTTTAGAAGATAACTATCAAGGGTGTTTGAAAATATTTTTACCAATTTACATTAAGATCCTTGGTTTCAATATGGGCAATTTTTCAAACGCCTGATTAAATTCATTGGAAGTTTTGTTTGCTGAAGCATTTCACATCCTGGAAAAATAAACCAAATATGTTGTTTTTCTTTGTTCTGCACTGAGCCATGCAAAGTTAAAGAGAGAAAAAAGAAAAAAAAAGAAAAAAATTAGAATAAAACCCCCATAAATCAAGTTGACCTCTTCTAGGCAATTTTTTTTTCAACATCTTGGCAAGGACTGAATCTCTATCCTTTTTTTTTTTTTGTAGGTGCATTCTGTGTGGCCCACTTCCTGTGGCTGTTCCATTCTCCGAAATGACGACATTATGGACTTTAACAGCTTTAAAAACATTAATTTCCAGTCATTGGAAATAGCCTACATTTCACTCAAGGCGAAGAAATTGTTCCTGCTTCTGACACTTGAGCTTTATTGCTGCTGATTTCGGACACCCCAGACACTGGGAGGTGAGGATAAGTTTCTTTTGGAACCTTTCCTTTGTGTTGCTTGCTTTGCCACCTGTTTTCCCAGTTGCCCAGCAAGGCTGTCAGCACATTCTCTTCTCAGGTTGGTGTCGGGGAAAAGGCCCCAGTTTGGAGAAAGAGTTTATTTTAGGTAAATTTAATCAAGTGGTGAGCTTTTATTTTTGCTTTAAAAAAATGCTGTTTTATTTTTTTAAATATATGTTTATTGATTTTTTAGTGAGAGGAAAGAGAGGGAGAGAGAGACAGAAACATGGATGAGAGAGAAACATCAATTGGCTGCCTCTTGTACACCCCCACTGGGGATCAAGCCTGCAACCTGGGCTTGTGCCCTGACCGGGAATTGAACCATGACCTCCAGGTTCATAGATTGATGCTCAACCAACCACTGAGCAACATGGGCCAGGCACATATTGTCACTTTTAAATCACTTCACAATCTTATGGGGTAGTCTCCCTACTTATCTAGTGGGAAAACTGAGACTCATTGGGAAAAATTAATTATCCTATGTTTTACTCTTAGTAATTGGTAAAGACTGCAAAAATATAAAATCTCCTAATATATAAAAAGCCATGGGCCGTCACGACTGAAACAACTGGATGGACGATCAAACAGCAGCCTGCATGGGGTGACAAGGCTGGCAGGGGGTTTAGTGAGGGATGACCAAATGACTGAAAAGCAGGCTGTGTGGGGCAACCAGGCTGGCAGGGGGCGAACAGACTATTGAACAGCAGGTTGTGTGGGGTGACCAGTTCAGCAGGGGGG
>NW_005364596.1:3904881-3911004 GCF_000412655.1 Myotis brandtii
TATATATGATGCTTATGAAGGTATATGTTGTATGTTACATGAATTTCTGTTTCATGTAACTATGACTCATAACTTTCCAACTATTGGAGAGAGACATTTGATCAACTGGTAAAACAGGAACTTTACAGTAATAGAGACTTAAACTCAAATGCCAACTTTATGTGGACAAGTTATTCAATCCAATATAACTCAATTAAAACAACAACAACAAAAACTATCTCAAAGAATATTCCCTGAAGCAGGGCTTTGGCTGCATGTGTTTTATAAAAGATGTGCTATTCAGGAAATTAGAGAAGCAGGACACAAAAGCAGAAAGAGTGGAGAAAGGATGTGGTCTCAGGGAAGGTCTAGCCTAGGCCCAATCCACTGAAACATACATTTTGTGTCAGTGTTTGCCCCATTAAGGGGAGGTCCAGGACCTTCATACCCTTTCATCAGTCGGTCATTGGCCTACCCCAGAAAAAGGGTGGCACAACCTCCTCCCAAACGACTTCTGGCAAGTTGGTTCCTGTTTTCCAAGGTCAATTGTACTGTAATTTTGCAGGTCTTAACCATCAGCTCACATGATCCTCAGCAACAAGGAGATGGGTGTCCTAGCAAGTTGAGGTGAGTAGAATAGGGTATTTACATCTACTATAAGTTCTGCTAAGTGCCTTCAAGACACCATTTATTTTATTACTCACCTTAAAAGAATCAAATGAGGGGAGGGAATAAGTGTGGCAGGGGTTAAACTAGAAGTATATTTTAGTGTGATGGTCTGTTTCATATGTCTGGGCTTGGGGATGGGAAGATGGAGAAGGAGAAGAAGGGAGAGGAAGAGAGGTTAAGGGGCTATAAAAGAGCTCAGGAAAATTAAATGATACCAGAAGGGAGTGACCTTGAGGAGTCTCTTGGAGGTCCTTAGAAGTTAGTGGAAGAGGTGACAAAGGGCATTTCAGACAATAGGAACAGCATAAACCAAGGAGGCTTGATAAATCATGCAACTTTGGGGAACAGCATTATGTCTATATAACTAAGATGACTGGACCTTCCAAGGGCATGGTGGGAAAGGAGACTGAAAAGATGAGCAAGAACCACCAGTTGCAGGGTATTTTGGTTTATGCTTAAAGGTAGAGCTTAATACAGGGGCAATGGAAGGTTAGAAAACAAAACAAACAAACAAAAAAACAACTACTTCAGGGTGACATAGTGTAAGGTCTATGTTTTCCATGTTTGAGACAGTAATTACTGATATGCATTTCACTGTATAATTTGAATCATGAAATGTTGCCCAGTTGGTTTATACTTGTCTTCCACATCCACTCTCCTGGAATGTAAAAAAATGTAGAATAGATAATTTTGCAATTCTAATATAGTTTATTAAAATACATCAAGGAGCTCATGCCCTAGCTGCTTTGGCTCAGTGGATAGAGCATTGTCCTGTGAACTGAAGGGTCCCAGGTTCGATTCCAGTCAAGGGCACATATCTGGATTGTGGGCTTGATCCCCAGTAGGGAGGGTGCAGGAGGCAGCTGATCAATATTCTCTCTCATCATTGATGTTTCTATCTCTCCCTCTTCCTTCCTCTCTGAAACCAATAAAAATATATTAAAAATATTTTTAAAAATAAAAATAAAATACATCAAGGAACCCAGCCAGTTTTGGGTTAGTGGTTGAGTGTTGACCCCATGAACCAAGAGATTACGGTTCAATTCTTGGTCTGGACACATGCCTGGATTATGGGCATAATTCCTAATAGGGGGCATGCAGGAAGAAGCTGATTGATTATTCTATCTCATCATTGATGTTTCTATCTCTCTCTCCCTTGCCCTTCCTCTCTCTGAAATCAATAAAAATATATTAAAAAATACTTCAAGTATAATTATGAGGTTGGTATCAACAAGGAACACATTGTCTTATCCCATATGCTAGCAAGTGCATGGTTTTGAGCACCCGGACCCAAGTTTGCAGAGGCTGGCAGTGAAAGTCTTTCTCTAGGCATCTGCAAGCCTGCTCTCACCCTAACACTTACTCCTAATCTCTGAGATTGTTCCACCTCCCATTCTTTGAGCTCTGTGAGTCATATGGCTGCCAGACTCTGCTGGACTTGTTAACTTGCTTTTCTTTTTCTCAAACCCATGGTTCATGTCATTGGACACTGATACACTTTTTCAGGGTGGAGACCAATTTATTTTTGCTTATGATATCCATTGTTTCCCTCCATTTTGACACATTTTTCCTTTCCTGTCATGGAGTCATATTGCTTTTCCATATAGCCTGTTGTGGTCTCTGTGGAACTCCCCTGAATTCCTGCCAAGGTTGAGGCATTAGATATGCTTTTCAGAAAGTAGGGCACAGCATGGGCAGGAGTGTGGAGCAGTGGGAAACAGAGGTACAGAGTCCAATGTTCAACAGGAGACATATACACAAAAAGTCTCAGCAGCACTGTTTATAATAGCAAAACTTGGAGGCAACCCAAGTGCCCTTTTTGGATGGGGGGAAATGGTGTAGTCTCACAATAGAATATTGTATAACTGTCAAATGAATAGATTACAGTTCCATCCAGTAATATAGATGAAACAGCTACATAATGAGTATTAAAACTCAGTTTTCAAAATTTATATAAAGAATGATCCCCTTTCTGTAATACAAAATAAGCATATAAAAATAAACATTTTAATAATATAAATATAGACAATAAAACCATGTAAAATAATTAATGAAACAAGATTTCAGATGATGATCATTGTGTATGGGGGGGAGCTAAGGAATTGAGTAGGGGAGGTAATTAGGTGCAGGTCAAGGTCCTTGTTTTTATTCTGACTGATTATTATATCATGAAAAATAACCAAAAATTATGAGTCAATTATTTAAATGATGGCCAATGTGAACCAATGTCAAGAATGTGTCATGAGCTATGTATTATGATTATACCACCTGTTTGTACCTGAGATCCAATACAAAAATCATAGAAAACTATTCAGAGCACCCAAAGGAGTAGCAGTACTTATAACATGAGTATTTTTGAGAATTAAGTGAGACAAGTAACAAGCATAAAGTAGCAACTACAAATTCAATTGTGAAAAGTTACGGCTGCCCTTATTTCCTCTAAATCCCTTGAAATTTGACTCCCAATTTGAAGGGGCTTCAATTTGAGTTTTCAGTGGGTTTTACCCTCCTCTCTTCATCCTGTTCTCCCACTGAATCCAGGGTCTTCCAGTGCAGAATGGAGTTGGGGGTATCCTGATGGTCATTGTGGTCTGAGTGACCTTTCAAACCCCAACGACTTCATAGCTCCTTAACTGATTTGAGAATGGGAGTGGATCTTTGGTAACACTGGGAGCCGTGATCCCTAAAGTTTGGCCTGGGTGAGTATACAGCACAGCCATTTCTTTCTGAGACCTTACCACCTGGATCAGGTCCTAGTTAAAACCCAGATATCCTTGTCCCCTTCTAAGTGGCTGGGAATCTTACCTCTCTCTCCTGTCCACAGAGTCCCTCCCCTTGCCTTTGGAATACTTAGTACGTTCTCTTCAATAAATTTAAATTTTTCCAGATGATAGAAAACAGACTTCAAGAAGCATCTACTCTATGGCCTACAAATATATCTAAGGCAAGAGACTACTCCAGTAAACATTACAGAACAGAAAAAGCTCATCCACTCAGCACTAGCTGATCCAAACACTAGACGCTGAGAATTTCAGTGGAGTAATATTGACTATTTCAATATGAATGGTGTCCCCCAGGACAGTGGGAAGCTAATGCTCAAAAGCCCCAACTCCTCAATAGCATGTAGGTCACAGATTGCATGGGGCAAAATCCCAGGACACCGTGGTTAGGGAGTTTGGGATCATGCTGGAGGCTGGTTGGTAGGAGGTGAGCTAATGGTATTAAATTATTTCTTCAGGTCTTGAGAATAGCTCTGAGGTCTTTTCCATCCCTCTGTCCAGTCTCATGGGAAAGTAGCCAGAGTGTCATTTGACCTTAGGGCTTAGGAGCGTAAACACAACTTAGGTAAAGTTAGGTAAAGATATTGTCTTTTAAATTGACAGCAATTCAGACCTAGTGACCACTAGTCAGGTGTCAGGTCCAGGTTACTCTCTTCTGCTGGGTGTCTGTGAGAAAGAGAGAGAGAGAGAGGAGATGCTTTCTAGAGTAGGATTTAAAGCTAAATTTAATCAGTTATAAGGACCCTCGGATTTAAAAAGGGACATGAGAAAATGTGGGCAGGAGAAGCAGATATTTTAGCACATTTCCCCGCCCATATGTTAAGCACTGGTCAAGTGGCATTAGGTGCTCAGCGTCTATTCTTGATCTGCTTCCATCCCAAGTTAATAACACGGAGTGCGGGCTTTTGTTTCCCTATTTGGCTCAGGAAGTCTTAAACCTATAAATGTGAAGGGGATTTCAAGTGGGCAGGGCAGAGAAACCGTTTCCCATGTTTCTTCTTCCAACTCTGCTCTTCTTTCCACAGAGCAGAATGGTGCACGGGCGCCCTAAAATAGTGCCCCATTTTGGGAAGTGTCCAGTGAAAATGTGAGCGACAGCTCCAAAATAGAAGACATGAAAGTATCATTTTTCTTTGAAAAGTAGAAAAGGTGGACAAAGGCAGAATCCATGTGCTGTAAACAGGGCTTGTGTCTTTCTACGACTGGCACCCACCAGCCCATTTCCTCTTTCCAGGCTGAAAGGGGCTAAATATCCACTGGCCCAAGGGTCAGGAGTGTGCTTCCTTGGAGTGAGACTTAGAACATCTATTCCTTTAAGATATCTCACCCACCCCTAGCCATTCCCACCAAATATAACAAGGTGGGAACTGAGCTCAGCATTCTGTTTTCCTTTCCTTCCCATTGATTCATGCCAGCCAACAAAATAATGCACTGTTCTCCCTTGAAAGGGTAACCAGTTGATGTGAGAAATGTCATTCTAAACAGCAAACTGGCCATTTTGGAAAAACTTTCTTTGTGTCCTAACAGTTCCACAGAGGTCACCTGTTCATTACAGACATCTCCTGAGTAACCCAGCAGTCCCCAGCCAACCTGTCTAGATGGCTCCTTCCTATCACGGGGTGTTGCAATGACATAGAAAATACCATGCTTTGTGTTGGCTGATTTAAAAATAAGTCTCTGTTATGGAGATAAATATAGAAAACATATCAGGTTACTAATCTGCCATTGAACAGAAGGCCTCAAAGGAAAATCATAGTCATGCCTGTCATAGCTGCCTTCAAAGGCTGTCACAAATATAGCTAATGAATTACAAAAGCACCTGCCTCTACCTTTATCTGCTTCCCTTTATGACTTGCCTTTGTCTTTTGAAACTGATATCAACTGATTTCATCATAATTTGATGATGATACTGAACAAAATTGTGATACTAATCTGCATTATCATCATTGACCTTGTATCAAAATTTTTTTTAAAGAAGAATTCAGCTAGAAACTTAAGGCTTTTGGAAATTCATTTATTTGATCTGCAGTTGACTATAAATGTTTTCGAGTGAATAAATTAGTATTTGCATTCAATTATTGCAAACTACCTCACAGACGTGTGAAGCTATCTTTTTTTAGTCTTAAAATGAAATGTATCCATTTCACTCAATATTTCGTTGGAAATTACTTAAAAATCTAATCTTTGAAAGGTTGAAGATTGAAAATAGGAGATGTTTTTCAAGACCTCTTTTTTTAAATTTGTTTTTGTTTTTTAATTTAATTTTATTTTTTGTTTAAAGTATTACAAATAGTAGTACATATGTCTCTTTTTCCCCCCCATTGACCTTCCCCCTGCCTCCTCTACCTCCCGGGCACATGCCCTCACCCCACCCACCTAGTGTCTTGTGTCCATTGGTTATGCTTACATGCATGCATACAAGTCCTTCGGTTGGTCTCTTACCTCCCCGCCCCGCCAACACTTGCCAGCCTTAGCCCTGTAATTTGACAGTCTGTTCGATGCTTCTTTGCCTCTGAATCTATCTTTTTCTTCATCAGGTTATAATGTTCTTTATTATCCATAAATGAGTGAGATTATGTCGTATTTTTCTTTCATTGACTGGCTTATTTCACTTAGCATAATGCTTTCCAGTTCCATACATGCTGCTGCAAATGGTAAGAATTCCTTCTTTTTTACTGCAGCATAGTATTCCATT
>NW_005364596.1:3911191-3914849 GCF_000412655.1 Myotis brandtii
TTTTTTGAGGAAACTCCATACTGTTCTCCACAGTGGCTGCACCAGTCTGCATTCCCACCAGCAGTGCACGAGGGTTCCTTTTTCTCCGCATTCTCGCCAGCACTTGTTATTTGTTGATTTGTTGATGATAGCCATTCTGACAGGTGTGAGATGGTACGTCATTGTTGTTTTGATTTGCATGTCTCGGATAATTAGTGACTTTGAGCACGTTTTCATATGTCTCTTGGCCTACCTTCTGTCTGCTTTCGAAAAGTATCTATTTAGGTCCATCGCCCATTTTTTGATTGGGTTGTTAAAAAAAAGAAAAAGAAAATAGGGGATTTTATCTGCTGCATGAAACTATTTAACATTATTTTAAATTATTATTAAACCACTTTTCAGGCTCATCAGCTGACTATTTCCTGGCCTAAACATTTTGCTTGATCTTATTTTGCAAACCTAGGCTCTTCTGAACAATATTCAAATATGATCTCAGATTTCTAGTACTTATTAACTTACCAGTTCTGACCATAGTAGAAAGACAAACTCACTGTTCTTAGTAGTTTAAGAATTATTCATATTTAAAAGTGTATTTGATATTAATACAAATATTAAAACCCATTTCTAAATTTATTAGCAAATTAGATTTTCATAGAACAATTATTTTACAATGTCAATGTAGGTACTTGACTAAATGTTAAAAATATTTAGACTACGTATTTTTGCTTCTGGTATTACATATATCTATATATCTGGCTAATGATAGTTTCTACAATTGTGTAGTATTTCTTTATTGAAAGGTCTTGGTTCCTTTATCCTTTTACCAATCTCAGGGTCTCTAACTAGTTTCTTTTCTTTATTTAAAAAAATAACAATTATTTTGTAGAACAGTTTTAGATTTACAAATAAATAATACAAAGATTTCCCAAACACTCTGATAGCCAGTTTCCCTATGATTGACATCTTATGTTAGTGGCACACTTGTTATCATTAATGAACCCATATTGATATACGTATTATTATAACTAAAATCCATATTTTCCCCAGACTTCCTTGTTTTTACCTAATGCCTTTTTATGTTTCAGAACCTCATCCAGGATATGACATTACATTTAATCATGTCTCCTTAGGCTCCTCTTGCCTGAGACTTCCCTTGTTTTCATGAAAGTTTGAGGAGTACAGGTCAAGTAGATCATCCCTTAATTGGAATTTATCTGAAGTTATTCTCATAATTAGTCTAAGGTCATGGGTTTTGAGGAGGAAGATCACAGAGGTAAACTGCTGTTTTTATCTTATCATGTTAAGGTTCCATAACATCAAGTTAACTTGCACTATTGACCTTGACCTTGTCATTTGTTTAAGGTAGTCTTTGTCAGATTTCTCCACCATAAAGTTACTCTTCTACCAACCTCCCTCCCAACTTTCCATACTGTTCTTTTTGTAAAGAAGTCATATGAATGGCCCATACTTAGGGAGTAAGACTCCTACATAAATTCTTTGGAATTCTTCTGCATAGGAGATTTCTCTTCTCCTTCATTTTTTTTCTTTATTTAATCATTCATTTATTACAGTGAGATACCTGGCTCCCACCATCCATCATCCATTTACCTAATTGTTCACTTCCAGCATACATGATTAGCAGATCAGAATTCTTTACCCATGATCCCATGGGAAACAACTCTATCAACTAGAGTTCAGAGATTATGCAGAGTTTCTTTTGCCTTTAGTCATACAGACTCCACTCATTTCCAGTGATTAGGTCAGTACCATTTTTCCTGTCATCCTTTTGTGAGGTTGTTTCATACATTTGAAATATGGTTAGATTATTTTAACACATTCTGTGTTTCCTTCTGGCACCCTCTGACTTCCTAAATGATTTTTTTTTTACTTTGCATATATTAAGGTTCACTCTTCATGTTATAAAGTTCTGTGAGTTTTGAAAAAGGTAGAATATCATATATCCAAAATTACAGAATTATACAGAATAGTTTCACTGTCCTAGTTATATATACCCTGTGCTTCACCAATTTAACATTCCTCCCTTCCCTTGAGCCCCTCCCAAACACTGATCTACCAGAATGTTATCTAATGAAGGTCATATAGCATATAGTTATTTTGTTGTTTTTTGGTTAATCCTCACCTGAGGATATTTCCTATTGATTTTTAGGGAGAGTAGAAGAGAGAGGGAAAGACAGAGAGAAACACTGATGTGAGAGAAGCACATCAATTGGTTGCGTCCAATACAGGGCCCGGGCTGAAGGAGAGGAGCCTACAACCAAGGTACATGCCTTTGGCTGGAATCGAACCTGGGGCCCTTTGGTCTGCAGGGCTATAGTTTTTTCAAATTGATTTATTTCACTTGGAAACATGCATTTAATATTCATTTATATTTTGTGTGTGGCTCATTTCTCCTTTTTGCTAAATGGGAATCCATTGCATGTATGTGCCACAATGTTTACTCATTCACCAATAAAAGACATCCTGCCTGTTCCCAAGTTTTGACAATTATGAGTTAAATTGCTATAAAAATTCACATGCAGATTTTTGTGTTCACATAACTTTTCAAATCATTTGGGTAAATATCTAAGAGCGTGATTGCTAGGTCATATGAGGAGACTATGTTTAGCTGTGTAAGAAACAGCCAAACTATCTTTCAAGTGGGTGTACTATTTTGCTTTCCTACCATCAATGAATGAGAATTCCTATTGCTCTACATCTTCACCATAGTAGTTGCTATCATCATTTCTATGGATTTTGCCATTCTAATAAGTGTATAGTTGTACCTTGTTGCTTTAATTTGCAATTACTGAATGACAAATGATACTGTCTTAATATGCCTACTTATCTTCTCTGTTGAGGTGTCCTGCTCTTTTATTCAATTTTTAATTGGGTTATTTATTTTCTAACTACTAAGTTTGAAATTTTTTAAATATATTTTGGATAAAAATCCTTTGTCAGATATGTGTTTTACAAAGGGTTTTTTTTTTCTAAGTCTGTGGCTTGTCTTTTCATTTCTTAACAGTCTTCGCAGATAGATGTTTTTCATTTTAATAAAATCCAACATTGTTTTCTTTCATGTATTATACTTTTGACAGTGCATGTAAGAACTTTTCACCAAATCCAAGTCACCTAGATTTATTAGTTGACTATATTTGTCTATTTATGTGCTCTCTCTTCTGCAATATTAATCTATGACTTCTGTTTTGTCAATAGCACATTATCTTGATTACTGTAGCTTCATAATAAATCTTGAAGTTGAGTACTATTAAGTTCTCCAATTTTGTTCTTCAGTATTGTGTTTGTGTTGAATATTTTTGTTACTTTTTAAAATTTTTTTTAATTTTTATTTTTTTAATTGTTTTATTGCTTAAAGGATTACTGTATTATAATAAATCTTGAAGTTGAGTACTATTAAGTTCTCCAATTTTGTTCTTCAGTATTGTGTTTGTGTTGAATATTTTTGTTGTTTTTTAAATTTTTTTTTAATTTTTATTTTTTAATTGTTTTATTGCTTAAAGTATTACAAAGGGTATTACATATGTGTCCTTTATTTTCCCCACCCTTGACAATCCCCTGGCCTCCCCTACCCCCCAGTGTCTTATGTCCATTGGTTATGCTTATATGCATGCATACAAGTCCTTCGGTTGATCTCTTACCCCCCTCCCTCCTGCCCCTCAAC
>NW_005364596.1:3915415-3918285 GCF_000412655.1 Myotis brandtii
TCGCTCCCTCCAGGTCTCAGTTCCGATATCACTTCCTCACACAGGCTGTTGTGCCCTCCCGAAAACTTCCTGACATCCATTCACTCACACTCACCCTTCTCTATTCTTCTTAATAGTAAAATCTCTGTCTTTATATGTCCATGTCTGTGCGTATGATCCCCACCAGAGTGGCAGCTCTGCAAGGCAGGGATTTGGTCTTTTCCAATTCCCTGCACAGCGCTTGTCACACAGTAGGTGCTCAAAGAATCTTGGTGGATAGGAAAATGATCTTTGTCAGGATTAGGCTGCCCCGTCGAAGCAGAATGCAGCTGAGTCAGCTCCGGCTGCCGTAACCAAACACCACAGACCTGGCGGCTTCTAAACAATAAACGTGCATTTCCCACAATTCTGGAGGCTGGGAGGTCCAAGATCAAGACACTGGCAGATCCAGTGTCTGATGAGAGTCTGCTTCCTGGTTCATAGAGAGCTGTCTTCTGCTTGCCTTACTCACAGGATGGGAGGGGCAAAAGAGCTCTCTTTTGTATGTGTACTTTTCCCCTCATGAGCTAATCATCTCCCAAAGGCCCCATCTGGGTGGTGAAGTATAGCATTCACAAATAGTTCTTATTTGTTGTAACGTTAAAGCAAGTTCTATGCCCATAAGTTCAAAAATATTAATTATATACAACTGGTTTTATGAAATTCACTAAATCTTGAAGGTTTAAAGCAAAATGATGACTTTTATTTACTATCAGTTATATAAGTTTAACTGAGCTTCTGGTGCCAACTAAAATTACAAAAAAAAAAATCCAAATAATTTATCTCTCAGGAGAGTAGAGCAAGCTTTTAAAATTTCTTGTACTATGTAGTTATTTAGAGAGATGTTCATAATATGAAAGTCCAAGGGTTCTTCTGTCAACCTTATCAGTAGGTTTAGAAAATTTATCAGCCCTTTGAAGCATGTACAGTATCAGCCAGGAAAATTTTTTATCAAGAGTGTCATAGTGATGACATATCTGATAGCTATGAATATTAAGCATGGACTATATTGGGACACATTTCAGTTTGATGAATATGCTTATATCTATGACATTTTAAAACTTTCCTTAAAATCTAATGTTAATCATAAGCTTTGGGTAGGAGAGTGAACTCTAACTCTTGATGATAGATACTGAATTTTGTTAAAGGGGTCTGTTTAGGATCATTTGTGTTGTTAAGTATAACATTTCCTAATCCTATTTTGATAAGCCACAGTGAATGAGCAGTCTTTTATTCCATGAACAAACAGCTACAATGGATTTTACATTCTGTTTCTATCAGAAATGCACAAATCCAGAGCTCAAGACACAGTTTGTGCAAGCTCTACCTTAAAGGAGGTTATTACTTCTATGTTGACCTTCCACCTAACTCTCTTTTCCTACATTCAGTTTTTTTATTTTATTTTAACAGCACTTCAGCCCTTCTAGTTATTTCTGCAAACTCCTATGTCTCATACTAATGAACAAAAATGTAAATATGTAAATCTTTCATTTTCTGATCTTTTAAAAACACTCTCCCCCATCCTACCTCAAGAAGAACTTCATAATTTCTATTTATGGTAATGCAAACTTTCTCTCCTCTTTAGTGCTATAAAATTCACTATTGATTTCTTATTTTATGTTTGTTCGATTTTTTTTTTTTTACTTTTGAGGGATGAGACAGTATGGCAAGGAGGAGAGAGAGAGAGAGAGAGAGAGAGCGAGCTTTTAAAGGAATAAAATTTTGGAGTCTTGATTTTCTGGTTACTGATAACTTGTATGGTTAAATTTAAAAATTAAACCAAAAATTCTACTTTATCTTAATATGCACAATAAATATCCCCATTCTAATTTTGTATATTTGGATCATTGAAGTGAGCATTACATGATTAAAATTATTTTCTGGGAAATGATTATTTCTCATTTTCCTACTACAGTTCTATGACTAGATTGGTCATCCATGTAGTCTTAAATGTCTATTTGTTGCTCAATATTGAGCTTACATTTGGATATATAGACATCTAAAATCTTTATTTATGTCAAGTGAACAAATGAACAAATCAAAGAACTGGGAGAACCAAGTAGTGTTTGTCTGACCTCCAACTTTACAATTACATGAAATTTTGTAGCCAAGGCACACCTATAGGTTTTCAATTGACAAGAAATTAAAAGATTAAAATTAAAGATAAAATTAACCATGTTCATTCTAATTTTAGTTAGCCCTGTATTTAGAAAAAAAGTAAATATCAATCTGAGGTTAGAAATCTGTTCTTTAATCTTTGCTTGATTTCTTTTAGCAATGGGCTTGGGTTGTTTTCATTGTCTGACAAAGTTCCTCTGTCTTCATTATAAAAGGCAGCCAGTCACATTTTAGGAATTAAGATTTTTTTTTATTGCCAGATTTGAAATTGGTACTGTACCATATTTTTTTAAAACAAAACAAAACATAGTCATGGTTATTTTGCTACTAGAGGCCTGGTGCACAAAAATTTGTGCACTGGCAGGGGAGGAGAGGTGGGGGAGTGTCCCTCAGCCCCACTTGTGCCCTCTCACAGTCTGGGACCCCTTGGGAGATAACCACCTGCTGGCTTAGGCCCACTACCCGGGTGGCAGATGGCAGGCCTGATCCCTCGCTGCCTCCCCCGCCTCCCTGGGTTATGCACACGGCAGGGCCGATCCAGGGGTTGAGGCGCCGCCCTGGGTTGGGTTGCACACGGGATGCTTGGATGGAGGCTGGGCGGGCTGGCCGATCTCTGCTGCACTGCCTGGCCGCCCTGGGTCAGGTCACACACGGACACCTGCCACCCCGGGTCGCAGATAGCAGGCCCGGATGGTGGCAGGGCAGGCAGGATGGCGCTGTCCCTCCCTGCCTGC
>NW_005364596.1:3918378-3926683 GCF_000412655.1 Myotis brandtii
AGCCACCATCTTTGTTGGCGGTTAATTTGCATATCACGCTGATTAGGCAATGGGAGGCGTAGCGAAGGTATGGTCAATTACCATGTTTGTCTATTATTAGATAGGATAATCCAAAAGGAATCATCATGGACTCTTCTTGCAAATATAACTTTTTGTGTGTGTTAGTTGCTAAAGTGAAGCATATCGAAATCAAGTACTTCAGCTCCTGAGCGAAAGGAAATGCTGGAAATCTCTGGAGGATGATATTGCCTATGCTTACTTACAGAAAGAAACTTAGCCTTTTTGTGAGTAAACACCCTTAAGGTGAAAAAAATATGAAAATGAACATGTTGTCTTATATCAGTTATCTGCTATTGTCTAGGCAAACAATATGTGGTAAATAAAAATTTGAGAATATTTTACCAAGTATAGAACCCATTCAGAATCTGTGGGTTCAAAGTTTGAAACCAATTTCAAGGTTTTTTCTTATTCAATTTTGTTTACTCTTGGCAAAGCAGTAATTTCCTGTTCTTCAGAATATTGTTGAGAAGTTTAACTAAAGGATTAAAAAGCTCCTGAGTCATTAAATTGACCTGTAAAAATAACACATAATTTTTGGGAAGGGCACAATTGGATGAATTAATTTGAGAACAAAAATGTTGCAAGTGACAAATTTAATTTAACATTTATCTTTCCTCTTATTCTTTAATATTCTGGTGCTAAAATGGGTCATAGACACAAGACCAAGACATAGTAATGGGTGACTTCATGTCAGGAAGTTCTTACAGGAGCAGTTTATTTGTAGAAAGTTCTGAGAGCTAATTGGAACCCCAAAATATTTTACTCTAAGTAGTCCATGAACATGCTACTAAAATAAAGCTCATTTTAAGAGTATCCAGAAAAGATGGATATATGAGTCTTGATAGCAAGGAGAAGTAGATGGGTAATGATAAGTCGACTGGAGGTCAGTTGTTGAGAAGAAACAAGAAGATGCAGAACAAGAGCTAAGTCCATAAATAGAGTATGAAAAATATCCCTTTAATGCCAAATCCAGCATGTGATATTGGGCTAATGACATTATACCAACTGGGGTGGTTTTTGAAAGAGCAGATGAAAGTCATGGGGAGACTTAGGTACTTTTATGTGTGCTGTCCATGAAGCCCTTCATCTGTGCACAAGGTACTTTACACTTGCAATCATCAAGAAGATAAAACTTAGAATAGAGAGGATTTAGTATCATCATCTCCAATTCAAAGTCCATGATCTTTAAATTCTCCTACTAAAACAGAACCAGCTGTTTGGAAAGGAATTAAAGTCAAAGAACAGACTGATAAACTGATTAGAAGCTTTGCCTGATTCTTACCAAGCCTCCAAAATAACAAGAACAGTTTTAGAGAAGACCTCCTTTAATGTTATCTTGAAGTAATTCTATAGTTAAGACCTATTCTTGATTTTGTTAAACTCAGTTGAAAGGTGGATACTTTTCCCAGTCGAAAAAACTTTGTTGTTGTTTCTCCTCATGTGTTTTCAAATACTGAAAAATAGACTTCAATGTTTAAGTTTCTTGCTTATGTTTTGGGTCTCTAGAGAACATCTATGATTTTTACTGCTCAACATTGTTTAAAAATGGCTGCTCTGTCATCCAATATGATTCTGTTGGGATTGCCATTCCTTATATCACACCCCTTGAGATCACACACAAAATAACACATTCTTGGTCGCAAAAATAGGTGTGTGACCTAGACAATATTTTTATACTCTCTTGCTAATGTTGATTAATTCAAATGTGGGCATATGACCTAAAGTAGGTCAACCAATGTATTTCTCCAGGAGCCCTCATTTTGCAGCTAGGAGAGGTTCTTGCCCTTTGCATAATAATGCTTGTAGATTATTGTATTCAGTAGACCATAATTCAGCTGATGTTGAAAAGACCTCAAGTTAGTATTAGCTTACACAAGACAGAAGTTTATTCATCTACCATATACAAGTTTGATCTGCATGGTAGCTCTCTTCAAACAAGTGATTAGGGGCCCCAGCTCATTCTATGTTGTTATCCTGCAATGTGAAACATACAGCTTCTGTCCTGTGGTCCAAGATGACTACTCTAGCTTCCGCTTTATGTCTGCATTACAGCAATGAAAAGAGAAAAAAGAGAGCAAAGCCATAACCAGAGGATATAGCTCTAGCTTCCACTTTATGTCTGCATTACAGCAATGAAAAGAGAGAGAAAAAAGAGAGCAAAGCCATAACCAGAGGATATATATGCTGCCACTGCTCAGATCATAATGACTGTAACTTACACAGGCACACCTCTCTTCAAGGAAAGCTGGGCTTAGTAGTCATTACATGGATAACCATATAACTAGTTCTTTCGTTATAGAATAATTATAGAATGGAAATTTAAGGAACCGTGTCTATATTTGCTAAATATAAGCATCAAGGTTTCCAGCTTCCAGGTTTCTTGGAAGCTGCCTATTCTTTATAAAGATTTCCTATAGTTGGTAAGAGCTGGTATTATTTGCATGCATTTAAATTTTGAATAGAGTTGTGCTATTTCCTGACTTTTTAGGTAAGTAAACAAATGAATTTCTTTATTTGTATGTGTGTTTTGGTAAATTAATTTAAGTCAAGCTGTTGTCTTAGTCACTGAGAATGAATAGAGAGAACAGGGTGTCCACTGCTTCTTGTATGACATAAGCTATGTATAAAAGTGGTGTTTCCTGAAAACAGTGGTCATTGCATTTTCAAAAGAGCTGGGTTCAAGAAATATTTGAACTTAGGAAATAATTTAAACTGTCATATGGTTAAGGTTGCTGAAGTCTGAAGATAAGAATGGAGAGTACAGGAATTACAGGAATTAATAAGAATAAAATAACAACAAACTACCCATTTCTTAAATAGCCACAATGTAACTAAAGAATTAAGTATTGATCTCATTTAATTTTCACTTCAATTGTATAGTAACCAGTATTACCTCCCTTTTATAGATAATCAGAAATTTAAATAACTTCTTCAAGATGATAAGTGACTAAATCAAGATGGCATCATAAGCTAACTTCTAAACCAGCTTAAGTCTTTCCTTTTCATCATCATTAACTGCCCATTTTCACCAACAGACACCATTACTTCCATCCCCACCATGATTACATAGGAAACACTCTTAGCACAACTGCCCTGACCACCACCATCTAAGGTATTGCCACCAGCCCTACTGCTTTCAATAACAATCCCAGAGTAATTATTCTTGAAGGAAATACAAGACAAATAGTTGTTTTATTCCATGCAAATAATAGCATTAGAAACAGAATGACCAATATATTTAATATAACAAAAAATCCCACTCTACATTTTATGTAAGCTATTAATGAGTTTTTCTTCTTGTGTTTCAGGATATATTATATATATTGTCCAATTAATTCCCTAGTATATGAATTTCGTAAGGACTGAGATTGTGATTTGTTAATTGCTTTATTGAAAAAATAGAAACCTAACACATTCTTATTGTGATTCATTTAGTACAGAACATAGTGTTTTCAGTGACAGGCTCTAAATTTGATTTGGGAATGCAATGGGGTGACATACAATGGAGCAAGCAGTTGTGATAATACTTGTTAAGTGCAAACAGAGGGGAAGTAACTGGGGAAAAGGGCAGACAAAGCAGACGTATTTCAGAATTTTAGGGGTGAGATAGAAAGCTATCCTGAAGGGAATTATGTTTAAACTGAGATGAGTAGAACATGGCAAGGAGAAGAGGGGAGCAGAGTGTTCCAGAGGCAAAGGTCCAGAGGAGAGAAAGATATCTGATTCCAGAAACTAATATTCATTGTAGTGGATCTGCAGGGGAAGTAAGTGTCAAGTCACATAAACCACACTAGGAAGATGGACTCAGCCTAAGGGCAATGGGAAGGTTTTAAATGTACGAAAATCAGAATTTCACTTTAGAACTTCACTATAGACTGCTGCTTGCGTGGTGGAGAAGGAATTATGTGGGTCAAGGGATTACTGTCATTATTCTACAGTCATCCAAGTGAAACGATCATCCTCAAGAATTATCTTGCTTGTGATGAAAAATGTTTGCTTTCATCTCTGTGAAGGCAGTGAGAGAGAAAGAAATGCACAAATTCAAGAAAAATTACTAAAAAAAATGGAAGGCAACCACCATGACTTGTGGTTGATTAAAACAGGGACATGAAAGAGAGGGAGGATTTAAAGATAACATCACTGTTTCTGTGTGAGCAACCAGCGTCTGGTGATGTAATACATTTAAGTATAGAGAAAAGAAGATGAATTAATTTTTTTATAAATAAAACTTTTTATTTGAAAATATTTCACATTTAATGAAAATTACAAAATTAAAAAATGATACAAAGAAAGTCTTAAACATTGTATTCACTCTCTTATACAGATGTACATAGACAAGCAGGTCTATAGGTTAATAGATTGATAGTATAGCTTTTCCTGAACCATTTTAGAGTAAGCTGTTCACCTTATACATTTTTATCTCTAAATACTTCAGTGTATATATTTTAAAGAACAGGATATTCCTTTACATAACTACACTGCCATTTCCCACTTCAAGAATTTTACATTGATAAAACACTTTAATGTAACATCCATGTTCCAACTTTGTTGATTGATCCAGTAATGTTCTTTAAAACATATTTTTCCCTGCAGAACTGGATCCAATCCAGGATCACATATTGCATTTCATTATATGTCTCCTTATTTCCTTTAATCTGAAATAGTTCCTCAGACTGCCTTCCTTTAAAAAATAGCCTCCTCATTTTTATAATACAATATTTTCCATTTGAAATTGTCTGATATTTTGTCCTGATTGGATTCAGGTTATGCATCCCAGATTATAACATTTCATAAGTGATGTGTGTCCTTCTCAGGGTAATACATGCAGAGGCTGTGGTGTCCACCTACCTCTCATGGATGAGCACTTTATGAAGAGACACCCCAGACATACAAATAAACATATGCTCTCCATTAAAATCTCTCTTCTTTTATCCCTCCCAATCCCACAATAATTTATCATGCATTGACGATTCTTACATGAACCCATCTTTACTATTTTGGTTACAAAATGAATTTCCAACTTCAGCACTTCCACATTCATCAGTTGGCATTGTACTTTAAGATCCCTCCCTTCTTCCCCAAGCATTTGCCTTATTATAACTAAGCACTTGTGGATTCCTATTTTTAAATGGTTTATAATTCATTATTATCTTCACCATTTTTGATGCTCCAATTGTCTCATATTTGTCCAGTTGAGTATTTGCTTTCACTATTAACTATGAATTCTGCTGTAGTTGATATTTAGGCTAAAATAATCACATTTTAACATGGGATTCTTTATTAAGCTGTCTCCTATCAAGGAATTCAGTTTTGTGCATATTGAGTTTTAGTTGTCTGCAGGACGTAAAAGTAGAGATATCCAAGAGATTGTTGGATATATAGGTCTTGGGGTCAAGAGAATAGGTTAGATTAACATTGTCTTGAGAATCCTCAACTATATTGATGGTAATTGAAGTCTTGAAACTAGATTAGTACCTGAGTGATCATAAATCTAAGATAACCAATATTAACTAAAACAATAACAATAACAAGCACAGAATATATGTGAAATTACAAAGGTACTGCATATTGACTGTAGACATTAAAACAATAAAACATGAAACTGGAGGCATTTAAAAATCTTTTTACAAGTTGCCTACTAAGTAATGAACACAGTCAAAATAGAATTTTATGTTAATTATTCTTCCTTTCAGGTGCTTATTCTATACTTGAGGCCCGGTGCACAAAATTTGTGCATTTGCGGAGGGGGGGGGGGCGTCCCCCAGCCTGGCCTGTGCTCTCTCACAGTGCAGGAGCCCCGTGATCAATTGCCCCAAAGAGGTAGGCCACGCCCACCCATCCAGGACTTCTCGATGGATTGCCCCAAAGAGGTAGGCCAAGCAGTGGGACCCACCTCCTCCATGCAAGGCGGTGGGGACTCTCCCCTGGGAACCACCTCATCCGCGCGAGATGGCAGGGACTCTCCACTGTGATCTGCATCCTCCGTGTGAGGCAGTGGAGACCCTGGGACCGGCCTCCTTCACACCGTGCAGAGCGGCCACCGGCCCCCACCTCTGCTGTGCACACAGTCATCTTTTGACGGTGTGAGGACATCACGGCATCAGGGCGTGACGACCATCTAGGCTATTATTACTATAGATTTCCCATTGAATGTTATCTTTTAAAGAATACCTAAAAAAACACCTGCCTGTAATGTTTGTATTGATACAAATTGAGTCTAAACTTACCTCATAACAAAGAATCCAAAATGTCCAGGAATCAAACCAAATATCAACAGAGCAGAACTCACATGGAAGGGCTGAAAGCAAATACTCCCCAGTTTGTCTGCTGAAATGTTATCTGTTACTACTCCTTGTGGACAACAGAACTCAGGTGCTCTATGAAACTGCATTTAACGATGTCCAAGAAGCATTAGGAATGAGAGGCTATGTGTTTAATGGAAATGTTGTCTACACACACAAAGAAGGCATTAACCTTGGTGTTTATAAATTCTGTGCTTCTATTTATTTTCTCACGGGGAAAGGGAGTGATATGAACGAATTATGCCATGTGGGATTGAGAAACTTGAAGTTAGAAGAGAGTGGATTCAAGGTATATACAAGATAAAGCACTCCTATGAAAAAGGAATCCCTAGAACATGTGTTTTTAGTCATGTGACTAAAAAACACAAAGTTTCAGAAAGGAAGGCAGAGTATACTCCTCAGAGGAATTCACAGAATTCTTGGGCTGATTGTCATTCTTAGATGAGCTGATGGGTTGGTGTGGCAGAGATGGTGCTGATCGTATAAGCATTCCATCTAAAACCTCCCAAAAGTGATGACATAAGTCAGTGACAGTTGTTCTTAGTGCCCCCTTATAACTCTATCCATTAAAATATTTTATAACATATCTGTAAAAAGGAGATTATATTTGTTGAGCATTCACTATGTGCTTGAAACAGTTCCAAGAACTAACATGTATTAAATCATTTGATCTTCAAAACAAACTTATAAATTATATATTATTATAATTTCCATCTTTTTAGATAAGACTGAGCTTAGAGAGGATGAATAGTTTGCCAAAAATTATGCAACTGGGCAAGTAAATGCTGTCATGATTAATTTTGCTTCTTTCCAAAGAAGTGAGCATAAAAGAATTAACTATATTCTAAAACTTCTATAAAGGAATTAATTTATGCTTGGCTGCAATCACTTTTTAGCTCAATGAATTCTCCCACAAATAGTGCGAATAGGTGGCACATCTATTTAAAAAACACTAATTGTCTAATCTGAGACTGTAGTGTAAATTCACATTGAGTGATTACTGTACTTCTATTTTTGCATAATGCTGGATTTATAGAAACTGTAAATTTTCAGAATTGTACTATATATAAAACAAACATTTTCTGAGAAAGTCAATGATAAGTATCTTCATAACAGTGAAATAAATTCTATCTTCCCTGTAGCTTAAGAAGTATGCCATTTAACTTTTCCATGTATCATAAAGGTACATCACATTATTTCTTGTCACAAATTTGATTTAAAATTTTTAATCAATTGAGTAAAAAACTATAGTAATAGTAAATTTGTTGCAAAAATTCTTTTAAAAAGTATTGTGGAGAGCTCCTTAATTCTATATGCAGAATATAATTTTAAATTATTCTTCAGTATCTATATCTTTTATAAAATAACTAGAGGCCTGATACATGAAATTTGTGCAAGAGTAGGCTTTCATTCCTCTGGCTGCCGACACCGGCTTCCCTCTGGCACCTGGGATCCGGGCTTCCCTCCAACTGCTGGCAGGCACTGGTACCCAGGCTTCCCTTGCAACCCTGGCTTCGTCTGGAAGGTCGTCCAGTAGGACATCTATTCTAATTAGCATATTACACTTTTATTATTATAGACTAGAGGACTAGTGCACAGAATTCATGCACAGGTGAGTGTGGGGCGGTACCGCAGCCCGGCCTACACCTTCTTGCAATCCAGGACCCCTTGGGGGATTTCCGACTGCCGGTTTAGGCCCGATTCCACAGGGATCCCCGCGGGATCAGGCTTAAACTGGCAGTTGAACATCCCTCTTGCAATTTTGGACTGCTGGCTCCTAACCGCTCACCTGCTTGCCTGCCTAATCACCCCTAACCCCTCTGCCTGCCTAACTCACTGCCCCTAACCACTCGCCTGCCTGATCGCCCCTAAATGCTTGCCAGCCTGATCGCCTCTAACTGCTTGCCTGTCTGCCTGATTGCCCCTAACCACTCTGCCTGCCT
>NW_005364596.1:3926896-3929274 GCF_000412655.1 Myotis brandtii
AATCTGGGACTGCTGGCTCCTAACCACTCACCTGCCTGCTTGCCTGATTGACCCTAACTGCCTCTGCCTGCTTGATTGCCCCTATCCCCTCTGCCTGCCTGCCTGATCGCCCCTAACCTCTCTGCCTACCTGCCTGATCACCCCTAACTGCCTCTACCTGCCTGCCTGATCACTCCGAACTGCCCTCGCTGCCAGCCTGATTGCCCCTAACTGCCTCTGCTTCAGCCCCCACCACCATGGCTTTGTCTGGAAGGAAGTTGAACCTCTGGAAGCTGGCCGGCCAACCAGGTCTAATTAGCATATTACCCTTTTACTAGTATAGATAAATTATATAGGATAGGATTGCTTAAATGGGGGGCGGGGGGGAGGGAGCCTTTTTCAGCAGGAGGAAATGCTCTTGGCAGACAAAAATACATAATCCCTATATCTGGACTGATAGCCAGCCATATGCACTATACTGCCAACCGGTCATTAAAAAATTGAACTGCTTTCTTACACCTTACACCAAACAGCTGTTTCCCTTAAAACCCCTCCTCAGCCCCCACCTTAGGTTATGCCTTCACAGTTCACCCAGATTAGGTTCTGATTGGTCAGTTTCTATGCCAGTCAGCTTCAAAAGCTCTGCCTCCTAGTCAGCCATTGGCTCCTTACACTTCACCCAGATTTGGTTCTGATTGGTTGGTTTCTATGCCAGTCAGCATCTCTGGGCCTATCTCTGGGCCTGATCAGAGAGGCGGGGCTGATCAGCAGCCCCCTTGGAGGCTCAGAGAGAAAGAGAGGTGCAGCTGCTGGCCAGGCCTGGAGAGAAAGCGAGAGGCAAGAGCTGATCAACAGCTTCCACAGAGGCTATGGATCAGACCCTGCCTCTCTCTTCAGGCCTCTCTCCGGACCTGATCTTCAGCCCCCTTGGCAGTCAGTGCTGTGTTGCCACGGAAACCCAGCACTGACTGCAGGACTGACTTCTGGTCAGTCAAGCCTTCAGTCATTTTGGACGTTATGGACCCTGGGTTTTTATATATTAGGATGTTATTCATGAAATTATGCTTAGTTTCTTAATATCACTAATAATGACATTCATTATTTAATGGACTCTTTCACAGTAATTTTAGAAAAACCAATTGTTGTTATGCATAAATCAATGAATTGCTAAAATGTCAGCTGCTTCTTTTTTAAAAGTTGGCTATATGCATAAAATGCCTCTCAACTGTAGCCTGGGCTCCATCTATTGCACAATGTATGCCATTGGGAATGGACTTTTTCCAAGAATTAATTTCTAAGACTTTAAAACATGTGACCCTTTTGTATACATTATCTGCAATTTAGAACATAACATATCCCCTAATAACTGTTGCATTCCATATGAGTTTTACATTGTGAGCAATACTGCTAGCCTGCCTGCCTGATCACCACTAACCACCTCTGCCTCAGCCCCTGCCACAGCGGCTTCATCCGAAAGGATGTCCTGAAAGACGTCTGGAAGGTCATTTGGCTGTCTGGTCTAATGAGCATATTACGCTTTTATTATTATAGACTAGTGGCCCAGTGCACAAAATTAATGCATGGGGGTGGGGGTTCCCTCAGCCCAGCCTGAACCCTCTCCATTCTGGGCCCCCTTGGAGGATGTCTGACTGCCAGGATCCCTGTGGGATCGGGCCTAAACCGGCAGTTGGACATCCCTCTCGCAATCTGGGACTGCTGGCTCCTAACCACTCACCTGCCTGCTTGCCTGATTGACCCTAACTGCCTCTGCCTGCTTGATTGCCCCTATCCCCTCTGCCTGCCTGCCTGATCGCCCCTAACCTCTCTGCCTACCTGCCTGATCACCCCTAACTGCCTCTACCTGCCTGCCTGATCACTCCGAACTGCCCTCGCTGCCAGCCTGATTGCCCCTAACTGCCTCTGCTTCAGCCCCCACCACCATGGTGACCTTTTAGTCGCAGGCCAATGCTCTATCCACTGAACCAAGCCAGCTAGAGCCGTTACTTAGATGATTTTATCCATCTTTCTTAATGTTGTTGATTTTTCTTCATAGCTTGCAGAACAGAAGAATTTTTCCCCCCTTTATCTTACTTATGAACTCTCACAAACAATGCCAATTTTGCTTTTGTGTTGTGGGCCCATCACATTTTATAACCATTTGTGTTTCTCTGAAGGAAATTGGAGTTTTTAATAAGTTCAATGTTGGTGCTATGATTTTCAGTGTTTTTCTCTCAATCTCAGTAATATGATACACATTTGATAATTTTACCTTTTATATCTTTCCTATCAGCAGTTCCTTCCTTTTCCCCTTCCTTCTTTCCTTCCTTCCTTCCTTCCTTCCTTCCTTCCTTCCTTCCTTCCTTCCTTCCTTCCTTCCTTCCTTCCTTCCTTTGTTTCCT
>NW_005364596.1:3930708-3968397 GCF_000412655.1 Myotis brandtii
TTCCTTCCTTCCTTCCTTCCTTCCTTCCTTCCTTCCTTCCTTCCTTCCTTCCTTTCTTCCTTCCTTTGTTTCCTCCCTTCTTTCCTTTCTTTAAAGCTCTGTGTATAGAGTTAGTTATATTTTATTTAACTTATTCCCCGACAATGATTATTTAAATTTACCCTACTTTTTACCACAAAATGTTAACATCATATTAAATAGGTCTGTGCCAACTTTTTTCAAATATACCTATCTATACAAATTTTCCATGACTAGAATTTTTGCAACAAGGGTCATGTACATTTCTTTGTGTTGGGGTGGAGGAACTAAAATATGGCTTTCGGTGATCAGATTTCTAAATTCTCATACTTCCCTAATCCTTCATTCTTAGTAGAGTTGTAAAATGCTACTTTAACTTTTTTAATCATACAAATCATAACATATCCCCTAATAACTGTTGCATTCCATATGAGTTTTACATTGTGAGCAATAAAACTTCATTATCAAACAGGATGATTTCATTTATTATAATAAAAAATTGCTTGACTGTAGTTCATTAGTTAGATGATTTTTAAAAAATACACTTTTATTGATTTCAGAGAGGAAGGGAGAGGGAGAGAGAGAGATAGAAACATCAATTATGAGAGAAAATCATTGATTGGCTGCCTTCTGCACACCCCCTATTGGGGCTAGAGCATTGGCTCCTTACACTTCACCCAGATTTGGTTCTGATTGGTTGGTTTCTATGCCAGTCAGCATCTCTGGGCCTATCTCTGGGCCTGATCAGAGAGGCGGGGCTGATCAGCAGCCCCCTTGGAGGCTCAGAGAGAAAGAGAGGTGCAGCTGCTGGCCAGGCCTGGAGAGAAAGCGAGAGGCAAGAGCTGATCAACAGCTTCCACAGAGGCTATGGATCAGACCCTGCCTCTCTCTTCAGGCCTCTCTCCGGACCTGATCTTCAGCCCCCTTGGCAGTCAGTGCTGTGTTGCCACGGAAACCCAGCACTGACTGCAGGACTGACTTCTGGTCAGTCAAGCCTTCAGTCATTTTGGACGTTATGGACCCTGGGTTTTTATATATTAGGATGTTATTCATGAAATTATGCTTAGTTTCTTAATATCACTAATAATGACATTCATTATTTAATGGACTCTTTCACAGTAATTTTAGAAAAACCAATTGTTGTTATGCATAAATCAATGAATTGCTAAAATGTCAGCTGCTTCTTTTTTAAAAGTTGGCTATATGCATAAAATGCCTCTCAACTGTAGCCTGGGCTCCATCTATTGCACAATGTATGCCATTGGGAATGGACTTTTTCCAAGAATTAATTTCTAAGACTTTAAAACATGTGACCCTTTTGTATACATTATCTGCAATTTAGAACATAACATATCCCCTAATAACTGTTGCATTCCATATGAGTTTTACATTGTGAGCAATAAAACTTCATTATCAAACAGGATGATTTCATTTATTATAATAAAAAATTGCTTGACTGTAGTTCATTAGTTAGATGATTTTTAAAAAATACACTTTTATTGATTTCAGAGAGGAAGGGAGAGGGAGAGAGAGAGATAGAAACATCAATTATGAGAGAAAATCATTGATTGGCTGCCTTCTGCACACCCCCTATTGGGGCTAGAGTCCACAACCCAGGCATGAATTTATATTTGATAAAAATTATCTGGAGAAGAAATTTTCATTTTCTTTCTATTCTCTGCTAAGTTGTTTTGTGTGGGGAGACATGGATGCATTCAGATTTTTTTTCCTTTTTATGTAATTTGGATTATATTATACATGTTGCAGTATGAATATACTACAAAGATCATTAGGTTAGATCTTTGTATGTTTTCCATTTGAAGTCAACTTTAGGAAGGCAGGATTTGAAAACAATAAGGTGCATTTATTTACAATGTACAATCTGATCAGTTTTATCAAATGTTTGCACCCATGTAACCGCCACCACAATCAAGATATGAAACATTTTAATCATCTTCAAAGTTCCCTTGAATTCCTTTGTAGTCAATCTCTTCCCCAACCCCATGCAACCACTGAGATGGTTTCTATTATTCTAGATGAGTTTTTCCATATTAAAAAATATCTATAACAATAAAAGCGTAATATGCTAATTGACTGGGCAACCTTCTGGACGACCTTTGGGATGAAGCTGGGCTGTGAGGGCAGAGCCCCTTGCACGAATTTCATGCATTGGGCCTCTAGTATATATATAAATGTAATTATACCAATCATACCTACTAGTAGTGTTTTTTTGTTTGTTTGTTTGTTTACCAGGGACTTATTTTTTTGAGCCATTCATGTTGTTGCACATTTCAATATATTTTGTTTTGGGTAAATATCTTTGAGTGGATACATATTTTATGACATGTAATATTTTCCAGAATTAAACTCCAATATTTACTAATAATCACTATCATAAAGACAACGTATTCTGACCACAATCAATACATTTTCTGGCCACAATTAGTATAGTTTACATATAAATAGCAAGACATATTTAACTCCTTCCTCGTATACTTAGACATTCAGAAATATTTTCTAAATGATTTATGGATCAAAAATTTAACAAAAACCAGAAAGTGTTTATGACAGTTATAATAACATCTTATCTGTCAAAATTTATGAGTGGAAATTAAATTATTTTTGAGAAAGTTCATAGTGTCAAAGGTTAGTATAATAAATGGCAAATTTTATTGTCATAACATCTGTGACCCCATTTAAATTATGGCTGAAAATGTTGTATAAACATAACCTTGTGCTGAGAGCTCCTTCCATGTTAAACTAGATAGTAATAACTTTTTTGTATGTAGTTTTAAAATGAACTATGAATACACCTATATAATAAAAAGAACACTGCTTATGAATACACCTGTTTAATAAAAAACCCACATATGATGATCGTGTTACTTTCTAAACTTTCCATTAGTATTTGCCTTTATCTTATGCTCTATTGGAACCACTTTAGGTTTTCTAGACACATTGCTGCCTCTGTTTGGGAATGCCCTTCTCCCTTTATTCTCCTGGAAAATTTCCATCTTTTTTTTTTTTTTACCTTCTATCAAAGTATCCCTCCCTCTGATTGTGGTTTTTGACTTCATTGTTTACTCATTATACTCCTTATTCTATAAAATGTCTGTGTTGTACATGTGTCTTTTATTTTACATAAAAGATTGTATTGTAATTGTCTTTATGTGATCTTAATAAGCATCAGCATAGTGCCTGACTTATAGTATGTGCTCAATGAATAGCTATTAAACTCCTGCAAAGGGAAATCATAAAACCTCTCTACATTCTTTCTTTATACATGAAGTAAAATGGATGATCTCTAAAATCTTTTCCTACTCTAATGATATATAATTGTAATTCTATATCGCTACACCACTAATTTCTTTCTCAGGGGCAAGAAGGATTTATCACAAAAGGATTTCAGGAAATATGGGGAGAGAAGAAGGGGGAAAGGGAGGAGAGGTAGATCCTTATATTTATGAATTTAAAATTAGTTTTAAATGCAGATAATGTCAATGAAAGTTCAGAAAAGGCATATAGGAGAGAATTAGACAGAAAGATGTGGAGCATTTATAGTTAGGAAGTGTGAGGAATCAGGTCAATTCATGAAAGATTTAGATCAGAATCTATTTAGAGACAAGAGCCAGGATACTGTGACAAAGAAGCCAAGGGAAGGAGTGGGTGTCCCTGAGAGAAAAACCAAGGTTATATGTGAAGCAAAGCAGTTAAGAAGACAAAAACCAAGAAAAAAGTAAATGCTTGGCTATTATGTTAAAAAAAAGAGCTACATTTTTGTAGACCATAGCATAGAGGATGTCATAAGTTCTAACTGGGGGTTAAATATTTGGGAAGAACTGATATAATTTAGAATGATTTGAAATAAAAAATACCCTTTGAAAAACCTTTTAAAATATTTTTAGAACACTTTCAAAATCTTTATCCAAGTGAAAAAGGTTTTTAAGAATAAAGCATCCATATATTTTATCCTATTTTCTTCATTTACCTATATAACTTTATGTATTTCTTTTCTGTTTATTCAATATAAATCTTCATTATCTTTGGAGAGAAGAATAAACCCAGCAAATGTTACATATATTATTTTAAAAGTACCAACTATAGTTTTAAGATGGATGCACTCACTTATTTTATATGCCTCACTCCAAACACTAAATTCTGATAGCTGATGGTTTCATTGTATCACAATGAAAGTCAGGGTGGGCTTTAAAAAAAAGTGAAACTTTCAGAACGAACATTTGCTATTGATTATGAGACTGTGTCAGATATGTGTGTGGGGAAGAGGGGAGGGTGAATGGTGGTTAGTTGCATGATATATTAATAAGAAACAGTTTAATGCAGGAGATCACTAAGGCATGGCTAATTCTGAAGCCAAACCCCACACATTCTTAACTTTCCCCCCAGCTTTAGAACCAGTCTCCCCACACTCAGTACAGGAACTGGAACATTATTCTTTGAAAGCAAAGCCAGTGTTTAGAAAATCTGAAATTGAGCTAACAGCACAGCATATAGAAGTCACACAGGATGTTATTTTAAACTGTAATGCAGAAATGTCAGTTCATTTGATATCTTTATTTGTTACATGTGGGCTTGAAGAAAGCATGTTATGTATATTTTTGCTTCACAGATACTCTGTTCCAGGGTATATTCAATTGTCCGGGAAGTTTGAGGTGCATTAAAGAGAGAGGGTTTTTACTGAACAGCTTTGGAGCTTGGAGAAAAGAACAAACAATGATTTCTCTCATCCCTTCCCCTAAAACAATGCATATTTAAAACTGTTACTGGGGAGTCATTCAGAAAGCGTGTCTAACTGGGTGAACCACATAACTGCAATGCAACTTATATTCTATCAACATACTTCTCCATTGCACATGAGTTAAAGATTTAAACACATGACTGGATCCAAAGAAAGAATTGTGCAATATCCAGAGGTAATGAAATTCATGTTTAATTGGTTGAACTTGACTAATGCTTGTGCTATCCCTACAAACACTTTGTTTCAAATATCTCATGTAAACCACATCCTACATTTACATTTTCTCTTGTGTATCATTTCGAGTTTTATTTGACTGCTCCCAAAATGTTAAGTCTGATAGTTAATTGGTGACTTTCTACTAATTGATTAGCTGTTGCAAAAGGGAAAAAATGGAATGTGAAACTTTAAATCAATGACACATGCTTTCATATTCACACCAATCTGAAAGATTATACATCTCTGTTTTGCATAAAATGTATAAATAGGACAAATGTATAAATAGGATATAAAATGTATAAATGTATAAATAGGATATAAAATCAGTTGAACTTTTTTATGTCTATACTAAAGGTAAGCAGAAAATTCTTTTGGATGCAACTCTAAAATAAAGCAATCCTTGGCAATTTTCTTGGAATTGTTTCCAAAAGAACAAGAAAAGAGCAACATTATTTTTCTTTAACAAGGACATAAACAGAGAAAAATATGGAGTGAGAAAGGATCATTTTTATTATCAGAGAAAATTAGACATACAATCTGCAAACTATAGCTATACTAATGTATTGTAGCTTTGGGGACAGAGAAACTACGGTTGAATAAAGGGCCCACTGCAGGGTGAAGGTGGTTTTGCATCTTGATGGAGTCCACAGACTATAAGCAGTCAGAGCACTTTAGATATGTACTACAGCATCTGTCCACTCCAATTTTGTTGAAAGGAACCACCTGTCCATATAAACCAGGGATGAGGGACCTTTTCATGCCAATGGCCATTTGGATATTTATAACATCATTCATGGGCCATACAAAGTTATCAACTTAAACATTAGCCTGCTATATTTGGCCAAACAATTAACTCACCTCAATGCCTTGGCAAGGCCAGACCAAATGATTTTGAGGGCCTTATATGGCCTGATGGCCAGACGTTCCCCACCCCTGGTATAAATACTTCCAAGTAGACAATGGGGTATTTAAAATATTATATGATTTTAAACTTCATTACCTTTTATCAAAAGACTTTTATAGGACCACATCTTTTTTTATATAATAGCAAAAATAAGTAGAAACATAATATTTAATGTGTAAGGCTTTTATAGCTCTGTATATTAAAAAAAAAACTAAAGCATACCTCTTTTTAAGTGATTGTATTGATTTAAAATATGCAAATAAAGATAGCAAACATATTTTAAAAATATTTTTAAAGCCACTTACATAGGAGAGGTGGTTATATGTATGTTGCAAAAATCAAGGGTAACCAGATTGCAATCAAGAAAAGTTTTGTTGAAAACCATTGAATTCCTTGCATGTTTTCATTGTTATTTTACATTTCTATATTTTTGTCTATATCTAGTTGCCATTTGTAGTGAATGCCCTTTATCTTCCAGGTACTGTTTAGGCACAGGGATGGTGCTTCATTAATTAATGCATTTTGATAAGCTTGTTATCAGTCATTTCTTGGGATTTATGATTTGATAGGAGCATTTCAGGTCCTTTGAAGAGACTAAAAATGAGAGACTGATGAGAGAGCAATATTAAACAGTCACATGATTCCATTTTTCAAGTTTTTGATATTTTTTTACTTCTTTATATTGTCTATATTAAAGCCTCTCCAATATTCAGTGAGA
The DNA here is from genome assembly GCF_000412655.1 of Myotis brandtii. Classification (NCBI taxonomy): domain Eukaryota; kingdom Metazoa; phylum Chordata; class Mammalia; order Chiroptera; family Vespertilionidae; genus Myotis; species Myotis brandtii. The sequence goes on from NW_005364596.1 coordinate 3,937,321, forward strand.
AATATCCAGCAATGACTGAGTTTATTTTGATTTGAATAGGACTTGAGTTTTCCACCTTCACTGGGCATGAGGACACAGGAGTTAACTCACAAAGACCAATTTTAAAGAGCTCAATTTTTGCATATATGAATTTGTGATAGTAAACCATATAGCCATTACATATGCACTGCAAAGGACTTGGTGGAAAGAACAAAATTATGTCTAATTCTTCTTCACTGAAATAGTATCTCATTGTTCTTATAGAAAAGAAAATTTTTGAAATTCAGGTCTTCCTCAAAGCCGCTTTCAACAACCCAAGAAATTATGGTGTCATTATGTTCATAAACTTTCCAATGTATGAAGATTGTGTGTGTGTGTGTGTATGTGTGTGTGTGTGTGTGTGTGTGTGTGTGTGAGAGAGAGAGAGAGAGAGAGAGAGAGAGAGAGAGAGAATATCATGAATATAATTTAAAATCACAAATGTTAATGGCAAACAAAATAAAATACACTCTATAACATTTGAGAATTTTGCATAAGAAAAGTAAGATAAAGAGATAAAAAGATAAGATATTGTTGATACTAAAATAGTGAGTAAGGTGAGAAAACTTTACAGCTTCAGAAATGTTACCTGTTTCAATACATCAGATTGGTTGTGAGAAGAACTTTCAGGAAGGAGCCGTGAGAATCACCGGATTGCGCTGGCGCTGTCATGGCAGACAGGCCCACCATACAGGAGGGCCACTGGTGTGTCTCTATGGCTGACCTGTTGTGCTGCCCACATTACAGTAGCTCAGCATGCAAACTTTGGGGATCCAGATTGCCTGGAACATTAGAAAAGTTAATTTCCTTTTTTGCTCTCTAAATTTCCTCATTCCCAAAGTAACACTGGTGAAATTCTATGATTCACAGAGCTGCTCTGAATTAAAACAACAAACAAACAAAAACAAAACAAACCAAACCAAACATAAAAACACTTGAAACAGTCTCTAGTGCCCCCAAATCACTGGCTATCATCATTTTTATTTTCATTCATATCTATTTCAAGTATCACCATCCTTTAGGTTTCCCTTGAATTATTTCAACTTTCAAACTAGTTTCCTTATCTTCTTCCAAATCATTTTGCACAACGTAGCTAGACTGGACTTTCCAAGTTATTTTTGTTCAAGTTGCTCTGCTATGTAAATCATTTTAATGCTATCCCTTTGTTCTTAGAATTAAATGCTAATTCCAAAAGTGGCCTGCATGGTCCGGCTTCTGCCTACCTCTTCTTCCATACCTCCCACCAACTCCACCTCTTCTAGTTTGTGTCTCCAGCCACCCTGCTCTTCTCTGATTCACACTAAGAGAATACACTCCTTCTCACTACAGGGCTCTGCTCTGTGTTCCCCTTTGCTTGGAATATCTTTCCACCACTCCAGCACTTTCTTTTTTCACTTGAGTTAATGCAATCCATGTTATTTCAACTTCAAAATTGTTTTATCAAAGAGAACTTCTCTGACATTCCAAACTTGTTCATTATTTTCTGTTAATGTATCCTAATTTTTTTCTTCCGTCCCTAAGCTATTCTGAAGTTTCCCTTGATAGTTATCTAAACTGCAGATTTAACATTTACTTGTTCAATTCTTTAATTATTCAACCCAAACTTCAGCAAAATCTAAGCCTCTGTCTTCTTGTTCACAGTTGTATTTCTGGCACAAAGTGACTGACTGGTTAATTCTTTTTAGATAAATAAATAAATAAATATTGTCACCATCAATGGGAGTTTTGATGTTGAAAAATTCTCTCACCCTCCTCTTTATGCTATCAAACTTCACAATTTGTTGCGTGAGTTTTGACATTAACCTTAGTTTTAAACTCCCTGTCGCCAGCAGAGAAACGGACTAGGAACTTTAGCTATTTAAATCAAAACATGATGAATCAATATTCCTACTCCTCCAAAAAATGTTTTTGTGGATAAAAGAATGTGATTATGTGATTTTATGACTGAAATGTACCATTAATTACTTTGAGCGCATGATTGTTGTCATCTTACAATTATGTGCTCAATAGATGAACCTTGGATGGGTTAGTTAATCTCTTTTGGCTCTATTTTCTCATTTTTAAATGTAAGGATATGCTTACTCTAAAGTTTTTAAGGCATACTTGAAATACAGTAGGTACTCAATAATTATATAAGTTATTTATGATCATTATTATTAAATCCAGATATAGCAGCTATACTTTGCTAGGATACTCATTGTAACTAACCAAAGAGCAAACTATTTTTTAGGAAGGAGCCAAAAACAGAATTTGGTGTGTAGTAGGTATGAAGTATGTATTTATTGTAAGAAAGAATTAATAATAGAGTAATTTTAATACTAACAATCTTCTATTTCTTAGAAATATAGGCAAAATGGAAGGGTTCAAAACTAAAGGGTTCATGTAGCAAAACTAGGATATTTTAAATTTTTATATTCCATACTAGTGGCCCAGTGCATAAAACTTGTACACTAGGGGAGGGTCCCTCAGCCCAGCCTGCACCCTCTCGCAGTCTGGGACCCTTTGGGGTATGTCTGACTGCCGGCTTAGGCCGGATCCACCTGGAATCCGGCCTAAGCTGGCAGTCGGACATCCCTCTCGCAATCCGGATCGCTCTCTCCTTACCGCCCACTTGCTTGCTCCTTACTACTCAGCTTGCTGCTCCTTAGCACTACTGCAGAGGCAGGAGAGGCTCCCACCACCGCCACTGCACTTGCCAGCCATGAGCCCTGCTTCTGGTTGAGCAGTGCTCCTGCTGTGGGAGCACACTGACCACCAGGGGGCAACTTTTACATTGAGTATCTGCCCCTTGGTGGTCAATGTGCATCATAGCAACCAGTTGTTCTGGTCATTCCACGGTAACGGTTGCTTAGGCTTTTATGATATAGATTGGTTGATTTACTTTTTTATATATTACTTTGGATTTCAATGTAATTAAACATTTAAATTAAAACTTATAAAAAGGTCTTGGTAAAAATCAATTTGAATTCTTTTCAAATTGAATCAATTAAAAAACACACACATGTTAATACTTCCTAGTTGTGATGAAATTCTTTTCAAAATGTTTTAAGTCTTAAGCTGTCATTTCTGACAATAGATCCTGTATAGAATACCTTGTAAATGTCTTCATAATTTTCTTATCTTATGGGTTGAGAAAAGAATATAGGTATCTACCTATGGCAAATGTCCCACGAGTAATAATAAGTGGTAAAATGATTATGTAAGGTTTACATCAGGTAGCTGGCATTCTAGGTCTCTCCTGTGGGGTGGCAACTTGAGAGTAACTCTATGTCCCACTTCTCTCAGGAAAGACTCAGCTCAGTATTGATAAATATTATCTTAATAAAGTCACTGAACCCATAATACTACAACCTCTGCTTCTCTGAACTGATATTGGAAGTAATAAACAGATAAAGGGTAAGCTCCTGTTTCTGCTGTAACCAAGGCAGGGGTGGAACCACTAAGAACACACTTTCTTCAGATGAATTTGTTGGAATTCAAGGATGGTTACTTTGGGAGTAAGCTCTGTGGAGTATCTGAGCCCTGGTCATGAACGAGGGCAGCCACAACTGACATTTTAGATCTACACAGTTAGGGTGCCAACCCAAGAGGTAACCATACTCTTCCATTTATCTTTGTGCAGGAATCAGAGGTTTTATAAACCTACTAGAGGCCTGGTGCACGAAATTCATGCCCTGGGGAGGTGTGTCCCTCAGCCCAGCCATCACCCTCTCCAATCTGGGACCCCTCAGGGATTGGGCCTAAAAGGGCAGTCAGACATCCTTCTCAGAATCCAGGACTGCTGGCTTCTAACTGCTCACCTGCCTGCCTGCCTGATTGCCACTAACCACTCCCCTGCCAGCCTGATCGACGCCTAACTGCTCCCATGTTGGCCTGGTCCCCCCAACTGCCCTCCCCTGCAGACCATCTTGTGGCCACATGGGGGTGGCCATCTTGTGTGTTGGAGTGATGGTCAATTTGCATATTACCTCTTTATTATATAGGATGCAAAGAAAAGGCATTATCATCACATAAATTTCAAGTCACAATTATTCTTAGGCAGTGTACCCAGAGCTCTTCCTGGGATAGAACCTGAGATAGAAAGGGAAAACTGGGAATGGGCATTACTGGTGCCACATACAGAAAATAAAAATTTTAAAGGCCTATTTTCTAAGCACTGTTAGCTGAATGTTTATGCCTCCCCAAAATTCATATGTTGAAACTCTAATGCTTCATATGATGGTATTTTCAGGTGGGACTTTTGTGAGGTGATTAGGTCACGTAGATGGAGGCTTCATGTAGGGTTAGTGCCCATATAGAAAGAGGAAAAGACATGCAATAGCTCTGTGTGTGTGTGTGTGTGTGTGTGTGTGCGCGCGTGTGTGTGCACATACATCAAGAAGGCCATCTGAGGACATAACCAAAGAAGCAGGCCCTCACCAGGAACCTGACCACACTGGCACCCTGGTCTCCAGCATCCAGCATCCAGAATTGTGAAAAATAAATGTTTGGCCCTAACCGGTTTGGCTCAGTGGATAGAGCGTCAGCCTGCGGACTCAAGGGTCCCAGGTTCGATTCCGGTCAAGGGCATGTACCTTGGTTGCGGGCACATCCCCAGTAGGGGGTGTGCAGGAGGCAGCTGATCGAGGTTTCTCTCTCATCGATGTTTCTAACTCTCTATCCCTCTCCCTTGCTCTCTGTAAAAAATTAATAAAAATATATTTTAAACAATAAATAAATGTTTGTTGTTTGAGCCACTGGTCTATGGTAATTTTTAATAGCAGCCCAAACTAAATGAATCTAATCTCTATTGTGAGATTCTTTCACTCGTGCAAAAATATTCATCTCCCTATAAAATTAAGAACGTCATAACTCAGACCAACAAATCTCAATTCTAGTCCATGAAGTTCTGGAGCACGAACAGTCATCTAAAGAGGTTCACTGAAGTACAATGTGCTCATGGGAGGCATGCTTTAACACCAGCACTATGGGGACTTGATGCTGCCAGTGAAAGTACATGAGGGGACAGCCAATAAAACTGTCTTCTCTGGGTTTGGGGAATTTGGAATTGTGTTAGGGAAATAGTGACTAATTACGAGAGGTATTTGGAAAACAGATAGTCTGTCAAAATAAATGTATCTTTCTTCTTTTCTTGAGAGGAAGCAAGCTGTTTTATGAATTTCCTTGGAATCCTTAAAAAAGCAGGAAGAGAATTGTTTCCATTATTCATGGCATGCTTTTTCCCTGCAGGTTGAACAGGCCAAGTATTTGTACTTGCATAGGTGAAGCTGGAAAGTTCCACGCCAGCCTGGGCATTGAGCTCTTTAGGTGTGACCCACACTCACATTTTATTTTTTAAAAATATATTTTATTGATTTTTTACAGAGAGGAATGGAGAGGGATAGAGAGTTAGAAACATCGATGAGAGAGAAACATCGATCAGCTGCCTCCTGCACACCTCCCACTGGGGATGTGCCCGCAACCAAGGTGCATGCCCTTGACTGGAATCAAATCCGGGACCCTTGAGTCCACAGGCTGACGCACTATCCACCAAGCCAAACCAGTTAGGGCCCACACTCACAATTTAATCTCCCATATTCAAGACCCTGGCGTCTCCTCAGGGCAAGGACTGGTGCCTGACCTTCGTCACACGTGGATTCTGCAAAGTAGGTAGGTGAGACACAGTGAGGAGGAGAGCAAGGCACAGGGTAACCCGTCTATAGTTGCATGTGAGTGTCTTTCTGGGTATAAAAAAGGCAAAATTTACACTTCAGATTCCTTGGTCATCTTGCTTCAAACTGTTTAATCTATCTGAAAAGTTTCCCATATTTTCTTTCTCCAGTCCTCACTAAATTTAATTCTATACTTTTGTGAAACTTCTGAAGACAGGTAAGTCTGGGGCTCAAAACTTATCCTTATCTGTAAATAGGATATAGTGTCATTTACATGCAAGCCTATGATAATGAGACTACATGAAAAAATGTGCATGTAGCCCTTAATGAAAGGCCTGGCATATAACAGACACTCCATAGATGACAGTTTGAAATAAAAAATACTAAGATATGTATCTATATTATTTGAACTATTGTCATAATGATATCCCTTATTTAATATCAAATAAGGTCAAAGTTGCAGCCCACAGGCTGCATGTGGCCCACAACAAATATTTTTGCGGCCCTAACAATATAACGGTATATAAGAAACATTTTAATAAAAACTTCATAACTTAATTTTTACAATATCCTGTTATACATAATTATTAATAATGAACTACAACGTTCGCTAATGATTTATTACTATAATCATGATCCATTCATTTCTCTTATGCACCTTACATGCTGGCGCACCATTTCTCTCCACTGATACCAGCAGCAAATATTTTAGCAGCTGATTGCCACTTCATTAGTCCTATACTGACTTGTTTGGTGTACGCAACAGGAAATATTTCGCTTTCGGGGAACAAGAAAAGTAGGTTTATTTGTGTTATGCTCATTAATTTGTGCAGTTATTCAGTGTCTAGTAAGTTAATGTTCAAGAAAAATATTAATTTTTATTAAAATGTTTTATTATTTTATGTTAACGATTACTCATTTATTTCAGCCCTTTGTATTCAGCATGTCTCTATTGAAATGAACCTGTTTCTATGAAAATTGAAGCTTTTGTTTTCTTGCAGTCCACATAAACTTAAACCTTGTTTATTTTTCCCGTGTTAGCCTTTGAGTTTGACATGTTTGCTCTAGTGAGTACTGTATATCCTTTTCTTCATATTATCATACATATGACCAGTAAATAATTTTACTTTGAATTTGTTCTACATTCTAATATGCCTTTTTAAAAAATGTGTATTTATTTTTTTAAGAGAGGGAGAGGGAGAGGGACATCAATGTGAGAGAAACATCAATCATTGGCCCCCTGCACACACTCCAATTGGGTATCAAACCCACAACGTGGGCATGTGTCCTGACCAGGAGTCAAACTGGTATCCTTTCAGTGTACAGGACGATATTCAACCAACTGAACCATGCCGGCCAGGGCTTATATGTCTTTCTAGTGTAGTTATAAGCTTAATCGGGTTGAGGACTATTTAATCAGCTTCCTATATTTTGTCCTCAGAGGCACACAGTTAGGAGGGTATGTGATAAGTCTTTGATTCTTCAATGAATTAAAAAAAAAAGTAAAGGCATCCAGGTCATGCCCTGTCATCGTATCAAAAGCCAGACAGCTTATAAACAATTTCCATTCCACTGACAATAAATGTGCATGATCAATTTGTGGATGGTATTTGGCAGATTTAGATCCTCTTGGAAGATATGGAGGAAAATAATGCTTCATAATGATTGTAAATTCAATTTAAATTTGATTTAAAAGTCTTTCTCTTTGGTTATTATGATTGTTTAAGTTCTGGCCCTTCTCCTCTGATTACCATGACTTCTGGCCCCATACATGCCTCCTTTATTACTTGCCAAGGAATAAAATCAACCCCCACTGTGATGATCCTTTTTCATTTTTCCAAACAGGCATTGTCTTTTCAGGAATACAGAGAGGGAAGTAGGGGGAAGTGAACTTCTGGTTGAACTATTCAGCTCAGACCCCCTGTCCTCTGGGAAACTTTTCTACACCTTCCCTCCCCCAAAATTTTATAGGAGTAATTACTCCTAATTATTTACTTTCTGTGCTATCTCTGCACCCTGCACATGTTGTTGATCTTCCACTTTATCATACCTGCTGTTACTTATTTCTTTGCAATAACCTGCCTCCCTCCTGAGACTGTGGACTGCTTGAGAGTAAAGACTGTGCTCTAATCATCTTTGTATCCTGAGAGCAGTTGGAATATGAATGTGGTAATTATTTACTGAACTGGATTGTTGAATTCTTGTTATTACTATTACTTTTAGTTAACACATTTAAAAATATGTTTAGATGTTCATTTTCCAAACAAGTAATCAGTGACAAGTATTTGGCTAAGCCAAGATTTCGAAGAAGTTTTCTTTGTAATGCATTTATATTTTGTACTTTTGAAAGTTGTCATTTTATTTTTTAATCTCTAAACTCTTGGCAATGAATTATTTCTGCTACATATACAGCTTTAAGCTCTTGGTGAAAAGTTTCCGGCCTGTTCTGCCTTTTCTGATGAATGTTTTCCTGTTGGATGTGTTTAATTTATTTACTTTTCCTGGAATGACACATTCTTTCTAGCTATATAGTGCCTCTCTACTTAAGTTGTTATATAAATATTCTAGATTGAATTGTCCCTAAGGAACTAGCCTGATATTAAAAAGATTTATCTTCTCTCTATTGTTCCTCTGATAAATAAATTCAGGAAATACAAAAGGCTGTTCTTTTGAATACTATGTACAGACAATCCCTGACTCTCAATGGTGCGACTTCAGATTTTTCGACTTTATGATGGTGCAAAAGCAATATGCATTCAGTAGGAAATGTACTTAGAATTTTGAATTTTGATCTTTTCCCGGGCTAGCGCTATGCCTTCCGATAATGGAAACTTCTTGAGAAGTTGGGCAGTGGGCCTCAGCTCCCAATCAGCTACAGGATCAAGAGAGTAAAAAATCCAATACTCTACAGAGTCCTATGTTGCCAGTAATTTTTGAATATTATATTTTGTGCTTTTGCATCGCATCATGTCTACAAATCGTCCATCTGAGTCTCCTGCTTCTGGTGAGAAGAAGAGGAAGACGATTACTCTTGAGAAGAAGCTCAAGCAAGATACTGTAGGCTAACGTAAGTTTTCTGAGCACGCTTAAGGTAGGCCAGGCTGAGATGTGATGTTCGGTAGGTTGGGTGTAGCAAATGCATTTTCAACTTAGTCTTTTCATCTTATGATAAGTTTATGGGGACATTATTCTGTCATAAGTTGCCGGGTACCTTTACTATGGTTAACTACCTTAGTTGTGTTTTGAAAAGGGAAAGGTAAGAATAAATAAATTATTCACTGATTTCTGTTTATCTCTTTTCCTTATTTTCAACTTTAATTTTCTACTTTGGAATCTTTCAAATGTAACTAAATTAGAATGGTAATACTGATTTTCCTATACTCATAAAAGAGAGAAAGAATTATTCTTTTTATTTTTATGTAATATAGAAAAATGTTTAATGATATGGACATGTATTAATAATAATAGTAAAATAATTTTTACATGCAATTAGGGTAAAAGGGCAGAAATTAATTTCACTACATAGAACTAAATTATTTCCAGACTAATAATGAACAAGTGAGATAAACAAGTGTTTTTAAAATATTAAAAATTATATCTAAAGTAAAATGATCTCTACACCTGTAATATTACCGAGTTTAAAAGAATGTTAATGTTAGTTATCATTTTAAAGATGGGGTTTAGTTATTTGTCCAGGCTCACACAACTAGTCAGCACCAGAAGTCTCCTGACCTGGAGACCACCGTCTTGTAATGTTTAGGCAAATAAATCAGGAAGACACATTAAATCATGACTTGTCAATGCATTTCAGGCCTCTCCTTATCAACCATAAAAATTATGCAATGGGCTATGTTTTGGGGACAAATTTTTATTACTTTTCAATGTGAGGCCTGGTATAAATATGCAGACTATTACTCCTTAGTGTTTGTTTCTTTTTTATTAATTAAACACTTATTTAGCACCTTCAGTGTGCTGCATGGTGGTGGATACTGAGCATCCACAGCAGTGAGGCACACCCAGACCCTGGGAAGGCATGGTCAGTAGCAGAGTCGGACACCTGAGCATGTAGTCTGAACATTAAAACTTTCTTTTTAATATTTGATCAAGATTGCAATATTCTTGGAATTGCCCATGTTTAAAGAGATAAGACTTTTAGAGGAACATAACTGGACCTACCTGAAAATGTGAAGTAAGTCAATGGGCCTTTCTTGTTCATACTTGAGAGATGCTTTACCTAAAATTGCAGCATTTACAGTCCCATTCTCATTTATCCCCTGTAGATTCTGTGTTCCACCCATTCAGGAATAGCTGCTATTTGTTAAGTTGTTGTCATCCTTTTTTTTTTTAAAATTTAATATTTTGGGATGACATTGGTTTACAAAACCATACAGGTTTCACGTGTATAACTCAGTAAAACATCCTAACTCCCACTGTCCTTTCCCTTTTGTTTTCATCACACTGTTGTCTGTGTCTATGTGCTATGTGTAAGTGTGTGTGTGGCAGGGGAGGGGGTGCTAATTTCTTCACCTTCTTCCATCTAGTTACCCCACCCATGCCCTCTGACAGCTGTCAGTCTGTTCCATGTATTCATGCCTTGGTTTCTATTTGGTTCATCAGTTTATTTTGTTCATTAGATTCCACATTTAAGTGAAATCATATGGTATCTGTGTTTCTCTGACTGGCTTCACTTAGTATAATAAGCTCCAGGTCCATCCATGCTGTTGCAAAAGGTAAGACTTTCTTCTTTTTATGGCTGCATAGTGTTCCACTGTGTAAATGTGCCACAGCTTTTTGATCCATTCACTTACTGATAAGGCACTTTTCCAGATCTTGGCTATTATAAATAACTAGGGGCTCAGTGCACGAATTTGTGCACCTTGAAAAGAACTGTGGGCCACGAGGCTGTGGTGGGCACAGGGGTAGGTCTCGGCCTATCCTCTGTGACCCCGCCCGGCCCCTCCCAATGTAGCCCCAGGTCCCCTGTCTGCAGGCAGCCCCATTCACGCCACCACTGCTCCCACTCACTGAGGGTGCCAGCCCCACTTGCACCCACTGACATGGAGCAATTGGGGCTGGTGCATGCAGTGGCTCTGGCACTGGCAGCAGGTCTGAGCGAGGCTGGCGCTGGTAGCAGGTGCGAGCGCCAGGCGGGACCATGGCGTGCTGGAGCAAAGAATTTTCAGTAACCACCAGAGGCTCGCCCCATGACAGCGACCATCGCCCCGCCTTGGTCTGGAGATCCCACTCACCTGCTCCACCATCCCGCTGCAACCAACACCCACCATGTTCCACGCTATGCTGCCTGCTGTTGACACCCGCCATATTCCATGCATGCTCCCTGGTGGTCAACACACATCATAGCGACCAGTTGTTTGGTTGTTTGTTCAATTGTTCTGCTGTTTGGTCTATTTGCATATTAAGGTCTTATATATGTAGATGCTGCAATGTAGTGTTGCATATATTTTTTTGAATTAGTGTTTCTGGATTTTTCAGATATGTTCCCAGAAGTGGTATCACTGTGTTAAAAGGCACTTTCATTTTTAATTTTCTGAGGAATCTCCATACTGTTTTCCACAGTGGTTGTACCACTGTACACTAGGGTTCTCATTTCTTCACAGCCTCACCAGCACTTGTTTGTTGATTTATTGATGATAGCCATTCTGACAGGTGTAAGGTGATATTTCATTGTTTTAATTTGCATCTCTCTGCTTATTAGTGATGCTGAACATCTTTTCATATGTCTATTGGCCATCTGTATATCCTCTTTGGAGAAATATCTATTCAGGTCCTTTGCCTGTTTTTTAATTGTATTGTTTTTCTTCCTGGTGTTGAGTAGTATGTTCTTTATATATTTTGGAAATTAACCCCTTGTCAAATGTATCATTGGCAAATATGTTCTCCTATACAGTCGGTTCCCTTTTCATTTTCTTCATGGTTTCTTTTGCTGTACAGAAGCTTTTTAGTTTGATGTAGTAGTCTAATTTATTTAATTTTTCCTTTTTTCCCCCCTTAACCTAGGAGATATTCGCACAAATATTGCTATGAGAAATGTCTGAGATTTTAATGCCTATCCTTTCTCCTAGGATTTGTAATGTTTTGTGACTAACACTTAAGTATTTTATCCATTTTGAGTTTATTCTTGTGTATGGTGTAAGTTGCTGGTTTAATTTCTTTTTTTTTCTTTTTTGCAATTTTCCCAACATATTCATTGAAGAGTCTTTTCCCCATTGTATGTTCCTGCCTCCTTTGTCAAATATAAATTAATGATAAAGACGTGGGTTTATATCTGGACTTTCTGTTCTGTTTCATTGGTCTATATGCCTGTTCTTATGCCAGTACTAAACTGTTTTGATTACAGTGGCCTTGTATTATAGTTTGTTATCAGGTATTGTGATACCTCCAACTTTGTTCTTCTTTCTCAAGATTGCTGAGGCTATTTGGGGTCTTTTTTGGTTTCATATTCATTTTTGGAATATTTGCTCTAGATCTGTGAAAGATGTCATTGGTATTTTAATAGGAATTTCATTGAATCTGTAGATTCCTTTTGGGTAGTATGGACATTTTAATGATATTAATTTTTCTAATCCATGAACATGGTATAACCTTCCACTTATTTGTATCTTCTTCAATTTATTTCTTCAATGTCTTATAATTTTTCAAGTACAGGTGTTTTACATCATTGACTAAATTTTACTTCTAGGTATGTTATTTTTGTTGTTGTTGCAATAGTAAATAAGTTTTTTCTTCATTTTTGCAGTTCAACATCATTATCTTTCCTGTAACCTTTGTCACCCTTCTCCAGTTCACTATTATATCATCTCTGCTTGGAAGGATTTCTTCACCCTCCAAAAGCTGAATTTATTACTCAGTCATTTAAATGCTATATTCTGTTGAAGTGACCACAATTATAAAATTTTGATATATCTACTTGGTTTTATTGTGATTTTGTACTTTATTAATTAATTTAAATAGGAATGACTCCTAACATTTTTCTAATTCTACAAATGATATGTGCTATCATTAGGAAAAAGATGTCCTTCCTCAGAAATTGGATTGTTATAATTTAAACAGATCTGTGTTGTTTTGTATAGCAAGTATTTAAACATTCACCTCTGGGTATGGAAAGATGGATTGATAAGACTTTATTTCAGAGGTTTCTTAATTTTCTGACTTGTCATTATAGGGGTGAGTCAATTCCTCTCTCTTACTGTAGGCTCTGTAAACCTTGATCTTTCACCAATGAGGAATTTAAGCAAACCAAATACTTCAGGTAGAGAGCACAGTGTGTGCCTCAAGGAATAAAAAATTTGAAGCTCCTTTAAATCAACAATTTCTCAAAATGGTTTCTAACTTTAGCCAGGCCTGCATGGCTCAGAGGTTGAGTGTTGATCTGTGAACCAGGAGGTCATGGTTCAATTCCTGGTCAGAGCACATGCCCGGGTTGCGGGCTTGATCTCCAGTGTGGGGAGTGCAGGAGGCAGCTGATCAAAGATTCTCTCTCATCATTGATGTTTCTATCTCTCCCTCCCTCTCCCTTCCTCTCTGAAGTCAATAAAAATATTTTTTTAAAAAATGTTTTCTATCTTTAAACATAAGAATAATTTTATGTTTAAACTATATTTCCAATTGTTTTATTAATAATATGTTGTCATGATTGTAATAACCTTTGTAAATTTGAAATATCAAGTAGAATAAGAATCATAAATAGTGTGCACTATTTTACATTGTTTATGTCCTTGATTCTTTAGTAGGCCATTAGCTTCTTTTATCTTTTGAACTAATATCATTTACTCTATTACCTCATCAGTACTCCTTTTAGTAGAGATTATTTCAATATGTCGCACTTCAGACAAAATATCAGATCTTGGAGAGCTTGAATTTTTTTTGCGATAGTTTTCTTCAAAATTGCTTTGTATATTAGGTCATAAGGATTTCTTAAAACTAAATCAGACACATTCAATTTTGTATGGTTATAATTTATTTGTTTTAGATAAATATTATCTAGAGCAACATGAATGTGCTTCAAATTATTTTATGATGTCTTGAGAAGTTATGTTCTTTGTAACATCAGAAACAATTTTGAATTTTTCAATTGATCTTATAGGTTAGTCATTGATGTTTTCCCATTTCCTTTTTACCCCTTGAACTTTCCAGTGAAACCAACATCTCTACACAATTATCAGAGTGAATGTAATGTCTTGTTTGTTTCTAAAACCTAGAGTTCTGACATGTACTTATACCACATCCCTATGAATGCTGAGGTAATGCTGTTGATTTTAACTTTGTAAGATATAATGGGCAGAGTAATTTCAAACATTATTCTGCCCATTACAATGTATCTTCCAAGATTCTTATATTTTAATTTACTCTTAATACATACCAATGTCCTCTGTATGGAACACAAGTCATTCAATAATACTCTTAAAGTATGAATTCATGATTTGAATCATATGATTTATTTCTCAGTGCTATCTCTTGTTATGTTGTCCTGTTTCTCCAGTGAGAAAGAATGTGCAAGAATGCCTATGGTGATGTGAATGGTTTTTATATTACTTTCTGCAGTAGAAAAATTAAATCATTGCCTCTCTGCTCACATCCTTTCTGAAAAGTACCTGTCCCTCCTTAAAGCTTCCTCTATGGGTGATGGTGAACTTAGGCAGCTTCTTTGTATGAGGTGACCCTGCCCCTAAAAGGAACTAACAAACAGGCTCTCTAAGCCAGGAATTTGGAATTTGCAATTATCAAACTGAATGAATCATCCAGCTAAGAAAAACTGAGTCCCAAGATTATACAGAAGTGTGACTGAAAGTTCTCTCTATTTTTTATTTTAAAGCAAAATCCAGGTATAGAGAGAAGATAGCCACAAGTCATCAAAGAAAGGTGGTTTTCAGAAAGAAGCAGCAGAATGAAGCAGAAGCACCAACCTGGGCAAGCAGGGGAGACAGGCAGGCCCTTGCAGAGTAGAGGGAGTGGTCTGGTTACCAGCTCCGGTCTGGGCTAGTGTGACCGAGAGGAACTGTGCTTTCATTTCTTACTCTCAGATCCTTAGGAGACTGCCTCTTGGGCTCTTATTCTCACATTTCTTACACTCCTGATTTTCTATGCAAGCTTGAGTAAATTTTTTTTAATTGCCACCTGAGAGGCATTTAAAATCCTGAGATAAATTTAATAAGACTTGAGACGTATTAAAATCAAAAGAATGAAAGAGATTCTCCTTAAAGTTCATTTCATATGAAACTAACTGATCCAAAGTATGTGAATAATGAAATATTTACATTTCAATCTGAAATAAATTTAATAAGACTTGAGACGTATTAAAATCAAAAGAATGAAAGAGATTCTCCTTAAAGTTCATTTCATATGAAACTAACTGATCCAAAGTATGTGAATAATGAAATATTTACATTTCAATCTGAAAAAGAACTTTTCAATATTAAGGTGTATTTCCATATCAGAAAATCATAAGTAATTTTATTCCCAGGATTTTGATAACACAACATAATCACATAAGATGTTCTCTATTTCTTCAACATCTTCTTGCTCCCAGTCAAACCTGAACCCCAGCATTGTTCAGTTTGAATTTAATGGAAAGCAAATTTATTTGCTCAAGTAACAAACTTCCTCCATTCATTTGAAGACTAGTATTTTCCCCCATTGTGCTCTTATTTATTCCAATTCAGTATTTTTTTTGCAGTAGAACTCTTTTGATTACAAATGACAAAAATCCCAACTTTGAAATAGCTTAGATAAAGAGACATTTATTGCCTCTCATAATATAATTTTTTAACATTAGACTTCAGGTGTGGCTCAAAACATAACTAGTAATCTTTTTATCTTTGTCTCTTCACCCTGCTTTCCCCTGTGGAACCTCATTTCTTACAAAGATGCTTTCCCATTTCACAGCCTGCCAGCTAACATATTTAGAAATATTGTCAAAGGCAAACTCATTCTCCATGTTTTCAGCAAATGTCTGACCCTGCTGCTAAGAATCAACTTTTGTGACTAGGGCTAGAATGCTCTGAGTTGCTAGGTCTGGGTCCCAGGTCCACTACTGAAGGCACATAAAGTAAGAATGGGGCAATGGGGCAGGGGGATAGTTTTCCAAGGGCAAGACCAAGATCCTTTTACTATAAGGAGAAGGCCAGATGGTGCTGGCAGGCCTAAGCAAAGATATTCCTTGTATCTACTCAACACTTCACCCACTTCTGTATTCATTCTGACTTCTCTTGTCCACCTCAGTTGTTATAGCTTTGTTGCTGTCAGTTATAGGCTGTTGACCTATACATCCTTATGCACTAATAGCACATTATTTTTCAAATGAGATCCACCAAATAAAAAATCATTCTCACCCAGTGATAGTCTTAGAAGCCAAGACCTCTTATGTAACATGATTCAAAGAATGCCTAGAGAGTTCCTCCATTTTTCAAATATTCCCTCCCACTACTTGATACAGAGATGTACTTTTTTGAATTCTAGGGGTCTTGGAGTTGTCCAGTTTTTTAAAACACAAATATCCCCTTAAAGAGGCAGTAATATTTTAAGCCACTCAGGGATGGTGCTCTAGCAGGGATTAGTTGATGGCTAGTGATAAAACAGTTTTCTGAGGGGCAGTGTCTAAGGGAGATGGAATATTAGATTATTTTTGTTGGCACAACATCAAAGATTTACTTAGTTTAACTTCACAATTTTGCTTATGGTTATTCCTGCTCTAAGCCATCTTTTATACTGCTTCAACCCCAGTGGAAAAATACATATAAGTTATAATGACCATAAGAAAAGAGGGAAAAATGACAAAAGGATTTCTTACTCATAGTAATTGAAAAAAATGAAAGGATTTCAAGTGCCAAACCACAAGAAAGACAAGTTGCGATAGCTATCCATCAGTATTTGTAGGGTAAGACTCTATATCAAAGAAAGATAATGCTATTATATTTGCATGATTTCCTGGTAGGAAAACCTTACTTTAATAACAGATGTCGAGATCATGAAAAAGTATTATTAAATTCAAGTACAAAGCAATAATGTTTTATTGACTGGAATTGGAGAGAATTTAAGTATTTTAACGTTTAGTACCTTCTACGTGCCAGGCATTCATCTTGGTGTTAGATATACATTGATATGTAAAATATACTAAAATCTTCACCACCATTGAACTTACATATTAGTGGAGAACATATGCCACAATCACCATAATAAATAAGTAAAAAATGTGGAATAGTATAAACTTATAAAAGCCATTGAAAAAAATAAGTTAAAAGAGATTAGGAGGGCTTTGTGGTGGTAACAGTGCAATTTTAAGTAGGATAGACTTGGTTGGGAAGGTAACAATAGGGCAAAAACTTGAAACTGGTTAAGGAATGAGCCACACAGACATTGGCAGGAAGAAGTTATGGTCAGAGAAGTTCCCAGATGAGCATGTGTCTGGAAGGTTGAGCAACAGTAATGAGGCTGGTGTATTAGGATTGAATGAACAAGGAGGTGAGTAGAGGGAGATGAGAACACAAATGATATAATTACATTATTTTCTACCAAAATACTTTATTACAAGTTAGTTATATCCACTGAGGTTCTAAAAGTTTAGCTATTACATCTTAAAAATGTATTTTGATTTGTAAATATGTTTAAATTCACAAGGTCTGAGTGACAGTCTATTTTGGCTAGATGTTATTTTTTTTACCTATTTTACGTTTCCCCAACTTAGAATCTCATTTTATAAATAAATGTGAACTACTTTTTAAATTGCTGTCTATTCCATGTATGTTAAAAGAATGTTCTTAAAAATGTAATTTCTTGATAGGGCTTAAGGATGCAACGTTGCCACGGGTGAACACATGCAGTCACAGACTGGATGATGATCAAAAAGACAGGCTTGCTGCAAAAAATGCCTGAAAGTGGAAAACTGCAAACAACCTCCCTCTAGCGTCCAAGAAGGATAATGTGCAGACCTTACTTGAGTGGAATTTGTTGGAAACTGCTCAAATAAAGTCCAGATGAAGTTCAGTTTCGGCCTTGCCACTGACACTGGGTAACTGTGAACCAGTTATTGACCAGAATTTATAATAATAAAAGGGTAATATGCTAATTAGACCGGTTGTCTTCCGGATGTCATTCCGGACTCCGGATGTCCTCCTGGATGAAGCGGGGGCCCGAGGGAAGCCAGCCTGGTCCAGGTGACTGCTGGTGGCTGGAGGAGGAAAGCCAGGTCCCAGGTGCTGGAAGGAAGCCAGTGCCAGCAGCCAGAGGAAGGAAGGTATATGCTTGCATGAATTTTCGTGTGTCGGGCCTCTAGGCTTCAATATATGGAAAGTGTAGGCTGCATCATTGTAAAGTAACTTGGTAGCTGATAACATTTATTGAGATCAGTTTTAATTGTGTTTGTCAATTGTAGTTTTATGTATACAGATATATTGTATAAACATTTGTCAATATCAAAACCTGTGGATAGAGCTAAGATATTTTGGGAAAAAATTACAAAAACAAAAAAATGAGACTCCCTAGTTTTGACAAAAATAATATATTTTGAATCTTCTGAGTATTTATTCCCAGCCCTGCCTCTGCCACTGTGACACAATTTATGGCTTCTTTTTTCCAGGGAATGTGAATGCTTAGAGAATTCACTTTATTTATTTAGTGTCAGCCAAAGTAAATACAAGAAAGCATGTCTATAAAAGGAAATAAAATATTACATTCCAAAAATAGGCCATAATGCTCTTATTTGTCTTTATTAGTGGTAAAGTTGAAAATTGATAGAATGTTTAATTGATAGAATTTTAGCCTTTTTACTAATTATTTTAAAGTCAGATTTTTTTCCTCTATGCCTTGTGCTCTTGTTCAGTGTTTCCTGGACTTTAACATTTAAAAATTTTTTTCTACCTGCTCAAGTAATACTTGGATATGTTAACATTAAGTACTGTATATGTTAACAGTTACATGAATAAAACAAAAATACAAATGTGCTATAAAAAGTTTAATTAATATTGGAATGTATCTAATAAAAAGTATTTTTCATCAACGCATTTTTCTCAATCCTACTTCTCTTCCATGGATTAAACCAATAATTTTATGGTTGGGGGTCACCACAACATGAGGAACTGTATTAAAGGGTCGCGGCATAAGGAAGGTTGAGACCACTGCTAGTGTACT
Organism: Myotis brandtii; assembly: GCF_000412655.1. NCBI lineage: Eukaryota > Metazoa > Chordata > Mammalia > Chiroptera > Vespertilionidae > Myotis > Myotis brandtii. The sequence continues at coordinate 3,956,133 of NW_005364596.1, forward strand.
GTGCTGCCAGCGTATTTAAGGTAGGTTAATCTAAGGTATGATGTTCAGTAAATTAGCTGAATTAGATTCATTTTCAACTTATGATGGGCTTATCCGACATCACCCCATCATAAGTAGAGGAGCATTCTTATATGGATAGTGGCACTGAAGCAAACTTGTTATAGAAGAAGAGTTTAGATGAGGTGAAGTCCTCATGCTGCCTTTAGGATACTTACAGACCCAATGTTTTAATGTTTTTCAATTCTTTTGAAAAAAAAAATAGAAGAATATAAAATTCTGTGATCACTATTTATGATAATGCTTTGCCCCAAGAGCCACCTGTTTGTATAATTGGGGGTTTTGCCTTAAAATTATGGTTATTATTACCGCTGTTGTTACTTTTATATTTGGAAATTTTCAAAGCTGTAGATGTAGAAGAGTATAATGGATCCATATGTACATGCCATCCAACTTAACAATTACTAGCTCACAACCAAGCAAATTTCAATTACTTTTCAATACACTCACCCCTTTCCAAAATTATACTGAAGCAAATCCCAGACATAAAGCCATCTTATCTTGGACATATCCCAGTATGTATCTTTAGAAGGTAAAAATTCTCAAAAAACTCATCCACAATAACTGTGATTGCACCATAAAATTAAAAATAGCTTCTATGTTTATCAACTATCCATCATACAAAATTTTTAATTTGTTTGCCTGAATCAGATCCATGTGTGATCAATGCATTACAACTGTTTAATGTATCTTTTAGTTATTTTTTATTTCATTGGTTTCTTTTTCCATCACCCTCTTTTCTTTGTATTTTGTTGTTGTTGCTGCTGTTCATAAAAATTGAGTCATTGTTGCATAGAGGTTTGCACACGATCAGGATTTTGCTAATTTAATCCCCATGCTACTATTTAACATGTTCCTCCCAATTCCCAGTACATCTGACATTCATACTTTGATCTAGATGCTTGATGAGATGCAGATTAAATTTTTTGGCAAGACAACTTGATAGATGGTAATGTGAACTTCCATCACACAGCACATAATGTTTGGCTATCTCAATTTCTGTAATGTCATCAGAAGTTGATGATGATTGGCTAGATTCCATAATGCCTTAGGCATTACAAAATGATGATATCTTAATTCTATCATTTACTTTTCAAATATTAACCCCTATATAAAGAAAACTTCTTGACAATTTATTTGGTTATCCTGAGGTATGTTGAGACAATCAAAAGCAAAATCAGTACTTTTTTTCCCCCCATTCTTTATGATTTTTCAAAACAGGAAGCTGACTATTTGCATCATCCAGAGGTTATCAATGATTTTTTTATATTGCTATGAACTGGTGGGTCTAAATCTATTTTATGAATTTCAGTATATTGCAGTTATTTTTCTTATTGATTCACATTTGCCCAGCAAACACTCTTTAACTTGGCTCCTAAATCCTTCGAACACGATCCCAAGCAGTCTTTTATAATTTCCTTGCTATCTGATTTGTCAAGACAATAAGGCTGATTTTGTATATTTTCTACTTCAGATTTGAAGTTAGCATTTTCTGCAAAATAGCCCAGGATCCTTTTAGCCAAAAGGTAAGAGGGGTACTGAAAATCAAATTCCACTATGCACAGCTTATTTCTATTTAGCCTCATGGCTCTTAACTCTGTTTCTCCTTTGTCCAATATCAAAAATCCTGGACTCACACCACACAAAAGTAATTATAACTCCGTAGAAGACACAGAACAGTCTCAGGATAATGATACCAACCCTACCACTAACAATCTGATTGTTAAAAAGAGTTCTATAATGAATCATTATTTTATAAATATGCAAAATATTTATATGGTTACATAGCCAACTCTATGAAATAAGAGTAGTTTATATCCATAGTCACCTCCACCATAGTCCTGTTCTCCATTTTATTTTTGTGGTGGTTTGTTTTTATTTTAAAAAATCATAAGCAAAGACACATAGGTAGAGATACAGTAATAGATATATATTTATAACCTACCCTTTCTTGGTTAAGGGCACATACAGTTTTCCATCTTGCTTTTTCTTTTTCTTCTGTTTTCACTTAATGATACATCTTGACGATCACTCCATAGTAGTATCCTATATAATAAAAGCCTAGGTGGCATCATGCAGAGGAGGCGGGACACATGGAGGAGGCAGGTCACTGCAGGGGAGGTCAGTTGAGAACAATCAGGCCAGCAGGGGAGCAGTTAGGGTCAATCAGGCTGGCAGGGGAGCAGTTAGGGGGAGATCAGGCTGGCAGGCAGAAGCGGTTAGGGGCAATCAGGCAGGCAGGCAGGCAGGTGAGTGGTTAGGAGCCAGTGGTCCTGGATTGTGAGAGGGGTGTCTGACTGCCGGTTTAGGCCTGATCCCGATTGGGCCTAAACCGGCAGTCAGACAGCCCCTGAGGGGTCCCAGATTGGAGAGGCTGGGTTGAGGGACACCCCCCCAATGCACAAATTTTGTGCACCGGGCCTCTAGCATAAACATAACATTCATTGCTTTTTACAGATACATAGAACTCCATTGTGGATATGTCTTGAGTTTATTAAACCAATGACCTATTTGTGGACATTTAGATTCTTTTCAAACATTACAAATAGTGCTACAGTAAATGCCCTTGTGTCTATGTCTTTTCCTTATTTTAATAGTGTATCTTTGGAATAGATTCCTAATAATGGATTACCCATTAAGTCAAAGGGAAAATTAACATGTAATTTTGCTAGTTTCCCAAATTCCCCCCATAAGGGATAATGTTATTTTGTATTCTCATCAACATGTACGAATATGCTTGCCATAGAGATATTGTTAAACATTTGAATTTTCTGCAGTATTATAGATAAGAAATGATATATTGGTATAGTTTTATTATTGTATAAACTTTTTCATATTTTAGATTATTTCATATTTTTATCTAAGCTCTTTGTTCATATCTCCAGACTTATTTATTTATTTCTAGAATTTTTTTTATATTTTAGAGAAAGGAAGAGGGAGGGGAAAGAAGAGAGAGAGAGAGAGAGAGAGAGAGAGAGAGAGAGAAGTTTGGTTGCACACACCTGGACCAAAGATAGAACCAGATAGAACCGGAACTTAGGTATGTGCCCTGACTAGGAATCAAACCTGACACCTTTTGGTTTCAGGAGGATGCTCCAACCAACTGAGCAACACTGACCAGGGCTCCAGGCTATTTTATTTCTAGAGTTGTTAGACTTCTCTTTTTCATTTAAAAAAATCTCTTTGGACAAGCGGGATTTTCACCTTTATTTCTGCTATAATATGTGAATAAATTTTTCTGTTTGTCATAAATTTTTATCTCTGCTTATAGTGATTTTTGCCATGAAAAATATCACCTTTATGAAATCCAGTTTTCCATTTTTTTCCTATATCACTCCTGGATTTTAAATCAGAAGAGCATTTCTCTGGTTATGGAAGAATTCAGTTTATGAACAATGTATCCATGTTTTCCTTTACTGCTTGCATTGTTTTATTTTTTGCATTTAAATTGTTGATCAACATGGAATTTATTTGTTAGAGTATGAGAAATAGATCAAGTTTAACTTTTTTCATATGCCTATCTAGTTAAACCAAGGCTTTAAATGTCCATCTTTTAGCCCACAGACTTGGGATGCTGCTCCTGTCATATACTAAATGCCTATATGCAATTGAGTATACTTCTGAGTTTCCTATTATGTCATATTGTCTTACAATGAGCCAATAAAAAATTAATGGCTTATCTCCATCTCCTCAACCATTACTCTTCTTTTTCAGAGTTTTCTTGAACATTGTTGGTTAGTCACCAAAAATATTAAATTCAATGCATTTTGAAATCACATTTCACGGAAAAAGAAACATGATGTATTTTTTATTGTGATTACATTGAGTTTATTAAGTAATTTGGATAGAGCTCACATCTTTATAATGTTGAGGCTTCTGCTCCAACAATAATGTATAACTTTCCACTTGGTTCAGACTTCTTTTTCAATCTTTTGGGTATACTTGTTGTTTTCATATAGATTTTATACATTTTTATTATATATATAGTATTATTAACTTTTTGCAATTGATATGGGATCTTCTCTCCCATTATAACCTCTACATTGTTTCTTTCTTATATATGAAGACTAGTGATTACTGGATATTAAGTTTAAAAATTATATTTTTAAGTAAATTCTGTTTTTTGGTATCCCAGATGTAGACTTACATTATGTCCAAATAGAAATAGTTTTACATTTACCTGTCTAATTCTATGGCTATACTTGATTTTTGTGGCTTGATTGAATGACTGAGCACAGTGCTCAACAGTAACGGAGATTGTAGTCATACTCACCTTGTTTCTTGCTTTTTAATTTAAGCATCAAGTGATTCCCTACTAAATCAAGATGCTAACTTTTGTTATGAGGTATAAATGTATGGCCATACATTTCCATTCTATTTGTTAATTTTTAGCATGAATGATGTTGGTTGAGTGTAACCAAATGCTTTTTCTGCATCTATGGAGATGGTCATATTCTTCTTCTTAGCTCTATTATGCTGCGGGAGCATATTGATGGATTTCCTAACCTCAAATCTCTGAATAAACCCCATTTAGTTATGGTGTATTGTTTAAAGGGATTGTTGCATTTAGTTTATTGCTATTTTATTATTTATTTATTTCATCACATCAATATTCACAAAGAGGTTGGTTTGTTGCTCTCTTTCTCTCTCTCTTTCAACTTGTTATTGCAAATGGCCATTATATAATACTTTCTCTCTCTCTGAAGACTATTATGTATATTGAGTTCTACAGGCAATTGCATATTTTGCTAGTCCTTATTTCAATGTCTCCTGAATCATTGTAGTTTTCTAAATCTTGTTTTCTGGTTCTAGGGAAGGTTTTGTAAATAATGTTCTCTGACTTCTTGGATTCTCAAACTATTTTGTCTGTACCTTTGTACAAGTAGCCAGAGAAAGTTTGAGAATGTAGTGGTAGCAAGTGGGATTACATAGGTATTAATTTAAAATGCATTCTGCACATTCATTGGACCATTTACAACACTATTTATTTGCCTGTCGTTTGAATTTTCACAATAGACTTCAATGCCCTATGAGCAACCTCTGCATATAGACCTTGACAAAGGAAAGTGGCTCTCATGTGTAGTTGGGCAAGAAAAAGCTACCTGTTTTTGTTTGTTTGCTTGTTTTAAATCTTGGCAATCAAAGATTTGAGAAGTATTGCAAGCTCTTCATGGGAGGAGTAGAAAGTTTTCTTTTGTTTGTTTGTTTGTTTGTTTGTTTATTTTGTCAAGTCTCTTCCATTCACTAACATTGATATAAAAAAGGCCTGTAAAAACTTTTTTCCAGAAAGGGTACTTTGTAATAATCTCTTTATCCTTCTTGCCATTGATAAATGTGCATTACTGCCCTCTGCTGCATGAACTTGAACCTCTCCTAGTCCTGTAGACTAATAATAACTCTGTAAGATCATTGATTTTTTTTTTTAAAGCAAATCTCTGACAGGTAACTGGAGGTCTCCTCTTGTCATCAATAATACCATGATAATTTGAAATTTTCATTCACCACATACATAGATTTACTTAGAGGGATTACTTACAGTGGTTTCCTTACAGGCATTTAACATTAAATGGTCACTGGAAAAGAAAATCAGAGGACCATGTGTGAGATATTCAGAAAGTATACAAATTAACTTATGTTTAACAGTCTTTGGCTGTAAATGGTGTTGTAACAAGTATAACTTTTGACCAGAACTTGCAATTATGAGTTTTTTAATGGATGACCTAATACAATTATGGAAACATATAGAAGGAAAATCAGCTAATTCCTTGAATTTGAAAATAGTACTCAGAAGGTTGTAAATGTAGTTTGCTTTTCATGTTAGAAAGGGTGCCAGTTTGCATAATCCTTGGCCCAATGTCAGCTCCAGTGTTAAGGAAACAAAATAATAGTTTTCCAAATTTGAATAATTCTGTTACATACAGAGTTCATATTTGTATAATACAGTTTGATACCTAAAAGGCAAATTGATCAGATACTTAAGAATTTTATTTTCTTATTAATGAAAATGCACCATTGGTAATAAAGAATAAAGCCAACCCAATTTTAGAACATGGAACTAGTTGCTATGTTCTAGGAGACAGTATTTGATCTTAGGTATATACAAATTTGCACTTATATACTTGATATTAAAAACCCAAAGTAGCATTTAATGGATTTCAGAAAGAAGTAAAACAAACCAAAACAATAAAAATTAAACTAAATTTAAGCTTATTCTAACTCATGTTTCTTGATATTTTAAAAACCTAGTGGTCAAAGTACACATACATTAAAAAATGATTTCATGAGCACTTTCAATGAAATTAGATAGTCCCTCTGCTTCCCCATATTTAGTACTGTCTTGAATTAATTAAAGTTACTGTGATTCCAAGTGACTATTAATTTACTGAATAAATTGAACAAATCAAATTAAACAAATGGACAAATTAAGTTAGTAACAGAACAGCTTGCTGATTGCTAGACCAATTCTACTTCTGATTGCCACTTCCTTTTTCTTTGTTCTACTATGATTTCATTTTTGTATCATCTACTCCTATATTTTATTGTTTTATCTTTCATTAAAAGCGTGCTGTTTTTCAAGGTAGAAATGACCTTATCTTCCTGGCACATAGCTTGTAGTCTTTGTTTTCTTTTCCAGGGCCCGGTGGAATCTTGACAATCACATTCAGACTCAGTCAGCTGGGTTCGTGTTCAGCCATAATTCACACAAAGAAGAAAGGTCAGGAAGTTAATATCATTAGCACAGGCCAAAAGTAAAATGGTAATAGACAAATTTAAATAATATTGTAAGTGTATAACACATCTCTCACATTAAATTTAAGAACTCTGGTAGAGTTTCAGAAACGTTACTCTTTCCCCAAATGTTTTAATATACATGATGCCTATAAATCCATGTTATGAAGGAAGTGTGCCCCCCCTCAAAAAAATGTTCATATGTTGAAACCCTAACCACCAGCATTTCAGAATATAACACATTTAGAAATAAGATTATTAAAAATGTAATTAAATTAAAATGAGGTCTTTATGATAGTCCCTAATCCAATATGACTAGTGTCCTTATAAGAAGAGGACATTTGGACAAAGACAGAGGGACTACTCAGTGAGAAGGAGGCCATCTGCAAGCCATGGAGAGAGGCCTGGAAGAAATGAAATCTGCCCTCCCCCCAATAAAAATAATAACAAAAACAGACATTTAAAAAGTCTGTTACTAGAGCCCTCTCCCATGAGGTCCTGTCAAAACCCCCCCAGCTCTAACTTCCTTGTGTGATTTCTGTAGAACCCTGGAGGGCTAAGAAACGAAGTTTGGAAGTCACTCGTCCAGGTTATCCAAATGTTGTTTATTTTGTTGCTCATCAAGATGAAATTTTTTGCAATGAACCTCTCTCAAGAATTAAAGGTATTTCTCTTTCATTGCCAAGTATAGTACTGTTCCTCAAAATGAATCTCAAAATAGACTGCCAGGACTCAGCAATAGGTAACCAAGAAGGCTATGCAGTGAATAGAAATGGCAGAAATTATATATCACAAATGTTATCACATTTGGAGATTGTTTCTAATTTCAGTTCCATCACTCATGAGCCAATAGAAATGTGTCTACCTGAGTTTCTTTTTTTTTTTTTAAATATATTTTATTGATTTTTACAGAGAGGAAGGAAGAGAGACAGAGAGCTAGAAACATCGATGAGAGAGAAACATCGATCAGCTGCCTCCTGCACATCTCCCACTGGGGATGTGCCCGCAACCCAGGTACATGCCCCTGACCGGAATCGAACCTGGGACCCTTCAGTCCGCAGGCCCACGCTCCATCCACTGAGCCAAACCGGTTTCGGCATACCTGAGTTTCTGACTATATTACTTGCATATATTTTATTAGTTAAGTTCAGGCTCTAAGAAAGGTATCTGTTCAGTAATTCTCTTCATTTGGGTGGCAGATAAAGCACTAAGAAGGTGATTGATATGTCAAGGATAAAATAAGCACTGGCTAAGCAATTACATTACCTTGAACCCCTTCACTTGTGCATGCTTGTGTTAAGCACAGCTAGTGCCTCAAATGTGAGTAAGAAGGCCTTCTCTCATTAACTGGTCCTGTCGACCCTCAGATCAAGGCAGAAGACAGTTAACAGCTGAATTTATAGCAGAGATCAAATAGGAAATGCAATCAATACAAGGACATCAATACATGGTGCTGTTGTTTTTCAGGCAGACGGAGAAACAAACTCTTACGTGAGAAAATACAAGTGTGAGTATTGCTAGAATATAGAATCAGGTAGCCTGGTTTACTATGGAGGAAAGCCACATAACTGTCTTCTCCAAACCCTTTAACATCCAACAAGATGAAGGTCTTTCATGTCCATCTTGTGCGGACAAGATGACTTGGGGTCCTATAGGAACTACTAAAAAGTAATCTCCCTCCCCAAGTTTGCCAGAGTACCACACTTTTGTTTTTACTAACCTAAAATGACCACAACTAGTGTCATGTCTTTGGGTTCAACCACAAACATAGGAGTGTTGTTTCCCTATATAATATTAAAATATACATGTGACTTATGAGAAAAAGGAAAGACTCTGGGGAATGTCTCTATTTTTTTTTATTCCAAAGGTCACACGAATGCAATCCAAATCAGAAGTTTCAGCTACCCTAAGAGGCTGGGATGGGCAGAATTCAATAGTGGATGAGGACGGAGGAAGTCTCAGAGCAGCAACTCCTGAGAGAGGCTAAGGGCAGATTTCAGTGAGGTATGGCCTTGACAGTGGACTGCAAGCCTCTCCATGGCCAAGGCCCTGGCTGATTCACCTTTGTATCTTCAGGGTCCTAAACTTAATAAATATGCAGTGAGTGCATGAACAACTGCTAGACTGTCGTAAGAAGTGCTTACTAATGCAGAGAGAGAGACAATGGGCTGGAAAACTAGAAGAAGGTGATGAGGTATACTTTTAGCTAACCTTGGGGTTAAGTATTCAGAAGGAAGCCAGGATCCAGAAACAACTGCTGAGATAGTTGTGGTTTTTCTAGGAACTAAAAAGATCCCAGAACTGGAGGAGCTAAGTACAAGGGAAGAATGGGCAAAGGAAAAACTGTCCACAGGGGTACTTTCTTCTGGACAAGAGAATCCTATTCTTACTTTTCTATACAGTGTTGCTTTTATAACTTTTCTTCCTAATGATGTTATTGCAAGAGGCATAAAAATCAATTTTTCTAATTAAAGATGAAGCTCCTATCTTCATACTTATTAAACACAGGAGGAAACACATGTGGGGTTATGACAGTAATCCAAAGACTATGTTTATTTGCAGTTAGTTGATTTTGTGCATGCATATCTACTTGTCAACATACGGTTTATGTGTGTCTGTTTCTGTCTGTTACACTATTTCACAGAGAGCATTTGGATCATAAATGAAATTAGTTTTTACCTCCTTTTAGTCCTAAGATATAGTTGTGTATGTTTTAGTATTTGATTCCACAGTGCAATTATATATAAAAAAATGCAAGGAAATTCATGTGAATTTTAATTTTTAACTGTAAAAATTGACTTTTGGAGTTTGTAGGGTGTTGGGTAAGCCTTTGATGAGGTAATCTCTTTATCATGATACTCCAAGCTGAGGGGTTTCTTGAGAGTAAATATGCTGAGTATATCACTTTTCTTTTTTAGCAGTACTATCACAACAGTTAGGTGGGATCTTATTTTGTTTGGAGGTAAAGAAAGAAGGAACTGCTAGTGGGAATGTAGACTGGTGCAACCACTATGAAAAACAGTGTGGAGTTTCCTCAAAAAATTAAATATGGAACTGCCATTTGACCCAGTGATCCCACTTCTAGGAATATATCCTAAGAAACCTGAAGCACCAATCAGAAAGAATGTATGCACCCATATGTTCACAGCAGCACAGTCTACAATAGCTAAGACATGTAAACAGTCCAAGTGCCCATCAGTAGATGAGTGGATAAAAAAGCTGTGGGTACATTTATACCATGGAATACTATGCAGCAGAATAAAGAAGGATCTCTTACCCTTTGAGACAGCATGGAGGGACTTGAAGAGTATCATGCTAAGTGAAATAAGTCACTCAGAGAAAGACAAGTTTCACATGATCACATTCATATGTGGAATCTAAGTAACAAAATTAACTGATGAACAGTATGGATCCAGACACATGGAAGCATGGAAGAGCGTGGAATCTCAGAGGCAAGGTAAGGGAGGGTGGGTGGATAGGAGGTAATCAACCAAGGACCTTGTATGCATATATGAACAACCCATGGACACAGACAATAGGGTGCTGAAGGCATGGGGGGGGGCTGGAAGGGATCAATGGGGCAAAAAGGGGACATATGTAATACTTTCATCAACAAAGAATTATTTAAAAAAAGAAAGAGGGAACTGACATAAACAGGGGAAGTGACTTCAAATTTTCTTTTGGTTCATCGGAGTCTGTTCTTTAGCAGATGGTGGATACCTACACCCTTCAAAATAGATGCAGAGTGACTTCTTGCTACATAGCGAGCTAGTGCTTTTTTGTCTTTACCTTTTGCTTAAAATACTATTGAAAACTATCTAAACCAGTCGACTCCTAACTTAATTTCTCCATTTCTCTAATGTTTTCTGATTGACAAATCAGAGTAAAGGCAAAAGATATGCCCTTCTGTGAAGTCTGAGCTCTGACCCCAAGTCCTTATTTATAGAGCCGGGTCACTTTCCTTGCCCTCCTCTGGTGCCTGGAATGCTCCACTTGTTCTTAAAAATCCATTCCTGGGCACATATTTTTAAAAAGTAAAAAGACATTTTTAAATGTGAAAATCTTACCCTACGGAAGCACAAGGCAATCCAAAGATAATAACGAAATATGCCAGAGGGCTCCTCAAGTTTTAATTCCCCCTTTGCTTGTGTATTTAAAACAACAACAACAACAAAAAAAAACTTTCTGAAAATGAAGAATTATCCAGACTCACAAAGCTGGTGCTGTCTGAGAGAACCCAGCTATAAATTCACACTTTAGACTCGGCCTTCTTTGGGGGAAAAAGAAAAGAGTCACTACCGTTCGCACTGAGCGACATGTGTGAATTCTCACTCCTGGAAGGGCTGGCTGGTGTGTGCCAGGATCAGGTGTGAAAGGAAGGAACCAGGTAGGAACATTTCAGCGGTGCAGCTGCGGGGAGACGCCTCCGCCCCTAGCCGTTGGCCCCCACGCTGGGCTGTACTGCCTTGGTTTCCCTGCGCGCAGGCACTGAAGACAGAGAAGGGGAAATGCAGCAACTTCGGAGCAAGCCCTCGCCTTGCTTTGGAAGCTCCGGTTGCCCTCTGAGGGCGAAACCTCTCTGAGCCAGGAGCTTGCCTGGGACATCTTATCTTCTGCAGTACTCCCGCGCCTCGCCCGGCCGCTGCCACTGGCGCCCCCAAGCGCCGCACGCCCCAACTCTTCTCGGAGCCTCCTTGGATCTTCGCAGCAGCGAACTGGACTTGGGGAGCCGCGGGGCTGGCAGGAAAGTTTCCCATGGAATTCCCAGGGGCTAGGAGACAGGACGCCCTGGAAGGCGGCACTCAAAGGGCGCCCTGTCCCCGACATTCCTTCCTGGGATTGCCTCTTTGCGAAGCGGGCAGCTGCCTGGCGCGGTAGGGATGCCGGTGGAGCTGTGAGGCTCAAACCCAGGGAACACGCTGGAGTGCACCCCACTCCCCCCAGCCCCTCACAGACAGGGATAGAGGCTGCGTGCGTGTTTGGGTGGAGAATACCGAGATAGAAAGTCCTAAACGCCTCCTAGGAGAGAGAAAGGACCATCTTTCCAACCTTTCGCTGGTGGCCTTTCCCGGGTTACACAGCCCCCCTCCGGATCGCTGGGCCCCCCGTCAGCCGCGCCAGCACAGCGCCCGCCTCTCGCAGCCCCTGGGAGGCACCGGCTAGAGCCCAGCCTGAGCGCACAGACCACAGTATTAACACCCACATGCCCACCCCTCTCCGTCTCCTGCGGGGCTTCGTAGCGCTCCCCGCGGAGTCGCGGGCTGAAGAGGGACCAGGATGGAAGGAAGGGGCTGGCGGTCCCCAGGCGCTGCGGCGGCGAGCCGCTGTCCACTTCCACATGGGCACCCCGTCTGTTCCCACAGGTCCTCCCAGCCCCTGGGGCTGTCGTTAGGCGTCAGGAGCCCTCACGTTCCCCTGGGGGCGAAACCCATTTTCTCAATGGTCGGGTGGAGGGAGAGGGGCGGGGGGAGAGAGGGAG
>NW_005364596.1:3969105-3974731 GCF_000412655.1 Myotis brandtii
GTGCGCGCGCGTGGCGGGACCTCGGCCGGCCTCAGACCTCGGGGGCTCGGTCTGCGAGCGGTTCCTGATCTCCCAGTATAGCGCCGACTGACATTGCAAAGGAGGACTCCAGTAGGGGAGAAAAAGAGGGGAGAAAAGCAACGGAGGCCAGCATAGAAGGGACTAGTGTAGACCTTCTGAGCGACCCGGAGCATTGGACCGCGGAGACCCGGGCGGGACCGCGGAGGTGCGGGGCCAGGAGCAGCGGAAGCCGTGCGGTCCGCGGGGCTGAGTTTTCTGGCACCTCGGGTCACGCCTCCTTGGCGAGAAGGCGGGTCACCTGGGATTGCTTGCAGCTACTACAGAACTTCCTGCCCTGGTGGTGAAGTGGGTCTCGCCTGGGTCGCGCTAGCTCCTGGTTTGAGGCGTGGGACTGAGTTCACAAGGTGCTGCTCCCGCAGCCAAGAGGGGTTGGGGAACGGAGTCTGCGAGCCTCCGCGCCCCCAGTGAGTGGCTCGGTGTCGGGTCCTCCCTCCCCCGCATCAGAATCCCTCGGGCTTTGCGCCTCCCTCCCCGGGACCCCTCGCCCGGATATGGCCGCGTGGATGCGGGGCAAGGACTCCTCCCGCTGTCTGCTCCTACTGGCCGCGGTGCTGATGGTGGAGAGCTCACAGCTCGGCAGTTCGCGGGCCAAACTCAACTCCATCAAGTCCTCTCTGGGCGGGGAGACGCCTCTACAGGCCTCCAATCGATCTACGGGCACATACCAAGGACTGGCTTTCGGCGGCAGTAAGAAGGGCAAAAACCTGGGGCAGGTAGGAAAACACCCCCAATGCGCTCTTCAACCAGGAAGGGAGGGACCAGCGCTCTTGGAAAGTCCTTTGCCTGGTGCACCTTGATCTTCCCAGTGCGCTCCCAGGTGTGGCGCGCGGGACAGGTGGGGAGGGGATCCCAGATCAGATCTTCGAGGGTGGAGGCGGCCGGAGGAGGCCGGAGGCTGCTGCAGCTGCTGGAGGGCGCGGAGCGGGCGGGTTAGGGTGCGGTCTCGCCTTTGCATTGGGACATGGGCATGTACAGAGATCTAGTGCCAATGGGTGGGGAGAGTGGCCAGAATGGTCCTTCTCCAAATTGAGCACAGCGACGCTGAGGGTGATGTTAGTATCTAACACATAACAACTGGCCGTGTTCTAAGCGTTTCACATATATTTCATCTTCACAACTCTATGCGCGAGGCGCGGTTACTGCCCCCACTCAGCACCAGGAGAAATGGAGGCACGGAGCAGCAGCTCTTTGCCCATGGCATTCGGCTAGTTGAAGTGGCCCAGCGAGCGGGATTCCAATCCCCAGAGTCTGCGCCTGGGTCCTGGACTCTTAACTATTCCCTTTTACAACCCTGAGGAGCGGAGTGCTTACCCCCTTTCAGGTTCTTCTTTCCTCTCAAACGCTTTGTCTCTGCAAAGAAGTAAGGTCCCAGACAGAAGGCTTCAATAGGCGCACATTTCTCACGCCTGCAGAATTGTAAATAAATCACGCGGGAGGAAGCAAAATAAGGAAATGACAGTGACAGCATCCTAGGCGCGGCCGACCGGGTGCCAGGGATGTAGCAAGGAAAACCCCAGGGGCATTTTTTTGCTAGAGGGAACTTTCCGTGGGCGTCTCTATGTCTCTGTCACACAGACAGATAGATTGACAGTCACATGTAAACAGTTACACAAACAGACGCTCACAAAGACAGGAGCGCACGCACTCCACACCAGCAGTGGTTGGCGCGCAGCGGCCAGGAGAGGGGGCCCTGTGGGCACTGGGAGCCACGACAGCTCCTCCTTCTGCTCCTTTTGTAAGAAGCCAAAACCAAAAGCCAGTTTGCCAAACAGCACAGGCACTTCGCACAGCACAGCTGTCAACCCATGAAGGCAGCTCAGGGCACCACATACCCGGGTTTCCTTGTTTCATCAAAGGAGCTCACTGCAGCCTCTCTGTGAGCTCTGGGTGTCCTCCCTGCACCTTCACCCCAGCGCAAAGGGCAGGGTGAAGGGTGACAACTGGGGCCAGTCCTGGCTGACAGCCAGGGAAGACTTGGCCCATGCTTGGCCCCCGCCTGCCCTCTCACGGGACAGCTTTGCTAAGTTTGCAGTTCCAGAAGGCTTCCTGGGCTTTGAAATGTCAAACATTTCAGCTCTCCTCTCCAAGGAATACAAGGTCTGCAACCACAGGATGTTTCTTAAGGTCTCAAGGGAAATAAACTATACATATGCATACACACTACACACATACATACCCTTTGCATATGATCACGCGTCACATATGTCCACACATACATGACTGCTATCCTTTTGCTCTTTCCTCAGAAACACCCTGGCATTTTCAATCAGAACGAACTTAACATATTCTTAGAAGTCCAGCATGAGATGGGGCAAAGGTTGTAAAGAAAAGATGCTCTCAGTTCAAATCAGCAGACATCTCTGAGGCAACTGACTTCAAATTCTACCTTATCAGCTGTTGAAAACAGATTGTTGTTTAGTTCAGCCAAGGACAGAGGAATGGACCCAATATTGTTTAGATTCCTTTTGATTCCAATCCATGCTCATTCAGTAGGTTTCTGTAGAGGACTTTCTGTTTCCATCACCACTGAACCCCAACTCCCGATGTCCCTCAGTCAAATTATCAGTTATGTCATCACTAGACATGGGGTTATACGGACTAGACTGAGGGATGCACCTCAGAACCCAGCTTTTCCTTTATGTTTTGATAGTACGTTTTTATATAAATATGCATAAAATGCCTGTTTATTTTCCTATATCTCTAAATACCTGTTCCTTAAACAGACTGCAACTCTATTTGAATGTCTTTATTAAACTAAAGGTTTATTTATTTTAAAAATGAGTTGATTTTTTTGGGGTTGAATTACTCATGCTCGCTATAACTTAGTGGTACTTCAGAATATATTTTATTATATTTATTTAACTGCGATATTATATCCTTAAAATTTGTCCTTAGGTGTTTGTAAGAGATTAAAACATATCAGAGATAATGGTAACATAAAATAAAACCCTGAACTGAATTGCTGGAAGATAGCTGGGAAATGGGAGGGCTGTCTTTTGTATATTCTGGATTCTCACTTGTTTAGCGGGGGATGGCAAATGCGTACTGTTGTAAAGAAACAAACAGAAAAATCTCTCTTCTTTGAAGTAGCAAGAGGATCCTTTGAATATTTATGAGTTTCTTTATTTTCTAAATTCCATTAGTTTTGTGGTCACCAAAATTCTTAATACTCTTATTTTTCAACAATGGAATGACAATTAGAAAAGACTATTCAAAAGGCAAGATGTCACTTCCTTTTACAAAGGAAAACTCTAGAATTGAAATGTAGCTAAGCTGAATTTTTATTCACCATAATAGAAAAATATGAATGGTTGAGAAGTCTGGAAGTAAAGTGTCAAGTGGCCTAAATTATGTAGGGTCATCCTGAGGCCTGGTAAGTTCAATTCTCTCCCTTTCCCTCCATTCTTGACTGATGGATGCTGAAATATATGCATTTCAGAGATACAGGAACAAGGAGCTGTAGGGTGCAATTTCAAGTAGGCTTATTAGACACTTACTCTTTGGCCTTCTATTCTGTAGTGAAAATTGTCTACTTAGGTTTTTTTTTTCTGATATACTTTCAGGATAGAGTCTCAATATAAAACATATATTGCCATTGCAGAGGAAACTATCCAAGACATTTCATAACTTATTAATCTACAAAAGAGAAAATGAGACCGAATGGGCCCCAAGGTCTTCTTGATTCACTGTAGCTTGTTTTCATATGAAGGAAACATTCTTACTGATAGGAATTCTACTTGTTATAGTCCAGGTGGATTATTTGTAAATCACTCCTTAAAAATGTGCCTTTGAATTTCAGAAACGAGTTGGAGGGCTCTCAGAGAAAACGCAGTTTTCCAGAGGTGTTACAATTCTCATTCTTAGGTTTGCGTTCAAAGAAACAGCTATGAGCTATGATGGAAGCTGACGTAGAAAATTGAATGTGCAAATATTCAGGGGATTGTACAGAAGTAGTAAAAATGTTTTTACTGAATTATTCACATTCGTGTGTTAATTTGACTTTCCATCTGCATCCATTGTTAATGAGTTTTAAGAGGGACTGTTTTGTTAGGACTGTTACTAATATATATGTGTGTCAATATTTATATACTTTAATTTCTAAAGAGACTATTGCAAATTTTCTAAATCAAAGGTCATTTTAAATAAAAAATTTAATATTATATGGCTAAATATATTCTAATTAAGTACACTGTTGCTTGATATCACCTCTGGAATTTGAGATTTCAACTTTACAGGATATCTTAAAAATAACTTTAAAAAAACCCGGAAATTTATAAAATCATTTTACCTTTGCGATACACAATGATTTTTTTTTTTTTTCGGGAATGAAAAACCTTTTGTGTTTGTGTTTGTAATTGCTTCTTTCAGTCTTCTTGCTTTGTTTTTTTTTTTTAACAAAAGATTAATTGATTTGAATGCCAGGCTATAGAATTTTAAAAAGTTATGAATAAAACTAAGGAAAATAATTACATTTTAAAGGTAGATCAGCTTCCTAACATGGGTCTCTACTAACAAGCTGAAACTGGTTTACTGTAAATTCAGATTCCATGATTTTCTAATATAACTTGGACCTTTGGAGGACAGTGGTTTGGATGAAGTTATGTTGTGAAAAAAGAATGTTTGAAATACATTGAAACAGAAGCTACAGGAAGTTGGTTAGAAAGCATTAATCTTTGTATACTGCATTTTCTTTAATAAAAATGGTGTATCTATTTGCATGTACAAACACGCATGAAAGTGCTTCCTCAAATAAACCACATGCTCTATTTTCTATAGGTCATCTCCTCATTTTCTGAAATTATCCATGATTTTTTTAACCCCAGCCCAACTTTTCCTCGCTGGAGAGTAAATATCTGCTACCTCCCGTGGACATCAATTGACACTAAACGAAATGAGGAAAGCAAATCATTTTGAAATTTTCCAAAATTAAAAGATTTTGAACCAATCCACACTGAGGTTTCTTTCCTTTCACTGTGAATGATTGAGAATTGATGATAGTGGATACAAGTGGAAGGTCACCTTATGAATAGCAAGAAAAGTATTTTAATGATAATCTAAGTATGAGCATCCATCATTTTATTTTTGCGCTAGACTAGAGAGCAAGGGACACGGTTACTTAAACTCACTCCAGCTGTGACTTGGACCCTACCATAAACTTCCTTAGTGCTTCCCTCTGACACAAACTCCTTCCCAGGATGTTTCAAACCTTGTATTTTTTAAAAATAGAGAAAGCAATATAATAGAAAGGTAACTGATATATTGTGTTCTAGAAGAATATTACCACTTCCTTTTATTTTCCCTGCACAATCATTTAAAATGTGCATTAAAATAATCTGTTATATTATAGAGCCCTTTTATAATACTCAATATATTTACCATTTCAACTCAGTCTCTTCTGAGTTAATTTCTTGGTATTGATGTAACATCAAAATAAATTACAATTTTATTTCTGTAACTCCCTGATGGCGCTTTAAAGTCATTGTACTTTATTATACCTCCAGCCACTTGTACTCATCTACAAAAAAAAAAAAAAAAAAAAAAAAAA
>NW_005364596.1:3974869-3986420 GCF_000412655.1 Myotis brandtii
TAAAAAAAAAAAAAAAAAAAAAAAGAGCAGGTAAAGCTAACTCCTAGATTTTATCTGATGACTAAATAGATTTAGGCAATTTTGTGTCTGCCTGTGTCTCTTAATGAGTCATTTAAAAAATTTTTTGAAATAAAATTCATAATGATTAATAGGTGGACTTCTGCATTGTATAGAATTGCTTTAAGGTTGCATAGAAAAATTAAATATGGAATGAAAAACAAAAAAATATGATTGTTATGTAAGGCAAGCAGAAGTTAATTTTCTATTCCTCTTACATCCACTCTTGCCAGGAACTAAAGAAGAACGACATATTTTTGTCTAATTGTTGGAATTTTTTAGGGCAAATATAAACCAGTCTCTCAAACAAAGAGGTCAACTGATGTAAAATATGGGATTTTTTTTTCTAGAAACATTTGTCCACAGGAAGAAAAGTCACCCTCCAAATATTTGAAATAGTGACTTTCCAATGGGTCTTGCATGCCAACAACTTTGGGTCACTGCCCACTTCTTTGGATTCAAATCAAGGCATGAAGGACAGGAATATCACCAATATCTACTCAGAAGTCCTTAAGAAGAGTTCATCTCATCAGTTCTGAGTTTTGTAGTGGTAAATGGAATCAGAGAAAACTTTACGGCAGAGGGATTTCAATATCTGATTTAAATTTCTTTGTATTTTAACTCAAATGATTCATCCTAAAAACAGGATTATTATTCTAACACATGTTTCACAACCAAGGAACCTATAAACAGGTTATATCTGAGGGGATCTTAATACTAGTTTAGAATTATCTATGTACTCCAAATAATAAATGTAAAAATAACACCAGTGAAAAACAAAAGTAGTAACTTTAAAACAAAGTTATCTCTCTTCCATAGTCAAATAAAATAAACAAATGTACATCAGATATATGTTAAAATATGTTAGTGTCTAATTTAATTGATTGATTCTATTTATGCATTACATTTGGCATGCAGAATAGCTTAAATTTGTATATTTTCATAATAATACAAAATTTTAACTTCCCCACCCTGTCTAAAACAAACAAATAAATTCAATTAGTGAATAAGTACACTAAGTGGTAAAATAAATCAAAGCATCACAATTAAGGGAAGTGACTTCTTCCAGTGGTAGACCTAATCAAATATTTTCTAAAAGATGCTAGTTCTCTATATCATGATTCATCATGTGGAATTATATATCCTTTTCTTCTGGGGACAGGAAGAAAAGAGTAATTTTCAGAATATTATTTCCTTAAACTGGCTTGCAAGTAGTCATAGCATACATTAGATTATAGTAAGCGGTTCCATTTATTGATTATTTACTATGTACCAGCCACTGCTCTAAATGCTTTATTTAAATTAACTCTTGCTTCTCTCAGCAGCTTTGAAGCAAGTCCTAGTATCATCCTTATTTTATAAGTGATGGAATATTTTATAAATACTAAAACAACAATTCTCCTGAGGCACAGAGAGGTTATGCAATTTGTGCAAATCACACAGCGTTAAGTGGAGAAAGCCAAAATAATGTCAGAGCCTGCCTACTCAACTACCAGGGTATGCTGCTATAATTTGCTAAGGCTATTCTGGACTTAAGAGGAACATGGGCCTTTATTTTATTCTTCCCTCTGTATCTTCTAATGACATGGGTATAAACTGTAGGTTCATTAAAAACCACAGCAAAACCCAAGCCCTCTGTTGCTGCCAACTGCTGCTACTGAGCAGCCAAAGTGTGTTAGCACTTCATGGTTACAAAGGCAGGCCCCAGACCCCTTCAGCATTTTCCTCTCTGCCTTTCCTTGCCTCCCTGCCAAGAATTCCTCACTGTCATCAAGGCAAGTAAACCCCCCCTTCCCGTTTCTTTCTTTACTCTGTCCGATAAATTATAGTGTTGCCCAAGTAGAAGATAATTTTGTTGGATAAACTATATTTCTCTTCTTTTCTCATGGCAACTAACGCACACTCCCTGTACCTATCCCCCTGCATCTGCGTGTCACCATGTGGCCACTGACAGCGGCAAGCTGAGGGCTGCTCTATGGCCTCCCTGCAGTGGCTTGAGGTTGGTTCAGCGACATCCCACTAACCAGAAGGAAAAGCTGTCCAGGTTGAGAGTCTTCTCCTGCTTTCTCCCTACTTTGACCCACTTCAGTTTCCTAACAGGCTCTCCATTCCTGCTCACCACGCACTTGTTAATGTCTTTGAAAAGTCACGTAGTTCTGGTTCTTTTTATTTTTAAATCTGCAAAATAGGATAACAATACCACCAGCAGCCATAGTAATAATCACACTTCCTGGCTAAAGGGAGGAAGAGGGAAGTGCACACGTAGTTATTGTGCCGAGTATCTTTATTACTGCTACCAGCACAGAAATAAGTAAGGCCAAGTGCTCGCGCACAAAATAGAAAGTGCCTGCTCATGCTTCCCCAGCAAGCTGGGAGGGGCAACATTAATGCATGTCACATACATGAAGGAAAGGAATGAGCTCAATGACACACTAACTCCAGGAATTGTAAAACAGAACAAACAGGACAACACACACAGACACACATACACACACACACGGGTGCTATAACATTTCTTGTATTGCCTGCTAACACTAAGAGGGATATTAAGACATGTTGTAAAAACTAATTAATTGGTGAAACTACACAGAAGCAAGGGTTGAAAATATAATCACGATAAGTGGAGGTTCTGACAACCACTGCAATATTAGCCATTTTTATTAAAAATATATATTTATTGATTTCAAAGAAGGGAGAGGGAAAGAGAGATAGAAACAATTCTCTCAATAGTGAGAATCATTGATCGGCTGCCTCCTGCACAGCCCACACTGGGGATGAGCCTGCAACCCAGGCATGTACCCTGACCGGGAATCCAACAGTGATCTCCTGGCTCATAGGTCGATGCTCAACAACTGAGCCATGCCGGCCAGGCGCAATATTAGTCATTTAAGCACGGGAACCATAACAATGGAAGAACATGCTAGAGTCCACTGCCAACAACATTAATTTGATACTCTCCAAAGTAAGACAGCCTCTGCAAAGGCGAGCTTCTCCGCTCTGTGCACAGAGCCTGGAGCCCAGCGAGCTTGCTGAGAAGGGGGAAAGTTTATGACCCTCTCTGAGTGTAGCTCTCCCGCTAACAGGACTCAGAAATTCAGACTCATCATTCACACATCATACTCTTCACTTTCTTTTCTTTTGGTTTGTTTTATTTGAATTTTTTATGATTCAGGTAACGTGGAAATATTTTCACAATGTGAAATTGAGAGTGAAAGTCATTCTCTTGAAGTGCATGATACATTTAGCATGTTGGAAACAAACACTTTGCCATTAAGTATCTAATAATGAACTAAAAAGAGTCACCCAAATGTGGGGAAGGGGGAAAAGCTGTCATTTCAAACCGATCAAAATGACAGCTAACATTCAGATAATAGTCTTCATTTGCTCATTTTAGCTTTTACTTCATTTTAATCCTTTGAAATTTGGCTCAAAAGGCGTTTTGTTAATTTGTCCCTGGAAATCTGAAGCCTTTTTTTTCCAGTAAACACCCTCTGTACTTTGTAAACTGTTGTCTATCCTTTATTCCTTACCCATCTCTTTGCTTTTGTAATATTGCATATTTCTCTTTTCCTCTCTGGCTCATTCCTCTTTATTGCTTTTCACTGATTGCTCTACAACCTTCTACTCATGGACGTGGGCATTTTCTACATTCTCTCCTCGGTCCTCTTTCCTTTCTGTTCCATTTTCTTTCTTTGTTAATAGTATTTCCTTCTTTTGAAATCATGTCACATATGCAGATCTCTACCGTTGGCTTGATTAAACTCCTGCTGCCTTTTTGCCTGCTCAACTCTTTTGGAAGTTTTTCCAGAAACAATCATACAAAAGTTTTTCATATAAGTTAAACCTTTTACCTCTAATTTCAAACTGTCAGTAATCAGGCAACCAAGTCTTTAGTATTTCTCCAATTTACAGGATTCCTTCATTAATTTTGATCTATTTTGCTGATTTATTGTCATCCCAAATGCCATTGCTTTGACTCAAATCATTATCATTTCTGATAGACTATTACACTATTGTAACAGTTTAGTACTTTTTCAAACTATATTTCACACAACATCCAATGTGAGCTTTCTAAAGTAAAAATCTTCATTTATATACATTTCTAGAGCATAAAATAAAAATTTCTCAATATGCCCCACAATTATCTTGTTTCTTTCTACTCTACCCCCGGGGCTACACAACCGTGAGTGCAAAGTTGAGATGTAAAGTCAAGCAGTTCTACTTGAGTATATGTCCTCAGGCACCACACTATGCTGCCCCTCAGATAAATGGGATGCCAGAGAAACCAGCTGGAGACTAGCTGCTGGTATGTTTCTGAATTCATATGTGATTAAATTGTTCAGATAAGTCAGTCAACCTGCTCATTGCTTACTTACTTCTTAGGTGTATTACATGCTGTGATCACAGTAAAAAAAAATTATTAGACATATGCTGGGTCCTTGTTCAACTGTAACCTTCTTGTGGAATCCAGTTAGAATTTTAATGTTGAAAGACAAACCTAGAAATTGTTCAGTTCATGCCTCTATTTCTCATATCACATTAGAAATAGCAATTTAATGAGTTTTCCTTTTTATAATAATTTCTAAGGACAGACGCTTGTATTGTTTGTATCTCTTAGCTAGTCATCTTAACTTTAATTATGATAAGAATGGGAACAGTCTTCTTTCTGCTGTAAGTGAAGCATGAATATAACAAAGCAAGATATCAATCTCTCTATAAAAAACATCAGTATTAAGAAAATATGTGATCTAGTTATTAGTTTTCATTCTTCATGGGTAAGACTCTGGTTCCCTCTGTGGAAAGTCAGCTGAACTGAAAGAGTGAGACCATTTCCATAAACAGTCATGAAAAAGGTCTATTCACACCAGACATTATGCTGATAATGTAAAGAGGCACTGCCTGCCTTTTTTCCCCAAATATTTAAGAAGAAATTAATGTTTTCCTTTGTAAAAGACCCAATGATCCCTGAAAAATCCTGCTCTTAATTTCATCATTTACAACACACTAAATTAGTGGGAAGAGATAGACTTACAAGGAATTAGAAATAAGGTAAGAAATTACAAAGTTGCACTAGGAAGAAGGTGACCTCAGGATGGATTGATAGAGAGGATGTGTTAAAGTTCTTACTACATATAGAGTGTATAGATAGAATATATGCTAGCATATGTCAAAGAAAGAAATTTGATAAAAATGCAAGATCAAAATGATGTCACAGATTTTTTTAAATAAACGCACTCTAACATTATTTTTCAAAATTAGTCATTATAGACAACTCATTCCTTTGATATTGTCATTTAGACCTTTTTTTGAAACTAATTTTAGAAGTCATCTATATGTTTATTTATTTGGGGCCATAACCTTATGACCATAAACAATATTATACATATTGATTAACATCCACATTCAAAAATTAGCTCTGAGTGATTTTGTGTTGTTCCCATACACCAAATATCCCACAGAAGGTGAGCTTGTAAAAAAAAAGAAAGAAAAAGAAAAGGAAAAAAAGTGGTGTATTTTTGGAAACAATTCCAAAAAGTTCCAAAGACTTTCTCAGCTATGACATCAGTACTGAAGTTACAATTGTAAACCCTTCAATGGGGATGAGCACTTTAAGATGGAAAACACTCAGTTGGGTTTATAGTCTTAATTTTTTTTTAAAAAAAATGTATGTAACATTGTTTTGTAATGAGGTCTTCTCCATTAGAGGAACCTGGTCAAAATTTATATAATATGGTTACTATTTCTCAGAGAATCATGGCGTTCATGAAGCAATTAATAAGAGCAAGCAAGCAGTAAGTTCCCCACCCCAAACCCACTCTTCCTGAAAGAAGAGGCAGGAACAAATTATACCCAGTATAATTCCATAGAGACCAGTTTGGTGACAGTTTTTTTAAGTGCCACTTATTAGATAAATGCATGAGTTGAGGCAAAAAAGTCTGTGAAAGGTTATTATTTTTAATGCAAACATATCCAATTAAGAGTTCAGAGGAAAAGCCAAACTGCTTAACTCAGTAAAAATGTTTTTGCAATTGTTCAAATTAATACAATGCTTCCAAAATGCTCTCTGGAAATTCTTGTAAATTTCCCTGCTTGCCTATTTGCCCTGCTGCTATCTTCCAACACTCTTCAGAAGGAAATAGCTTTTTAACAAGAAAAATCTTGAAATTACATTTCCAAGGGGTCTTGGCCACACCAGCTGCAACACATTGTAACTGAATTTTAGTCTCTATTGGTTCTCATTGTTATGTGCAAGTGACCAATGCTCAGGTCTTATGCCATAGTCCTCCTTGCGATTGATTGCAAATTGGATTGTAGTGTGTGCTGTGACATCTTGCTAGAAAATACAAACGTTAAACACAAAAGAACAATTTATATTTGATGGCCTGGTACTTAAAAATTAAGTGCCAAAAATATAATTCTGTTCTTAGTAAACATCAGTAAAGAAGAGTTTAGCCCATTCTTACTGGTGATTCTGTTTTTTTAAGAAGTCCACTTCTGGGAGAGTCAGAGACTAACTGGAAAGAATGCTCTGATGGTTGAGACCAGAATGTTCTGAAATGTCAAGATTTAAAATACCTTAGGGTATCAAGGCAGAGTGGGCAAAGCAACAGACAAATTAATAATTTTGAATCCATGCTATCAGATTTAAGAATTATAAACCCAATGAAGATCTCATAGCAATTATAATGAGATTTAATATAAGGATTTGAAGGAGTGATATTCTGCAGCTAATATGTATGGAAAGGAAAGGAAGAGCACAACTGATAGCTACCTGTGACTTACACACAAAATCAAGCAGGACAAATAGGCCAACCTTCAAATCATAGCCATTGCCATTCATGGATACTGCAGTCTGATCTTGAAAGTGGTATCACTATACATTTTCAGTACATTCCAAGCAATAACTTACAGCCAACATTAGTGTGATAGGATATTGAACTATCATAGTATCTTGCTTCTAAAAGATAGGGCAAGTGACAGTTTTTCAGAGCCTACTTTATGTCAAGAACTTTGTGTTATCTCACTTAATCTTCTCAATACCCTTTAAGTTTCTATCATGTGCAGAGCACAGTGAATGTTTGAGGGAAGTAGTTGGCAAGAAGGAAGATGCTAGAAAAGTGACCACATACCAGTACATTATGAACTAGCTCAGCATTTGATATAATGTACTCCCATGATGGCTAAGCTTCAAAATTAGTTATTTGATTACAGTTTTAATATTGAATAGTTTTGCCTTCCTGAGTTAAATGAGAGACCACTTGATTTTTTTTAAATTAGTGAAAGTGAATGAAATTCATATGGCCATCGGGTCATTGGGACATCATACAAATGGCCAATAGGTACATGAAAATATGCTGTATAACATTAAACATCAGGAATGTGCAAATCAAAACCACAGTGAGACATCACCTCACACCTCAAAAAGACAAGAAATAACAAGTGTTAATGAGGCTGTGGACTAAAGGGAACCTTTGTATATTATTGGCAGGAATATAAATTGGCACAGCCACTGTGGAAAACAGTATCGAGGTTCCTCAAAAAATGGAGAATAGAACTAGCATATGATTCCAACAATTCCACTTCTGGATATGTATTCAAATAAGATAAAAACACTACTTGAAAAGATATATTGCACCCTCATTGCAGCATTATTTACAATAGCCAAGATATGAAAATAATCTGAGTGTTCATCAATCACTGAATAAAGAAGTTATGAGATATATATTATTCAGTCATAAACAAGAATGATATGTTGCCATTTGCAACAACATAGATATACCTGGATGACATTATGCTAAATGAGAAAAGTCAGATAGAAAAACAAATACTATATGATCTCTCTTATATGTAGAATCTTTAAAAAATGCAAATAAACAGACAAACTAAAAGCTTGTAGATACAGAGAAAAAATTGGTGGTTGCCAAAAACAGAGGGTGGAGGGGAAGAATAAAAAGAATTTGTTTTAACTTAAAAGAACTAAAATGGAGAGATAGCACCAAAACTGAAGAGTGACACAACTCCTTATGAAATTAGTTTAGCAAACATGTCTGAATATTTTTTATGTACTTCATTTCTTGTACAAGATATTTTTAATTACACAGAGACAGACAAGCATGTTTTACTGGAGCAGGCCTTGTATGAATTGAGAAAAAAAATGATCAACGGCATTTAATCTGAATTGTGAATAATTTCTCAAGTCTGTTAACATACTTGAATTAATTAAGATTATGCGTCTTGGTTTAAGTGAATTAAGATGTATATTCTGATTTTGGTCAATTGGGATCTATGGCATGTAATTTTTCAGGTCATGTTATATTATAGTTAGTGCATTTTCAGGATAATAATGCAACAGTATGTATATTATAAAAATCTAAGTTGTCTTTTCATTTTCTTCCCAATATAAAAAAGTGAATAAAATTATTTTTCCCATATTAGGGGTTTATTTTATTTTATTTTATTATAGGAGTTTAAGGACTTCATAGAACTGTGCTTGTATACTAGAAACATTATTGAAGTCCTTGTCTTCTCATGTCTGATGAAGAAACCAAAATTGCTGTAATATTCAATGGGATTAGCTACCATTCCCCATTAAAGGAAAAAATAAACATTATAAGTATCTGATCATTACTAAAAGGTAGCATTGCTAAACAAGCACTTAAAGGTAGTTTGTGGGAAATTTAGCCCCCAAAATTGCAAAGAAGTAATTACTAGTTTATTCTCTTCTAGATGTCAGTTTTAGTGCAGGGAGAAAAAGACAGCTAATACTAATTGTTCAATAGCTTCTGGATTGTTCACCATGTTTACTCTGATCAGAATTCCATAAATTATTAGGGAGCCATGGTGTGGGCCAAATGTCTCATTGTGTTTTAGGAAGACTAAGGAAGAGAGGTATTCCCTTGTTGGTCTGATAATTGCAAACCCAGCGGCAGGAACATAGAGCATTTTTGGAATGCGCACATGCTTAACACCTGGAATTTTCTGAGAGTTATAGTCATACTTCATCAGTCACCAGAATGAAAAGCCAAATGCCGATCTGAAGGAGGACTTCTGAGCAATTCTCCTGGAGCTAGCAATATACCCTACTTGTCATCTCTCAAACATAAGCTTTTAATCCCCTCTTCCGAAAATTGTTTATTTTAAAATATGAGAAAGGCTAAGGATGTCACAGCTGAGCTGTGAACTTTCTCTTTAAAGAATCCCATTCTTCAAACCCATCTTCAGCAAAGAAACTGGCACTTCATGTGCTGAGCAGATGGTGTCCTGCAGAACTGGCCAGCCCACATGTGCAGCTGGGCCTATCTGGCACACAGGTGTCCTGATTTGGACCTTCTTGAAATTCTGACACCACACTTTCCTCCACTGGGGAGTGTGACTTGGCTATGCTCCTTATTTCCAGTGACAACAAATATACTGGCCTAACAACAGCTCCGGCTAAGGTGGTAACATAACCCTCTAACTCACATTTACCTCAGACCCAGAGCATAGGGTTTATCCTAAGAGTCTGGGCCACCTTTTTGGTTTTGATTTCCTCTTTTATATAATCTTTTGTCATTCATGTCTCCTCACTTCACCTGCCTGAATTTTGGGTACTTTTCAGAAGAGTGAGAAAGGCCCTCCGATGGAGAACATGCTTCTGCAACCAACAACAAAGATCAAAACTAAACATAAAGTGGGTAGCCTTTCTAATCACTGGCAAATAATTGGACAACAACATTTAAATCCTTAACCTCCAAGGATTTAAAAATTGGGAAAACTAGACCAATTCATTCAACTTTCATAGCATTTGACAAAAACTACTGTAAAAGTAGAAGGAGATTTCACATGTAGGCAGCAAAGAGGAAATTCAGTTGCTGCTGCTTCTGCATAATCTTTTACATAATCATTTCAGTCTCACCAAAAATATTTCTGAGCAGAGCCCAGATGTTGAAGTTTTGTTTTTTTAAGAAAACAATATTTAAAATTTTCCCATTCTTTCCCATCTTAGTAATAGCTGCCTCTAACAACTGCTTATAATGAAATATGGCTAGGTAGGAAAAACATTAGTGGAAATAATGAAAGAAGTAGATGGTTTTACAATTTAGAGTTTTAGATTGTGTTCTTGTCCCATCTCTGATTTTCTCTCTTTCACATTATGATTTTGAAAATTGTGTCTCATTTATTAAAAGCTAGTCATCTTCACTTAATTGTTCTCTACAAAATTGATTGGCTTTGCCTTTAGAAAAAAGAGACATAAATTACTCAGCTCAAGGGGAAACTGCAAGTTTTTACCCAGAAGAGATTTTATTCCACTGTGTTAAGAATTTATTCCCTAGAATGATGAGTTTGATATTGATTCTGGACTACATTACGAAGTAGATTATAAAATTAAGTACTGAGGGAAATAGATATAACCAGGAAATAACACATGTTTTCTTAGAATAAATCATGACATACTAATAGTATTATTTCTTGAGCAAAGAAACTGGTCTGGTATCAATATGATGCTAATCCTTGACATCTGTAGCTACTCCCTTTATGATTTAATGGTCTTGTAGCTTTAAATGCCACTATAAGTGAATGGCTCCCCTATTTATTTACACCTTAAGGCAAAACCTCTCCCTTGAACTTCAAAATGATATATTCAAGTGCCAACCTAACATTTCCACTAATAGATATTTCTTACTGACCATATCGACATCCCATCTTTCCACATTTCCAAACATGCTGCCACAAGGTTTTCTTTATCTCATTTGATGATTAATCAATTTTTCGAGTTGCTCAACCAACAGCCTTGGATTCATTTATAACTTTTTTTTCCCCTCACATTCACATTCAGCCCTTCAGTAAAGCCCTTTAGCCATATCTTTCAAACATACAGACCAAAACAGGCCTCTCTACAAAGGTATGAGGTAATAGTAGCTCACAGGAAAATGACTTAGGAATTTAAATAAGACTGAACAAGACATGAACAGGGCAGAGAAGTCCTTCCTAAGAAAATAACTTCAAACAAATATGAGAAACATACGTATTTTATAGTCTGAGAGGTATTTATCTGTATACACTTAGAACATTAAAAAAGTAGTATTCTGGGAACCAATTCAATCATCAAGTCTGCTATTGCCAGGGCAGGAAAATTTACTCAAGTGTCATCTACACTAATAAAAGAGAAACATGGTAACTAGCGTACGACCGCTACCCTTCCCATTGGCTAATCAGCATATCCTTATGCAAATTAACTGTCAGCCAAGATGGCGGCCGGCAGCCATGCACTGAAGCAAACAGGGAGGCTTGCTTTCTCCCCACTGCCAGCCTCTCAGCTGCAACTCTAAGCAACTATATACTATGTTGCAAATAAGAAGCTAAACAAAACCCCATAAATCGGCTTTCATTCAGCCGGGCTTCAGCCAGCCACCGCAACATTGTATCGATGTTTTCAGCAGCGAGGCCTCAGAGCTAAAGCTGGCCCAGAATAAAAAAAAAAGAAAAAAAGGAGCGGTTGGGAGCTTCAGTCAAC
>NW_005364596.1:3988869-4022041 GCF_000412655.1 Myotis brandtii
AAGAGGGCACAGGCCGGGCTGGGGGACCCCCCCCCAGTGCACAAATTTTTGTGCACCGGGCCTCTAGTACACTAGAAAAACAAAAACACTTTGTAAGTCCTGTTCTTTGTTACTAAGCTGGATTCCTCAGTCATTTTCTTTAGTGACTAAATAACATCAAAACCCATATATTAGCTTATTAGTTGTGTTTTCTTGATACCTTCCAAATGTTGTAGGGTTTTTTTTGTTTTGTTTTTTTGTTTAGTTTAGTTTTGTTTTATTTTTAGTTTTTCTCTGTTATGGTGCACATATAGCTAACAGTGGATGCTAAGCAGATAAGGAGAATGGTTTTTAGATGAGCTATGACATTCTCTAATGGTCATAGATACTTATGTCTTAATACTGAGATGTGATAGCTCCTCAAACCAGACTTTCAAAAAACTTTCCTCTAATTTGACTCTTTGGAAAGGCAAGCTTTATATAATGTTTAGGGTTAGTAGAAATGCTATTACATAAGAGGTATTATGATATTGCTATCACACCATTAATTAAAGTCCTAATTTTTACCATGAGTATTAACTTTTTATGTTTTAATGTTACTCATATAACCAATATGATCTATCTGTCACACTGGTACAGAGATATTTGAGGCAAATTCTATTTCATTTTAGCAATTCAAAGTATCTCCATTGGCCAAAATTTCAGGCTATTTTCTAATCCCATTTACAAGACTTAGTATTTCTGTCTCAAGAGAGACAAAAAGTACAAACCTATATTAGTTGATACTGTGATACTGACAAATTAACCAATGAAGTAGACTAGAAAACTTAGATATAGATTGAGAGATAGGTCACTAAAAGAAAAAAGGACTATTTAAAAACTTATGCTGGAAAAATTGAGTATTCACATAGAAAAAATTGATATTGTAATACTACTATATATATATATACATATATATATATGTGTGTGTGTGTGTGTGTGTGTGTGTGTAAAAACCAGCCAGGCTCAGTATTTGTTTACCTATGAACTTGGAGGTCACTGTTTCTATTCCCCATCAGATTGCCCAGGTTGTGGGCTCTATCCCCAGTGTGGGGTGTGCGGGAGGCAGCCAATCAATGATTCTCTCTCATCATTGATGTTTCTATTTCTCTCTCTCTCCCTTCCTCTTTGAAATCAATAAAAAATGTAAATCAATTCCAAATGGATCAGTGCTTATAAATAAAAAGAAAAATATAAAATGTATAGTAAATATCTTTAAAGCCCTGGATAAGAAGGATATTTTTGTTGTGTTAATCCTCACTTGAGTATATTTTTCCATTAATTTTTAGAGAGAGTGGAAGGGAAGGGGAGAGACAAGAGAGAGAAACATCGATGTGAGAGAAACACACTGATTGGTTGCCTCCTGCACGGACCCGACTGGGGCCTGGGATGCAGTCTGCAACTGCGGCACATGCCTATGATCTGAGCCAAACCCAGGACCGTCAGTCAGCGGGATGCTCTATCCACTGAGCCTGACCAGCTAGGGCAAGAAGGAATTTTTAAGCAAGGCACCAACCAAAAGAAAAAAAAAATGATAAATTTGATAAAAGTAAGAAAATACTGGTTTACCCAATGACACTATAAAGAAAGTAGAAAATAGTCCACTAACTGGGAGATGCATGAGCACATGTAGCCATCCCAAATCTGTGTGACTACAGATTATTGTCCAAAATATTTAAACATTTCCTGGGAATTAAAAGGAAAGCAATCTAGTAAAAATGGGAAAAACACATGAACATGCATTTTTAAAAAAATATATATTTTATTGATTTTTTACAGAGAAGAAGGAAGAAGGACAGAGAGTTAGAAACATCAATGAGAGAGAAACATCGATCAGCTGCCTCCTGCACACCCCCTACTGGGGATGTGCCCGCAACCAAGGTACATGCCCTTGACCGGAATCGAACCTGGGACCCTTGAGTCCGCAGGCCGACGCTCTATCCACTGAGCCAAACCGGTTCGGGTGAACATGCATTTGACAGAAGAGTAACAAAATGGCCAATGAATATTTGAATAGAGTCTTATTCATAGTAAAAAGAATGCAAATTAAGATACTGACCTTTCATTGTATAGACATTGGATGATTAAAAATTAAGAAATTGATAACACCAAGTGTATAAGCGGACATGTAGAACTTTAATATATTGTTCTTTGGAATATAATTCTTAATACCACTGGAAAAATATCTTGCAATTCTGAACATTCACATATTCTATGACCTAGCAATTCTGCTCCTATGAATATAACTCAGAGAAATGTTTGTTCATGTGTGCCAGAAGATATGTATAAAAAGTACTATACCAGCACTGTTGGTAATATAAAAAACAACATTGTTGACAAGAGAATGCATATATAAATTATAGTAGACTAACACAATGGAGAGTTACAGAGCAATGGAAATAAATATATGAACTGTAGCTAGAAGGGAGCGTGAACGAAGCTTTGAAATGTAATGGTTAGTGGAAGAAAGAAAAAATATATAAATCGTATTGAGGATAGTGTTAATGTTGGAGGGAGTTAGAGAGTTACCCTATAGGAGGTCTACTAAATAGAGACAAGTTATTAATATTGTTGTAGTTTTTGGATCAGATGGTGGGTTCACAGTTGTGCTTGATAACTTAAAATATTTAAATATATGTTACATGTACCAAACATATTTTAAGATTTTTAGAAATAAAAAAATTAAAGGGAATCTTTGAGAATCTTTGTGTAAGTTAGGGATCTTCCATTCATGTGGGATAACTGGAGATGAGAACCAAGAGAGACTTACACATCTGAACACATCTTCAGAAAAGTGTTATCACTTTAAAAGTAATTTTTAGTGGTCATATGTTTACAACAGTAACAGGGAGAGTTGTGTAAAAGTGGGAACCAGACTTTAAGGAATGTAGTTAAAACCTTTTTCAGTAACATCTTTTATTTTATTTATTTATTTTATTTACCCAAGAGAATGGCTGAAAAACAAGTGGTTATTCACACTTAGTAGTTAGCAAATATTTTCTCAGCATGAACAAAGTGAACCTGTTACTCCAAGGAAAACATTTCCTATTTGTTGCCATGATAAGATTTGAGCTTTCACGGTCTGTATAATTCTATGAACAATATTTTTTAAATAGTCAATGGATGATGTTGCAAATTTATAATGCAAAGTAGATCAAAGGATTTTAATGTAATAGGGTATGAAAGATTCATTGATATGGTTCCAAATTTCATATGGCAACTAATCTTTAAGAAACTACCATTTGTCAAGTTTTGGTATAGTAATCACAGAAAAATATTCACAATTTACATGAAAAAGCTATTAAAATACTCCTCCCCTTCGAAACTGCATGTCTGTGTGAAGCCAGATTTTCTTTATCTATTTCAACCACAATAACATACTGCAAGAAATCAAGTGCAGAAACAGTTAAGAGAATCCAATTATCTTCTACTAAGTCAGATATTAAAGAGATTTTTTTAAAATATAAAATAATGCCATACTTCTCACTACATTTTTCTTCTTTTTAGTTATTTTTCATAAACATATAATGGAGTTATTGTTATTTTTAAATAAACACAAATATTACTATTTTGTTTTAAATTCTAATAAGGTCACTAAGGATAGGTACAGCAAACATAAATAAAAGCTTTTTGGTGCGCTCAATCATTTTTAAGATTCTAACAGCCCCCTTGACTCAATTCTGAGAACAACTTTATTTTTTTAAAGAATAGTTTATTGCTTTTTAGAGAGAGAGAGAGGGAGAAACGAGTAACATCCATGTGAGAGCATAACATCACTGCCTCCTGCACGCCCCACACTGGGGATAGATCCTACAACCTGGGCACCTAGCCTACAACCTGGGTACATGCCCTGACCAGGAATTAAACTAGCAACCTCTTGGTGCTATGGAAGAGACCTAACCAACTGAGCCACACTGTCCAGGGCTGAGAACAACTTTCTTATGCCAATTAATGGTCTTTTTCTTCCAGCGCTTAGGAGCAAAGTAAATAAAGTTTCAAGAATTCCAGAACTTACTAGGAGAAGTAGGGAGTCAACTTGATCCATTCATTTTAGTTTAATGGTCTAGTTTCTCAGCCATAAAGCCTCTTACTATGGATGAATCCCATATTTTTCTCTTAACCAATATACTGTACACTGAGAACCTTCTATGCGATATCTTTCTAGAACTGGGAATAGAGAGAAAAGACAAATGCCCCTATCTTCTCTTAGAAAAGATACGTATATTAAATATTGGATTTAAATTTATTTATAACAGTGAAAGATTGTGTGAAAGCACTGAAGTGTACTTAGTAGATTATTTCAATGTATAAATTAGAAATAAAAGTATTATCTTTCTTTATTGCCTACCCACTCCCCTGTTAAGCTGTCTTATTAAAGGGTTTACCTATCATTTTAAAGGAAAGCATTGGATGTTTTATAGTTTTAAGTTGATGGGTCTTTTTAAAAAAACAACATATTTTTATTGATTTCAGAGAGAAGAAGGGAGAGGGAGAGAGAGAAACAGCAATGATGACAGAGAATCATTGATCGGCTGCCTCCTGCATGTCCCACACTGAGGATCAAGCTCACAACCCTGGCATGTGCCCTGACCAGAATCGAACCATGACCTCCTGGTTCATAGGTCGATGCTGATCAAAAGGTGTTTCAATAGTACCTGTATTTACTCTTATAACTGGTGCTATTCTGAATATTTTTAATCATTCAGGCTGGACAAGTTGATGGGTCTCTAACCAAGAATCATGGCTGTAGTCTAATTCAAAGCGCACACTGTGAGTATGGACAGCAAATTGTTACTCCTTTCCTAACTTTGTGGGAAGGCAGCTTAATTGTAGGTAAATACAATAATTTAAACAAAGGAAAACAGATTTTTTGTTGTTTTTTTCTTTTTTTTGGGGGGGGGGGCAGGCCATTTTTCTGTTTTTAGCATAGAAAGCAGCCCAGTCTGTAAAGTGATGGTAAACTTCATAGATGGCAAAATGCTCTAGAATTCTTAGAGGAAAATAAAACCTTTTGTAATACAAATTTGAAGGATTGAGGAACCATCACCTGGGGCCAAATTCTTATTCCCTGTAATTCCAGAAGAATTCCCACAGAATTACAGAGATTTAGAAACTGGTTAGCAAGTACTCATTTTAAGAAAAGTCTCTGTTAGCCAAGGAGCCAAAAGTTGCTTTTTGCATAACAAAATGCCTTACTCTACTTTGATACTGATTCAAGAAGGCCCCTGCTATTGCTGTGTCAAAGTGAAGGCTTGCATATTTTATTAAAGTGACTTACTTGAAAAATATTGCTGTCCCTTTGCACTCCCCCAGCTGCAAGTTCCCTTGTTGAAGCATGATTTCATAATTTTATTCTGAAATAAAATTTTAGTTTTTCTTTGCTCTACCCCTTCCGGCAGCAAACTCCTACCAGCTTTGTGCAATATGTTTAAAATAAGAACGCCTCTTATGTCTTTTTCTGTTCCACTTGCAGATTTCTAGCCCTTCCATGGCTTTTCAACTTTTTGTTTGTGGTAATATTTCATAAATACAGAAAAAGCTTAGATTCTCCTGTACTTCTTTCCAAGCCCACACTGTCTCTCAACTCTCAGTTATTCTGATTGTTGCCAATGAAGGTTAGCCCAGGCCCTTCCTCAGCTGCAATATTACTTTTAAATTACGCTATTTTTATTTTATTTTTGAATTCTTCCCTCCTCAAAGCATTACTAAATTAACATTAGCCAAGGAAGGTCATGCTATAATTTCCTAGTTCTGAAATTAAGAGGAATTTTTTTAATGCTTGAGGACAAGAGACATCCGAATTCTTCAACTGATTCATTAGAAGATGATCTATAATTCCTTCATATTAAAAAATGTAAGCATATGAAAACATTTCAGTTGTTGAGAAGACACACCTAGTTCTACTTTGATAACCTTTGATGTCCACATTTGTTTCCATTCATTTCTCAGATTTTCCAAATAGAAAAACCTCTTATTTGGCAGTTGATGAAAAGGTATTACAAATAATAAAATTTTTGATCATAGAGTAATGACTTTATATTTCTGTTATATCAAGTTTCGATTATATTTAGTCTTCATATTTCAACATGCTTTTGAAAATTTCTGCATAGTAAAATATCAAGACTAGGAAACCCTTCTGTGTTATTAGTACTATTAAAGTAGTTTGATTTTACTTGGAAACAAATATTAGACTAATTAGATACTAAATAAATATTTTAAGGTCTAGCGAAGTTTCAGTTTGTGTGTGTGTGTGTGTGTGTGTGTGTGTGTGTAAGGTGTTGTTTTGTGAGTGAAGCACTAAAGAAACTTTGCCCTTTTCCTTTGTTCTTTTGCATTGTGGCTGGAGTAAGCTTTCAAAATTGCAAATCTGATAGTGTTTCTCTTCTTTCAGAGAGAGACTTAGAAGTCCCTGAATTACAAGGGCATTTATCTTTGCCTAGTACATGGTGTTTCCTTTTCCAATTACACATTTTACCATTTTACTTGGATACACGTACTCA
This sequence comes from Myotis brandtii, assembly GCF_000412655.1. Taxonomy (NCBI): domain Eukaryota; kingdom Metazoa; phylum Chordata; class Mammalia; order Chiroptera; family Vespertilionidae; genus Myotis; species Myotis brandtii. The sequence goes on from NW_005364596.1 coordinate 3,995,388, forward strand.
TCCAGTAGGCCTTATTGAACTTCTCAAGACAAAACAAGATTCCTAAGTGTCCTAGGTGTTTCAATAGTACCGTATTTACTCTTATAACTGGCGCTATTCTGAATATTTTTGATCAGTATTACCCCTCACTCCCCAATCCCACCCAAAATGAAAGCTCATATCTTTTTCACTACAGTATTGAATATGCAGTATCTAGCACAGTAACAGGCACAGAGTAGATGTATAATAAATAGTACTTGAATGCATGAATTAATGTTGAATTCTAAATCCTTTCAAGTTCCTCTGAACCTTGAAGTATGTTTCTGTGTTGCTTTTCATGTAGTCTACTAGTACTTAGGTTTTAGTGATGATGTCTAGAGAATAACTACTTTCTTTTGACCTTGTTTTATCAGAAGCTAAAACATAACTAGGGAGCAATGAAGTTTAATCTAACAACAAACAGCCAGGAAAGGGGTAAGGGTCAGGAGAAGATATGGAAGTGTAGGCTGGGAAATTTCTCATTGTTGTTATGCCCAGATTTCAGGATCCCCAAGAAACCAACAGGGAGCCAGCAGTCCGATGTAAAAGCAAAGAGTCCTTTATATTTCAAGCTAGCTTGAGCTCCCCGTCCACCACACTCACCAACACAACGGCAAGCCAAGTGGCCGAGAGAGAGAACCCCACGTAGAGACGGGTTTTATAGGGGGGGTTGGAGTAAGGGGAGGAGAAAGGACTGTGCTCTGCCGATTGGCCAGGAGCAAGTCGGTGTCTTGTTCCTGGGTGTGGCTAGCAGAGTCTTAGACTTCCGGGAAGAAGCTCCTTGCCAAACACGTGGCTTCCCCAAAATGGAGGACACAGGATAAGATGGAGGTGTAGGCTGGGAAATTTCTCATTGTGAGAATTGATGTGTCCCAAAGAGTCAACAAACCTGTATGATGACATGCACTTGCCTCCTGCTCATCACTTCAAGTCCTAACAATATGAAGTATGTCATTACATGTCTATTCTTGCCAGTTAGCATAGATCCACCCACTAGGATGCCAGCTCATAAATTCAGTTACACATTAGAATCACCAGAGGCTCAGGCTGTACCTCAGACCGATTAAATCAAATCTCCTGGTAGAAAATCCAGGCATCATTAATATTTAAAGTCTTCAGGTGATTTCAGTGCACAGCCAACTGAGATCCACTGCACTTGAAGGTGACAGCGGGACTGAGCAGGCTCAAGAAAAGACATCCTTGGGCTAGAAAATCACCTTCAGTTGTGAGCTCCAGCACCACTACACCTAAGGTATTTGATTATTTTCTCAAACATTTTTTATTTTGCAGTGGTAACATTTAAAATTACATTGATTTTATAATAGTAATGAAATCTCAAATGGAGTCACTCTATTTTCAGAAGTGCTGAGATAAACGGCTATATTGGCAAGAGGAGACAATACATTTGAAAAAGATTATCTGTTTCCTAACTGCCACCTTCCCAAAGCTGATGCTGAAAGGAACTTAAACTTTTCAGATAAAGAAGAAGCAGAACCTTTGTTACGCTTGTGTTCATTGACACAGAAGGGATATTCAAGTTTCATGCAGGCACTTCAATTTAAGCACAAACTTAAAAATATTATTATTATTATTATTATTATTATTATTATTTTAAATATGTTTTTATTGATTTCAGAGAGGAAGGGAGAGGGAGAGATAGAAACATCAATGATAAAAAAGAATCATTGATTAGCTGCCTCATGCGCGCCTCCCACTGGCATGTGCCCTAGACCGGAATAAAACTTGGGATCCCTCAGTCCACAAGTCAAAGCTCTATCAATTGTGCCAAACCAGCTAGGGCTATTTTATTATTTTTAATAGGTTTTTCCCCATCACCATTTATCCCCCCTATATCCTCCTTCACCTCCACCCACCCCCTTCCCTGCAACCACCACACTGTTGTCCCTGTCCATGAGTTCTCTCTCTCTCTCTTTCTCTCTCCCTCTCTCTCTCTTTCTCTCCCTCCTCCCTCTCTCTCACTCTCTTGCGCTCAGTACCTCAAGCTTAAAAATAAATTAAGTCTTAATCTATTGGGACAAATTATTAATCTAAAAAGCAAAGTTACTATTAGTTGGTCTTTAAGATATATTTTATCCATTAGTCCTGAAATAATAAAGTTCTATTTTAAAGAACGTCTTCCTTGTAATAGTGTCAACAATAAAGAAAGAAATAAAATGAAATCCTTACTATATTAATGTAATCCAATGAATAAAATAGGAATCCATATGTCTATACTGATTAGATAAGATGCATTAGATAATTAGGCAGAGAAAAAAAGAATGTCTGCCTCCAAAATAGGTACATTTTACAACCAAAGAAGGTTAAGATTTCATTTCAATTTGCTCTGAAAATGGTGTTTGCCAACAGGTTCTTATTTAACACTTATACTTTTCCTTAATTTTCATTTGATTTGTTTTATACAAACACAGGACACAAGCCAGAGATTGTCACCTGCACTTTCACTTTTTTTACTTAATTCAAATTGGGAGGTATGTAGTACGGGTGTGCTGAAGGTGGTGAGCAGGGAGTAAAAAAAAAAATTGGGGAAACCACCTGCACTCAATTCAGCCATCAAATGAATCCTAGAATTTAACACTTGGCAAATACTGTGCACTGAACTTGATCTTGAAGTCACTGAAGATTTCAACCAGATCGTAGAAATTTGACCCAGACAAACAAACGTTCGTGGTTACTAAACGATTGCTGAAGGTGTTCTTTTTCCCACAACCAGGTGCTGTAAGTTTGGAAAAAGGATCCGAGGCCAGGGAGGCCTCTCTCCCTGGAATTTAGTTAGGGCGCATAGAAAAATGCACTGCTTTGAAATCATCCTTGAGATGTGGAAATGCCTCCATCTGAGTCCTGCTGTAGTACCACATTACCAAAATTACATATTCAAACGATTATCATTAATAACAGAAGAAAGCTGCTTGTCTTTTTTTTTAAGTCGCTTTAACGTGAGCCTTTAAACCATTACCTTGCAGCCCTTTAATTTTTATTTCCGACATTTACCTTCTAGCTCATTAACTATATTCTAGCTCTTTGATTACTCTCTCAGTTCTTTAGTTTTTAGTTTCTTTCTGGAGGTGGAGGGAAGAATCCATTTCCTGGACTTACTGGGCTTCTAGAGACCACCCACATTCCTTCGTCTCCAAGCCAGCAGTGGAAAGGCCAGTCTTTCCCATTGCATATCTCTGACCCTTCCTTCCTCACTAACATTTCTAGGTCGTATGGTCCTTGACTTTAGCCTGGAAAATTGTTTCAGTTTTAAAGACCTATGTGATTGGATAGGGCTTGCCCAGGTATTCCCGAATAATCTCACCAGCCCAAGGTTTTTAATATCTGCAAAGTCCCTTTTGTCACAAATTCTAGAGATTAGAGTATGGACATCATTGGGAGAGACAATTATTATGCTTACTGCATCATGTTTGACATTTGGACAGTTATTTTATTTTATTTTATTTATTTTTTTAAAATATATTTTATTGATTTTTTTTTTTTTTACAGAGAGGAAGGGAGACGGATAGAGAGTTAGAAACATCAATGAGAGAGAAGCATCGATCAGCTGCCTCCTGCACACCCCCTATTGGGGATGTTTGACCGGAATCGAACCCGGGACCCCTCAGTCCGCAGGCCGACGCTCTATCCACTGAGCCAAACCGGTTTCGGCTGGACAGTTATTTTATATATGACATCTATAATTTTGCTGAATTATAGAATTATAAAATTAAGTATATTAAAATAACTTTAATGGAAGTATTTTTTGTCAGTTACAGATGACTTGTGGTTAGTGGTAGAATAGATGTTAATAGATCCTTATTTGGGGCTTTAGTCTAAATCACCTTTGAAATTTCTTAGGAAGACATCGTTATGAATTCTAGCATAGGTCTATCAATACAATCCATTTTTTCTTATAGAATTATAAAATTAAGTATATTAAAATAACTTTAATGGAAGTATTTTTTGTCAGTTACAGATGACTTGTGGTTAGTGGTAGAATAGATGTTAATAGATCCTTATTTGGGGCTTTAGTCTAAATCACCTTTGAAATTTCTTAGGAAGACATCGTTATGAATTCTAGCATAGGTCTATCAATACAATCCATTTTTTCTTCATTGCTAGAATTTCAATCTGCCCGAGTTCTAGATGCTGTAGTTAGTAGACCAAAATGTGCATCTCTAAATACTTTAGTTACAGTGAAGTTAGACACCTCAATATCATGATATAAGAAACACTATGGAACTGAGTAATTCAATAGCATATTCACACCCCAAGTCCTCGCTTACTATGATTATACAGTTTGGAACGGTTGGTTTAGTTTAATTCTTGTTCTTGCAGTGTATTTTATAGATTCTGACACTCTCTCTCCCAATCCACATAGTATTGTGAATATTAGTTATGTTGAATCATGTTGTTTCATAAATTCTAATTTGACTCTCCCTCATAAAAATAGAAATAAGTAAAACAAATAAAGAATATGAATTCCATCCTACAAGTTTGTCTCCATCTCATAATTCATTTTGGAATGCAAGTATTATACATTTTAGAGCAATGCTTCTCAAATTATAAAGTGCATACCAGTTACTTGAGGATTTTATTATAAAGTGGATCTGAATAGGCAAATCTTGGGTCAGCCTAATATTTTGCATTTTAACATGGTCCCAGGTGATGTGATGATGCTGGACCTAGTCTGAGACAGGTTGGTTGTAGCCTCCTGATGATGTGCTGCTGCGATGGTAAACCTGTGGTAGGAAAGGAAGCCGCAGGTTCAGGTATTTGGTTTATGTGCTTGACTGAGGAACCAAAGGGGTGAAGCCACCATCTGTGAAATTATTACTGAACAGATCTAAGTCCAATTCCCACGAAGGCAGAACTTTAGGGCAGTGTCACCGGGCCATTGGCTCAAAGGTGGTAAAAGCTGGTGGGATCATTCACTGAGGTGGAATCCAAGGCCTCTCTAGTCAGTCAAGGGCACACTCAGGAGCAGTGTGTGTGTGTGTGTGTGTGTGTGTGTGTAGAGCATGAGCAATTCTGTTAGGATTAGAATGATCATAAACTATGCCTGGGCATATAGCAAAGCCAGAAGAAACGGGTGGAGGTTTGTAGCAGTCCTGTGCAAACTTTGTCTGACCTGAGTACAGGGACAAAAGACTAAGCCATCTAATAGCTAGTTCTGTTCAAAAAGTTTCCCTCTGGATAACAGGCACACATGGAGAACACCATGTGAAGAGAAAGGCAGAGATCTGCAAGTTATCAGATGCTATGGAAACAGTCTTGCCTTTTTAGTAATAAGGTTTTAGTGAACTTGAACTATAAAGAATCTAATTTTTAATCTATCCATAATGATACAGTAGGTGGCATAAACTATATACTACTAATCATTTATGAGATGTGATAGCCTATCTGACATTCTAGTAAGCGTTTTATGTATGCCATCTGTTTTAATCCAGACAACAGTGCCAAAGAATGGGTATTATCCTGTTTTACCAAAAAGGAAGCAAAAGCGAGCAAAGTCAAATGATTTGTCCAAGATCACACAATTTGTAAGTAGCACAGCTAAAGTCAGATACATCTAGGTTATTCAGCGCCTGGAATTTAGATCACAGTGCTTCAGTTGTTATTTAGACAAGGGCTAGACTGAGTACCCCAGGTCCAGAAGTTAGAATATTACAATGAGGTTGATTTTCAATTTTATGCCATTTTCAGGGCATATCAAACTTACTTTTGACTCAACATTTGTTCAATGACTAGTGGTTTTCTCTTTCTTTTTCTTTCTTCTTTTTTTCTTCTTCTTGGCAATAGAAATCATTGAGCCAGCAAAGCAGAAGCATGTGAAGCCCTGAAGCAGATAGACATTTTCCATTCACATTTTGAAGAGGATAAAACAGCCAAGTAAAAGAACCCAAATGGCAAGCACTGTAAAGTCATTCTTTCATAAAAATGTATTTTTGGTGAAGAGGTCTTTCATTTGGAAATTAGATCCAGCTTCTGCTTTGGAAAAAGCAAGTAAAAGACAGGGAGAACCAGTAGGTCTGCTAACTATATAGTCACACAGTGATACTTACAGTTCCAGAATACAAAAATATAGACTTAAAAGATTTGAACAATTTGTTTGCATGTCTATGCACTGTGAAATCGGGCATTGTGAAGAAACAGAGTGTTGTAGCTAGTTCAATGACATAATTCAGAACAGATTTTCTTTTCCTTCTTCAACACATGGTTTTGAAATTGAAGATTTCTGTTCTTCGAAGGAAGATGAAAAAGTCATTATGTACCAAATGCAAAAAATTAAGTGCGGGTTAAGATCTTCAGGGCAGGTAACATTGCACTTCCTGCTCACCTTTGATTGGGTGGGAGTATTTCTAGTCAGAAAAGACCAGAGGGTTGAGGTCTGCAGTAGTCTAGCAAAGGTAATGACGTAATGATAAAGCTTTTACATTGCAAAGGACAATGATTTGTGTGTTTGTGTTTGTGTGTGTGTGTGTGTGGGGGGGGGTGAATTCAGTGTTTATTTTTCCTAATTATTCCAGAAATTGTTTTCAATGCTTTGTTATAGACCTTTCCTATGGAGAACAACTGGCCTTTAATTTCTTTAGGATAAAAAACTGATAGTTTGTTCTTTTGTGCACATAAGATATTGTCCACTAGGAGCAAGACAATGCACCTAGTGGTAGGAAACCATGTTCTCTACCTCTGGATCCTTAAAACTTGCAAATCATCTAGGACAAGAAGAAAGAAAAAGAAAGAATGTACTGTTCTTTACTGAGCATACAATACCTCCGAAATTTTGAGCTAAGATACTTAAATATTTTATTTTGTCCTTACAATAATTAGTATTAGTTGATTTAAACACCAATCATGCAGCCCTGATAAGCTATTTTTTTAAAAAAAATTAGTCCAGAAAGTCTGAACATCATCATACAGATAAGAATTAGATTGTTTATTTAGGAAATTCTTAGAAGAGGAAAGTTTTCAGGATTACCAAGATCTCTATTCATTTCTTAGGTGAACAAAGTACCCCAAACTGGGTGGCTTAAAACAACAGACATTTATTCTCTCACAGGCCTGGAGGGGAGAAGTTTGAATCACGGTTCTGGCAGAACCTTGGTCCCTCTGACGGCTATAGGGAAGGGTTCTTTCTTGCCACTTCCTTGCATCTGATGGTTGTTGACAATCTTTGGCATTCCTGAGCTTGGAGTGTTGTACATATTTGTGATGCTGGACCGTTACACCACCTGATCTCATTGGGGCTTTATTTCTAAGATTACAGTAAGTTTTCTTTTAGCAGTGAGAAGAGCCCTGTCCATAGGATATGGAGGACAGTGAAAAGCAGTCAATCCTCAGACCAGTCATACCTGGTTTTTCCCTCCCAGGTAGCTTCACACCTATGACCTTAGAGCCAGTTGAAGTGAGTGTAGTTCAGGTAGTAGAACTGAGAATAACCACTTCTCACAACTTCATGGATTTTGACGGTAGTAAGATCTAAACTTCCTAGTTGTATGGCCATGGATAAGAGACTTAATTCAAATTTCAATCTTGTCCTCTGTAAAATGGACATAATACACATTTCATGAGGACTCTATGAGACAGGGCATTTACAGCCTGGCTTCATGTGGGGCACATAGTGAACATAGATGTCTGTTCTCTTCCTTTGTCCTGTGGCTTACATGGGTACACTATTATCTCAAAGGGGTCAGTCACAGTTTAGGAAATCTGGTACAAGCCCCCTATATTGTTAGCACAAAGAATAGGAACATGAAAAAATTACCATATACCAGAACAAAAACATACTGAATAGTTATCAAATAACAAATTAAGTCTTGTAGGTTTGAATCACCCTTTTGCTATTTGAGGAGAAGCCCCCACTGTGAGTCATATTGCAGGTGCTGAAAGTAGTTTAGTGTCCCGTGTTACAAAATTGATGGTGGAAGTTTTGCTTGGATTAAAAAACCCATAAGCATTTTGTCCAAATGTTGTAAACAGCATTCTTTATTTTAATTGAAATAAGTGCTTTATTGTTGATGAATTAAACAGAAACACTGTCATTTTCTCTACCATTAGCATTATTTCAAAACTATGAACTGTGGCTTTTCAGTCTATAGCACTAGCAAAGAAAAATGCATACTAAAAACAAGTTTGCCCTGAAGTAAGACTAATCTTCTTAAAAGTAACATATTAGAAATATAATAAATCTTAACTCTAATAAATACATTTAATGGGTTTTAATCTCTTATTATTTTTAAAGCTTTGCGTTATTTTAAAATTTTGGTCTGTTAATGTTTATATTTCTATTTTTTCATGCCTTTACACAATACCCTTTCTTTAGCTATATATGCTCTTATCACCTCTTTCTGTATTTATTTTCACATTACATATTTTATCACATTATTTATTTTTGTAGTGATAAGGTTTGGAAACATTCCCCTTCCTTTCACTGGCATAGTTTTTTTTTGTTTTTTTTTTTACCAGAATTATTTGAAGATTTTAAATCTTACCAATTTAGAATACTCCAGTTTATACTTAAAATTTTACATTAAGTATGTGTTTATAGAATATTAAAAAGATTAAAAAATACAAAAATTTGATTTAAAATTTTAATTAGCTATTTCATGTAGCCATATGCTTTATAACTAAATAGATAAATATTGAATTAGGAAAAAATTTCCTTACAAAAGATATATACATGTATGTTCACATACATGGAAACATACATAAACCCTATAATCTACAATCACTTCGGCCTGTGCTAAGTGATTTAGACTTCAGTTGTGATTCTCATAGTAACTCTAGAAGGTAGGCATAGGATAATCATCAGGAAAATAAAGTAATTTGCCTAAGAACATAAACTAAGTTCTGAGGTCAGGATATTAATCCAGGTCTTCCTGATCCCAAAGTTTATATGCTTTCTCTAAAGTCAATTCCTGCCTTATTTTCCCTAAGGAAATGTGAATAACTCTAAGGAGTTACATCTCATGCATATTGAGTCTGTCAGTGACCCTAGTTTTTAATGCTTCAGTTGTTCCTCTCAAAGTTTTTCATAGTATTCAGGAAACTATTTATATTAGTTGCAAAATTACATACTTATAATATGATCCATTTATGTGAGAAAATTGCTTGTCTCAAATGTAAGCTTTGTAATATAGTCCTCAATGTGAAGTACTATTTAATGCTTCCAGTAATTAGCACAAATAAACTGATTTCTAATTCTATACAAAGCATAGGGGAATTTTTCTGATTAGCTATAACTATTCAGATATGGCTTAAGAAATTTGACAACAAATTTATTAGACATACAATTTTGGGAAGTATTATCGACTAGAGGCCCAGTGCATGAAATTTGTGCACAGAGAGGGGGGGATCCCTCAGCCTGGCCAGCACCCTCTCTCAATCCGGGACCCCTCAGACATGCCTCTCACAATCCAGGACCGCTGGCTTCTGCCTAATCACCCCTAACCACTCTGCCTGCCTGCCTAGGGGATCCCTCAGCCCGGCCAGCACCCTCTCTCAATCCAGGACCTCTCAGGACATGCCTCTCACAATCTGGGACCACTGGCTTCTGCCTAATCACCCCTAACCACTCACCTGACTGCCTGATTGCCCCTATCCACTCTGCCTGCCTCCCTGATTGCCCCTAAGTGCCTCTGCCTCTGCCCCCGCCGCCATGGCTTCATCCAGAAGGCTTGCCTGCCTGTTTGCTCCTAACCGCTCACCTGCCTGCCTGATTGTCCCTAACTGTCTCTGCCTCTGCCCCCGCCGCCATGGCTTCATCCAGAAGGATGGAATGACATCCGGAAGGTCATTTGGCTGTCCAGTTTAATTAGCATATTATGCTTTTTTTATTATAGATACTTTATAGAACTCTTTCCTGTATATGAGAATTATTACAGATTTTCATTTAATTTATTACTATAGTTCTAAAACGACTATTCTTTTTCTTTCTTTTTTTGTTTTTACTGGAACTACTGAGTTAAATGAGATTTATTGTAAACTGCTTTTTGGCATTCATTTTTAAGATGGCTTTTGGAAGGAACATTGAATATTGTCCTTCCTGGAGTAAAAGAAGAGATGCAAATAGGCCTCTATACTCTTGCATAGCTGAAATGATCACAACAATTTGACAGAAAAAAAAAATGGGGATACACTTTATGTACTATTCTTCCAGAAGAAATTTAAGCAAAATAACTTGTTTTGTGGCCAGATGAAGGGCTACCACATTGTGAGTTTGAAACAGAATGGACTGAAAAAACCCCACGACATTCAAAATGGATTAGAAAATATGATTCACCTATTTTTGGAAAAACAGGATGTTTGACAAGTGAGAAGAAAAGAAAATGTTCCTTTGCTTGGATATTTCAAGCCCTCTATGCCAGTTGTTTAGCGTTCTCCTGCCTCACCTACTTAATTGTTCAAAAACGATATTTTATATGCTGGGCAAGCTCTGGATCATCCTTTTTCTTGAGTAGGCCCAACAGCTTTTAAGTGGTAACTCTAGAAACAGGAGCCTGATATTAAGCATCTACACGTGTTCTCCATTATTTCATCAGAAGAAAGCAATACTTGGGTAATATTATACTCTAATGGAATTCATTTTCACTAAATAGTTACATTTAGTCGGATGTAATTTGGTAGACCATAAAAGAGAACACACACAACTTGTACAAAGAGAAGGGAAAGTATGTAATGCCTGTTAAAAAGGTGTCTAACTGATTACACATACATGCATAATTGCATACCTGAATATTTATTTCAATACACCTGACTCTTAGAGATCTTGGAGAAGAAAATTCAGTATTTAAGCTACCAGGACCTTTAACTTGGATGTTTTCATTTGTAGACTTAATATTTTTCTGTCCTCCAATAACTTTTTTGAATGAAATTAAAAGGAAGCTTTTTACTTGGCAAAGTAAATGAAGAATTGAACTCTAAGGAATTAAAAAAAACACACACATATCTCTTGGGTGCTTAGATAGCTGACTGGCCCCAAATAATTTATTGATACTCTTGGTGAGTTCTAAAATTTTGGGAGGAATTGAATCTATTTACATGCTGATATTACATGCATAAATGTGGTGCATGTATTCCCACCAACAAATGCAGTACTTAGCCAGTAAATAAAAACTGAAAACTATTTCACAGGAAGAACAAATAAAATACTGAAACTTTTTAACTTGGAAAGAATGTCTAGTAGTATTTGTGTTGATATAAAGTAATTGTTCACACATTCATTCAATCATTTATTTAAAAAACATTTATTAAGAGCTTAGTATGTGTCAGGCCCTGTGCTAAATGCTAAATATATAGAAAAAGCTCTTGCATTATATAGCTACTCGGATGAGAACAGTTATTCTTTGTAAATAGGAGAAAGAACTGGGACTAATAGGTAGACATTACAGAGATTCAAACTTGAGTTTTGTATAAGGTAATGTTTTCTAAAAATCAGAGATTTTATAAAAATAAAAAGCTGTTTTGTGTTATAGAACTTTAGGAGTGTTCTATATGCAATTGTGTGCCAATTCGTAGGGATATTTAATATATGATAGTTCTCAACTAAATTTGGTTTTAAAATGATGTATCATATATTATTAGTCAAATTAAAAGTAAGTTCGCGGAGTTAACCTTGGCCTATAGAAAAAGGCTAAAATAGGTGTCAGACAGACCCTTTTCAGAGAAGTAGGGGGAAAAAAAAGAAAACTACCGGCTGTATTCCTGTCACAACTGCCCTAGAAAGGAGAGAACTAATCTTGTGCAGCTGTTTTTCCTTGTCCTGCTAGTTATTAGACCAGCAAACAGGTCACCAAGGGAACTATGAAAATCTGTCACCATCCTATGACACAATAATTCTGTGTGTGAGGTTAATCACCAGACATTGCCTTTCCTTTGATGTCTCAGAGTGTGAGGGTAGTTGCGGCTCTAAGAACTGCCAGCTTCAATATCCGTGTGATTTCATAGTTTACCTTAGAACTCTGGGCTTAAAAGAGTTCTTTCAAAGACTTCATTCAGAAACCTTTTTTGGTAGCATACTGAACTTACAATCTGCTGTCCATGAGAGGTGTTCCGTTACCTTTCCTAGAAATAGAATGGAATCCTGATCAGAACACTTGAAACAAGAAATCTCTGTTTGTACTTTATTCCTGGGGCATAGTCTTACGTGTTCCATCAATTGAATCATATATTATTTTAAAAATCTGAGCTACAAATCATTGTAAGTGAAGCCAGCTTAGAAGCTGAACACCACATTAAGAGATTCTGTGATTCTGAATTTCCACAATGACATACTTAGTTTGTTTCTATATATTCTATTTGATTTTTGTTACAAATGAAAGATTTCCGAAGTAGACATTTTTGGTTTTTAATTCTTCAGAACTATTTTCCCCCTTTTAAGATCTTTCTCAATGTCTCAAAATTAAGAGTTTGGGACAGATTTTCATATGGCTGATTAAGTAAAAATAAGGAAGTAAAATTTCTTTTGGATTTCTTCTGAAGAAAGGGTATTCAAAGGTAAATAGAGTCCCCTTCTTCAGGGAATTCAGTCTGCACGTGAGAAAGATTTGATTCTCCTTCTACATTATGTAGGATTATAAAAATGTATATTGGGGATTTTATTTCTTAAATATTGCTTCAGCAAACAATGACTATGCAATAGCACAATGAAGTCTTTCTGTGTATCTTACTTCATAAAAATCAAGAGTCCAGCAACTGAGACTTTAATCTGAAAAAAAAAATTATGACAATAAATGGGACATTGGTAAAATTTCTGAGATAAAGATTAATTTTAACTTGTAAGTTCTTATATAAAGTACTTTAAGTAGGGAAAAGACTTTCAGAATTCCAATCAACATATTCCCAACAATGTCTATCACTAAAAATGAAGTGAAATTATTAACAACAGTACTATACATTTTAATTCATCTTAGAGAATGACATGAGGACTATCATCAATCTTATAAAACATTAAATGTTATTAAATTTGGGGGATATAAGAAAAGGAAAAGTTGGATTATAATACATCAATATTTTAGGTAATAGTTCTAATGTTAAATATAATCAATACTGTTAATGATATTAATAATATTATCTAAAACCAATGAACACTAATTATTATAAAAATAATATGCCAGTCCTGAGAAATTTTCAGTGGTAGAATAACAGCATATTTTACTAGACAAATGAATGAGGAAATAAGTCCAGCTGTCTCCCTAAGACTGTTTGAGCAGAGTTAACTTAATGTGCCCATGTGTTGGTCAAACAAGAGCCCTTGTATCCTTGTTCTAGTGTCAGGTGAGCAGGACAGTCCTCACTAAGCTTCAAAGAAGAGCAGCTGGGGCCCAGATGGGGCCAGTTGTCACTTTGAAAGGGTTAATTTGGTAAGTTCCTTATCAAGGTCTTCTTCTCTGCCTATTCTCCTACTAGAGGCCTGGTGCACAACATTCGTGCACTGGAAGGGGGTCCCTCAGCCCAACCTGTGACCTCTCGCAGTCTGGGACCCCTTCCCGGACATCCCCCTGGGATCCTTAGTGCTGCCGTGGAGGTGTAGAGGCTCCCACCACTGCACTCACCAGCTGTAAGCCTGGCTTCTGGCTGAGTGGTGCTACCCCTGTGGGAGCACACTGACCACCAGGGGGCAGCTCCTGTGTTGAGCGTCTGCCCCTGGTGGTCAGTGCACATCATAGTGACTGGTTGTCACACTGTTCGATCGATTTGCATATTAGCCTTTTATTATATAGGACTAGTAGCCCATTGTGCATATCACACACAGTAGGCTTCCCGCTGCTTCCGAGGGAGCCAGCAGAAACCGTAGCGCGCCGCCGGGAGCCATGCTGCTTCCATGGGAGCCATGCAGCTTCCGCGGGAGGCGGAAGTGAGCCACCGGTGCCCATGGGAGCCGAGAGGGAGCCCCACTGCTTCCACGGGAGCCAGGAGGGATCCACGTCGATTCCACGGGAGGTGGGGGGAAGCCGCATTGCTTTCACGAGAAGTGTGCCTGCCATCTCCTCTCCAGGCCTGTGCTCAGCTGCGGAAGCTGCAGGCTGGCCCCCCTGTCCCTGTCCATGTCTGCTTTGGCTCCGGGGGGCCGGCCTGAGCTGGCGCACAGCGGTTTGCTGGCCCCCATCTCTGTCTCTGTCTCCTCTTCGGGCCTCACCTGCATGCGCAACCTCCTCCTGTCTGGTTGTGACCTGTTACAGAGTCCTGGCCTAATTTGCATATTTCCTCTTTATATTTATAGATTATTTACACAAAGAATGTCATGGTGCTGAATTGTAAAAAAGGAAAAGAGAACTGGTCTCTAACCCTGGATATTTTTCTATAATAGCTCAGTATAACCCACCCTTTGAATTGTTGAATTCAGAATTATTCTAAACTTTAATTGTGAACTTGTAATGAGGGTCATTTGTGTGTGTGTGTGTGTGTGTGTGTGTGTGTGTGTGTGTGTGTGTGTGAGAAAGAGAGAGAGAGAGGGAGAGATTGTTTTAGAAGACTTTCTGGAAGAAAAAAGGGTCATATATGCCTAAATCCTGCATAAGCAGACTGAAAAATTATCTTAAGTGAATGTAAGTAAATCTTCACATGTGTTGTGGTTACTTGGGTTTTGGAAATAAGCAGCCATGCATGGCTTTTGTCCTTAAGAGGTCTTAGACAAGTTGGTAACAGCCCAGTGATAAGGAAAGCTAAATGACCCCTTTGGTGAGAGGAGAGGATGTTATATGAACTAAGTAGTGGAGAGGCTGCTAAATACAGTGTCTGCTGGTAGTTTCCATAAACCACAAAATGCTCTTTAAGTTCTTCAAACCAAATTACTTCAACCACTAGATAAGGTTTCAATGCATGATATTATTAAGCTGTAGGCATTTTCCCCCTTCCAAGTTAATATTTTTGTTTTGATTTTGGCTGGGTAATTTCCTTTGTTGGTCAGCCACAACATTTCCATTAACTCACACAAATTCCCCATCTCACAACTCTTGCCAGTTTTCTCCCTGCCCAAACAGGATAGATAACATTAGCAGTGGTGCGTGAAACATCTAAAATTAAAATATTTTTCCCACAGCTTCCGACCACTGGATTGTGAATAACTGCGGTATTATTCACAACCTTCCTAAATAGAGCAATGAACTTGGGAATGCTTATCATCTTAAGTAGGAGCTAAATAATCATGCATTAGATTAGAAATTGTCTGTATGTTTTTTTAAAAAAAATAAAGAATACCAGAGTTGCTTCAGAATTACTTTCTGACTTTGTAATCTAGTTTGCCTGTTTTGGCTGCTAAGAGCAGTGGTCAGTGAGAGCTTGTGTGACTTCCCTTTACACTTCTTAACAGCGAGGGATTATCCATTAGGCCTGGTAGGCCTAACCCAGCAATCCAATCAGTCAGAAATATAAGTCTCCAAAATATTTACTAAAGCAAATTGTAAAGCAAACTAGTCTTTGTGGATACTGTAGCAATGACTGCCTGGGTAACATTAAATGAGTCTAGGGAAATGAGTCTAATCCTGGGATAATTGAGAACCTCCACTTATTCAGCATTTTACCATGTAACAGGCATGGGTTAAGTACTTCATATATATAATCTCTTGAATTACTGACAACAATGCAGAAAGATAAATATTATTTTTTAATTTTTTTTAGATTTATAGTCATAAATTCTTTAAACAATTTCCCAAGGACATATGGTCACCAATCAAAGAACCAAGACTTAAGCAGGACTGCAGAGCTGTGCTCTGAACCATGAATTACTCCATGCTATTTAATTGAGTCCTGGTTAGCCAGGCTTTGGGAAGAATGGAAAAGGATAAACTTCTCTGCACTTAAACTGGTTTTTCATTCAAAGGAACCCAAAGAGAGGTCCATAGTGGTTATCTGCTGTATCCATTTGGATCTTCTTGGCTCCAAAAAAGATCCCCATTCATGCCCTAACTGGTTTGGCTCAGCAGATAGAGCGTCGGCCTGCAGACTGAAGGGTCCCAGGTTCGGTTCCGGTCAAGGGCATGTACCTGGGTTGCGGGCACATCCCCAGTAGGGGGCGTGCAAGAGGCAGCTGAATGGATGTTTCTCTCTCATCGATGTTTCTAACTCTGTATCCCTCTCCCTTCCTCTCTGTAAAAAATCAATAAAATATACATTTTTTTAAAAAGATCCCCATTCAATTCATATGTAGCTCTGTTTCTGTGTCAGACATCTATGTGACAACAATGACAAAAAACTCAAAGAGTTTTCATCTTCTGTTAGGCACTGTTCCAAGTGCTTTCCGTTTAATCTTCACAACAACCCTATGAAGTACTTTCTCATGTTCTGGGGCAGGGCATATTGTAGTAAGGGGTTTTAAAATTCAAATATATGTGTGAAATGTTACCTACTCTATTTTATTTTTAATAAATCACATTTCACATTAGCCTGGTAAAGGCTCTGAAAAATTTCTGCAGTAAGAAACACCTTTGTTTTAGCCAGCATATTTCAAATTTATCCTATATAATAAAAGTATAGTATACAAATTGTCCCTTTGACCAGGAGTTCTACCAGGGGGCATGGCCAGCCGGGGAAGGGAGGGCTGGCAGCGGGCAGCTGCTAGAGACCTTACCAGTGCACAAGTTTCATGCTCTGGGCCTCTAGCTTTAATATATACTCCCATATCTATCACCCATTAACATCTCACAGTGCAGAATGATGATTGCTCTTCCAGATCATCAATAATACACTGAGTCCAGAAGCCAACCCAGGGGCAAAACTTTAATGGCCAGGAAGTGAAGGGAGGGTGTGTGGGGGGCAGGATTTGGGAAGGGATGTTACTCCAGTAATTTTGGAGACCACAGTATACACACTGGGCTCAGGGAAGCAAAGCTGCATTCCACGTGTTGGAGAGATGTCTGCCAGCACAGAAATAAATATACAAAATGTTTGGCACTTAACCACACGTTGGCAGTTAACCAACCCAAAACTTTAGCATTTCTGCTATTTCCTAATGCAAATCTTCCAACTAATAATAAAGTTATTCCAGGACTTAGGAAAGACTAGCACCATATATGTAATTGCTGCTGATAGGATAATTCTGTTCAAGCATAGATAATCTTGTTACATGTACTTGGGCAACTGTTGGTCTTTCATAGCCTGCTGCTTACCTCAGCATTGAGGAAGTACTGAGCAAGTAACTTAGATTAAAAATATGGTCATTTTTCTGGATCCGTGGGATCACTTTAATATATTTTTATTGATTTCAGAGAGGAAGGGAGAGGGAGAGAGAGAAACATCAATGATGACAGAGAATCATTGATTGGCTGCCTCCTGCATGCCCCCCACCAGGGACTGAGCCTCCAACCCAGGCATGTGCACTGATAAGGAATTGAAACATGACCCCATGGTCCATAGATCATTGCTCAACCACTGAGCCACACCACCTGGGCCGTGGGATTACTTTAAAGTTTAGTGTTAAGATGGAAATAATAAGGAGCGATGTGAGATTGGCCATCAAAAGAACTGTAGAGAGCATCTAAGTGGCAACATGAGTGGGGGAATTAACTGTCACTGGAGTTTGGTGTTTGGAGCTGAGGGTGTAAGCCAAATGATTATGAAGGCTTCACAAAGTTTGAGTTTCAATGATGAATCTCAATAATGGGTGGGATTTGAAAATATACAGATGAGGAAAAGTAGTGTGTGTGTGTGTGTGTGTGTGTGTGTGTGTGTGTGTGTGTGTGTGTGAGTTGGAGGCCAGGTAAAAAAGAAGAAAAAGCACTGTATAAAGCAAAAGCACTGTAACAAAGACAGCCTGTGTTCTGGAAATTACAATAACTTGGTCTGGCTGCATGGATGTCCTCATGAGATTTTAGAAATATAGTTTAAATTTAAATGAGGGGGTTCTTTGAAGGCCCAGGCAAAGAATTTGGATCTGTGTTGGTAGTGAAAGAGAAACCTGAGGGTTCTTGAGCACTGGGGGTACAGATGTTAGGAGGAATCAGGAAGTGATAAGAAAGAAAATTTTTCCAATAAACTGAATAATTATGTTACTATAATGTCATTATTTAATACCAAAAAG
The DNA here is from genome assembly GCF_000412655.1 of Myotis brandtii. Taxonomy (NCBI): domain Eukaryota; kingdom Metazoa; phylum Chordata; class Mammalia; order Chiroptera; family Vespertilionidae; genus Myotis; species Myotis brandtii. The sequence goes on from NW_005364596.1 coordinate 4,013,422, forward strand.
TATCGTTTCAATAATTGTTTGCAATTTTTTTTTGCAGAAAAAATTTCCTAATCTGTTGCAAACAAAAACAAATATGCTCTCTCATAACTTGTGAGGCTATGTGAACTCTTTTTCCCAAGTGGTGTTCACCACTGATTTATATTGGAAAGGCATTTTTCCTTTGCATAAATTTTATACTCACATAGAACAAAATTTTTAATCTAAAATAATCTGATACCTCTTCTATTTAGTACCCCACATTCAAAGTCTATGTTACAGAATTCAGCCTCTTTCTGGTCATCTATTTCTTCTATATGTGCAGAAGGTAAAAGAGAAAAAGGTGGACAGGCCTTCTTTATTTTGAGTATTAATTATATTTTCCACTTGCCCATTTTGATTCTTCTCCAACCTGTTCAGTGCCCTAGGAGGCTAACCTGCAAGAAATGCATCAAGGGAAACCTTACCTCTAATTGCCGGTTGAGTTTGGCCATCAGAAAAGACAGGAGATTGAATGGTAGGAAGATATGCAGTGGTGTGTTGGAGAGAGCCAATTCTGCACATTTCCCCTCAACTCAGCTCACAGTGACATCATGTTTTTAACTTGCGTGTAACTACAATGAGTAAACTTACACCATGTAAATGAATAAATATTGCAAATCAGGGTTTTCATTTTTGGGAAATCCAGTTGCCAGCAAGCCACTAGAGGAGTATGGTTCCAGGTATTTGTACTTTTTGTCCTCTGTACTTGGCCATCAAGGTTGGCTACGTACTTCAACCAAAGGTGCATAAAGGGGACTGTCTCCATACAGCAACAGTATTCAGGTCTCTAACCACTGTTTCTTTTTCAGACTTAAAAGAGAAAATAGTTTCCTGCCCTGTTCATCTCAGACTACTTCACCATTTCTTCTGTTTTTCTAAACCTACATCATCCAATATGGTAGCCACTAGCCACATGTGGCTATTGACCACGTGATGGTGTGACTATCATATAGTGTAACAGATGAATTAAATATTTTATTTGGTTAAAGTTAATTAAAATTTTAAAACAGAAATAGTATAAAACATATTTCCATTAAATAAAATTTTATTGTAGGACATATTTTACTTGAGAATTTATTATTTGGACTGAGAAGGTCTATAAATGTAACATACACATGACATTTCAGAGACCTAATATCAAAACAAGAAAAATCTTACTAATAACATCTTTAAACTTATTACATATTGAAATAATATTTTGTCTATGTTAAGTTAAACTGAATATATTATTAAGATTAATTTTTACCTGTGTTGTTTTTTTTTACTTTTTAAGTGTGGTTATTAAAAATTCTAAATCACTGTATGGCTGCCACTATTAGTCATTCCTACTCTAAAGCTTGCCCACACTACTATAAATAGCCCCTTTAAACTCTTTTGAAAAACACAGCTAACTAAGGCATGGGTTTCTGACTGGTGGGACCCTAACTGATATCACCACTACTAATAATAAAATCAGTGACTAATTCTCTTTATTCCTTATGAATAAATTACCACCCTATTTATTTAATTTCAGTTTTTATTATGCCTCATCTGAGGATTTTTTTTCCATTGATTTTTAGAGAGAGTGGAAAGGAGATGTACAGACAGAGAGAGAGAAACATCGATGTGAGAGAGACACATCGATTGGTTGCCTCCTGCACACACCCCTACCAGGGCCAGAGATTGAGCCTGCAACCAAGGTGTGTGCCCTTGATGGGAATCAAACCTGAGACCCTTCAGTTTGTTTTCAATGTTCTAACCACTGAGATACCTGACAAAGGCTACCACCTTGTTCTTAAAGAAAAAAGAAACTAGCTTCTTTTGTGGGATATATCCAATGGACTCTATTAGGTAGGTGGCAGTTGGCTTCTAATGTTGTTTCCTAAACAATTTTACAGTGCTCTAGTGGAATAACCCTCAAAACTGTTTCCAGAATGAAAGTATTAATATTGTTAAGGAGCTATCATATGACAGATAAGTTTTGATAGATTATCCAATACACCTCTCCCAATGATTCTGAAAGACAGGAATGTTTTGAGGTAGCCTCATTTTACAGACTGGGAAACTGAGGCACAGATAAACTGCTTGCTCAAGATCACACAGCAAGTAAGCATGAAGTCCAAATATCAAGCCCAGATGTGCTTGTCTTTATAACCTAGGATCATTGTAGCACACTGAATACTAAATATTTCTTACCCTAAGGTACTTTAAACAAAACTAAGGGGGGAAAGTTGTTGACTTTACTAGATATTAATTTCAAAACTTTCCTTGCAATGTTGGTGGCCTTCAGCATTCCTTTTCCCTCTCGCCCAATCTCTTAGACCACCTTACATTTCTTCCTCAGCCCCAAGGGTAACCACTTTCTAACTGACCTAGAAAAGACTATAGCTCACAATATTTCTATAAAAATTTGTTTCTGAGGGTGGCCTGTAAGGTCATATTCAGGAAGGGGGAGCCAGAGGTTTGGTGTAATAAATCAGGCCAGTTTGGACAGACTGTATTCTGCCGAGTTCAGCCTCTACCCCAGCCATGGTCCCAAACCATCCTGCACTTGACCCTTAATTAGAGTTCTACATAGATCATTAAATAGTCTTGCTTTCCTTTACTAACACTAGGAAAGGAGGAAAAGAGAGACTCAGAGATGTGATCTGTACCCAAGTCACAATATGGATGACACCCTTGACCTTAGAGTTGAAAACATCATGGTGCTGCTTTGCATTCTTATTTTCAATCTACGTATAATTTGATCCTTCTGCCTTTCACTCCGATTTACAATGTAATTCTTCATAGGAGTTTTCAAGTGATGTTTACACACATGTTAGCACTTGTTGCATTGGACTTCATGTATTCTCCCAAATGGGTGTGAAATAAAAATACTTTTTAAATGCAGGTAGGGACTGTACTCGAACCCATGTTAATTCTGGAATTGTGCACAGCTGTGTAACATTAAACACTAAAAAGAGAGTGACAGGAAACTCCAGAATCACTGCAAAATTGGTCATGGTTTTGTATTCCTTATTTAGTGTAAGGAATCCTTTGGGTACATAATAAATACTATCTGATTAACTGTAAGAAAGCAAGTAATGCTTCCTCCTATGCACATTTTATAGTTTTGGTCTGATCTATTATAATTGTGTGACCATGGAGATAGCCTCTCATTCAAACTTGTCTGACACTGAGAACAGAGGCAATGTTAGGGGGGATTAAAAGCAGAGCTTGAAGCAGGCAGATCCAAGTTCAGCTGTGATACCTAAATGATGTATGATTGTGGCCTAGTTCCTCCACCTCTCTATGCCTTAATTTCCTCATCTGCAGGAAGAGAGTAACATCATATCAGAGGTGTGTTTTTTTCAGGTTTAAGCAATGGAAATCAACTCTTAAGTGACCTATACAAAATATATATTTTTAAAGAAATTTTTTGTAAGTATATGAGGTAGCTAAAAAAAAAAAATCAAAGGAAAGAATGATCTGGGCCTCAAAAAAGTATGAACCCACTGAGCTCCAGTGTTATAAAAAAGACATTATGGGTGTTATTAGTACACCTTGACCAGAACAAAAGAACACTAAATCAAATTGTATCTTTTGGCCTCTCCACTCAAGATGAAAATTTCCAGGAAGAGTGTAAGTACTTGGTTACCAAGAAAGAGACTAAGGTGTTGAAAAAAAAAAGTGTTTTACAGACTCTCTTGACTTATAGAGTCATTATGCCATTCAAATTAGATCATTGACAGTGACAGTGCATAAAAATTGTGAATGAAGACAGTTTTTTAAAAAATTATCATTAGGAAAGAGTTCATAATCTAATTTATTCTTCTATACTAAGAACGGTCACAGTCTCAAATAATATGTTTTACACACACACACACACACACACACACACACACACACAGCAGTCCCTTAGCTTGTACTAATGGGGCATTATAACAATTTGCTATCTAACTAGATGAAGATACATGGAAAATAAACTAACTAGTAATTATGCCCCGAATAGTTAGCATGCAATTATTTAATTAAAAAATCTGCCTTTGTTATTTCAAACATAAGCCATCAATAAATCCCATGTCATCTATTTTAGTTATGGTAAATCATAGTTGTATGTGGTCATGATTATGGCTAATTGTGGGATAAAGGGTTTAATTTTAGAGTATGAATGAAATATGTTCTTGTTGACATTTATGCATGCCAGTCTGGGAACAATAGGGGAAGACCGAACAGTGATGTGACATAAATCCCCCTACAGAGAGAATAATGAAGAACATTTAAATCAAGGATTCTGATTCTTAATGATGGCACTGATGATTGTGCGAGCCTGGGCTCTCCATATTTAGAATAATCCAGCTGTTTCAAATCAGAGAGACTATAGACTCTTCTGACTTGGGTTCATTGATGGTTGGAGTGTGTGAATGTCTTCTCAGTTATGTGCAAATAGAAAATCTAGAACAGTTCCTAGTTTTTAAAGGAATATATTCTGTGCGAAACTGCTATTCCACACAAAAATTGCCAATCTACATCAAAATTTGTAACTTTTTAAAAACATTGAAAGAGAGTCTGTTTGTACTGAAATTGCGTATGGACTACATGACAACACCAGGAACCTAAAAGGAACTAACTCTTTTTTTAAACTACTGCTTTTACTTCACAATGTCTCCCATTAAAATTAAACAATTAGTATGATCAAAGCAAGGCCTCATACAATTAACATAAGATTCAAAGTCACTTTCCACTATGGAAATCTTTAGGAAAAGGCAAGATATTTTTACAGTATGAAGAGGAACCAGAGTATGCCCTGTGCTCCCATAACACGTCTCCAGTAAGAGCAGCTCCTACTGCATTGATTGTGGTTACTGAGTGTCAAGATATAGTGCTAGCAAAAAATTTTCAGAGAATACTTTAAATAAATTTGAGTTGAAATCATTTAAAACTGTGTCATTTTATAATTGTACTGTGTGTAAGTACACTTTCGGTGTTCAAATGAGTCTTAGTCACCTCCTTTTCTATTCTGGAAATATCTCAATATTCCCACAGTACCTTGACCACCATTAGGGGGCAATGTGGAGGGAGATTGGCTGGCTGGGATCTAAATGCCTTCATGAGAGACCCTATGCTTCCCTCCTTGCTTTCCTCCCTCCCTCTCTTCTTTTCTTTCTTTTGTTTTGAGACCAGTGTAGATCTGCATCCAATTGTAATAAATAACATAGGGAGATCTGGTGTATCCTTTGCCCAGTTTCCCTCAGTTAAAACATTTTGCAAAATTATAGTTCAAGATCACAACCAGGATATTAATATTGATATGTCAAAATATAGAACATTTTTGTTTGACAGAGATCTATTATGTTGCCTTTTATATTTACATTCCCTTGTCTCCCACCCTAATTCTGTCATTTCAAGAATGTTCCATGCATGGAATTATACAGTATATAATCTTTTGGGATTGACTTTTCTCATTCAGCATAATTCTCTGGAACTTTATACAGTCTGTTGCGAATATCAATAGTTCATTCTTTTTTTATTTCTGAGTAGTAGTTCACAGTTGAATATACCAGTTTATTTAACCATCAGAGGCCCTATGCACAAAAATTTATGCACTCGGGGGGGGGGGTCCCTCAGCCTGGCCTGTGCCCTCTCACAGTCTGGGACCCCTCGGGGGATGTCCACTTGCCAGCAGGGAGCAGGCCTAAGCTGCAGTCGGACATCCTTAGCGCTGCTGAGGAGGTGGGAGAGGCTCCCACCACCACCTCTGTGCTGGCAGCCATCAGCCTGGCTTGTGGCTGAGCAGAGCTTCCCCCTGTGGGAGTGCACTGACGACCAGGTGGCAGCTCCTGCATTGAGCGTCTGCCCCCTGGTGGTCAGTGTGTGTCATAGTGACCAGTCATTCCCAGTCTTTCTGCTGTTAAGGACAATTTGCAAATTACCCTTTTATTATATGGGATAGAGGCCTGGTGCACAGATGGGGGCTGGCTGGTATGCCCTGAAGGGTGTCCCAGATTAGGGTGGGGATCCTGCTGCGGTGCCTGGCTAGCCTGGGTGAGGGGCTGAGGGCTGTTTTCAGGCTGGTCACGCCCGCGGGCTAGAAGCAGGTATCTGGGATTTATTTATCTTCTATAATTGAAACTTTGTAGCCTTGAGCAGAGCTCAGTGCCGACAGGGCAGGCAGGAAGCTTGACTTCCTCCATCGCCTGGGGCAACGCAAGCCTCCTGCTCACTCCATCTCTGTGGCCTCCACCATCTTTGTAATGGAGTGAGGGAGTGATGGTTAATTTGCATATTACTCTTTTATTAGATAGGATTCCCCTATTGAAAGACATCTGAGTATGTCCATTAAGGATAAAACTGCTAAAGATACTTGCACACCAATGTTCATGGCAGCATTATTCACAATAGGCAGAAGGTAGAAACAACCCAAATGTATATCAACAGATGAATGGATAAACAAAATGTGGTATATACATACCATGGAATATTTTTCAGCCCCAAAAGGAATGAAATTCTAAGACATGCTACAACATGGATGAAATTGAAACTATTATGCTAAAAGAAATAAGCCAGATACAAAAAGACACATATTGTATGATTCCACTTATATGAAGTACCAAAAACAGGAAAATTCATAAAGGTAGAAAGTAGAATAGAACTTAGTAGGGGCTGAAAGGAAAGGAAAATGGGGAGTTATTTAATGGGTATAGAGTTTCTGTTTGGGATTATGAGAAAGTTCTGCAAATGGATAGTGTTGGTGATTGTACAATATTGTGAATGTACATAATGCCAATCAATTGTCCACTTAAAATAGTTAAATTTATTATGTATATTTTACCACAATAAATATATATAAACTGGCATATAATTTGTTGTATGAACAGAAGTCTTTATTTCTCTGGGATAAAAGCCCAGGAATGTACTAGCAATTGCTGGGACTTTGCTTTCAAGGAGGTTTTATTCTAGTGAAAAAGGAAGGAAATAAATAAATAAACAATGAAATAATCACAGATTAGAATAAATGTTATTTCATAAGGTTTTATTGTTGTTATATTTTGAAATACTCCAAAACTTTGCATATTAGTTATTTTGATTGTACTATTGGAATTACAAAATGTGTCATTAGAGTGATATAGGGGTTGAATTCACTTACAATATTTTATTGATTTGTGCAATATTCATTGAGTATTCCAACATTGTCTTAGTTGCTTCTATAAACCCAAAGATAAAAATTGCATAACTTTTTATCTCCAAGAATTTATAATTTAGCTGAAGAGATAAAAATATACATAAAAACATAAATATATTAAATGTGTCATTCAAAGAGAAGGAATGATAATGACTTAAAAGAAAACCAATAAAGAGGAAAAGTCCCTCCCCTTGGGGATGATCATGGAAAAGCTTCACTGAGCAATATCATAATGATGGTCTCTGTAACAAATTTTAAAAAGGAAAGAAGATTTCAAACAGTCAAAAAACACCCAGGAGGCAAAGGACAGTGACGATAATTTCCCCAAGAAAGACTTGGCATGGAGAGAAAGCATGGTTCCCAATTAAAGTTTAGAGATATTTGTTTGCATAATGTGTCAACATAAAATCACAATAGTTATTGTTAATTCATTTCACTGTTTTAAAAAATTCAGACCGCTCCTTCTTGTATCCACAGGGTAAAATTTTGTTCTACTCTGATTCAATCCATTTTTTACCCTTTTGATAGTAGCAGTTAATGAACACTTTAAAAACTTTTTAAATTATTATATGGTGCACAGACTAAATATTGATCATATCTACCCTGGCCAGTGTAGTTCATTGGTGAGTGTGTCAGCCCACCCACTGAAGGTCACGGGTTTGATTCCTAATCAAGGGCATGTACCTGGGTTGCATGTTCAATCCCCAGCCCTGGACTAGCTGAGTGCAAGAGGCAACCAATCAATGGCACATCTCTCTCTCTCTCTCTCTCTCTCTCTCTCTCTCTCTCTCCCTCTCCCCTCTCTGTCTTTCCTTCTCTTAAAAATGCAGTAGAAAAATAGCCTAGGGTTACCAAAACAAACAAACAAAATTATGAGCAGATCCCTTTCACCTACCTGTTTTTTCAATTGGGAATTGTTTTTAAGACTTGTATTGAATCCTTGTTCATGTCACTTACCCTCTTTGAGTGGGGAGATAATAATAATGTTTATTTCATACTAGAAGCCCATTGCATGAAGATTTGTGCAATAGGCCTTCCTTCCCTTGGCTGCTGGCACAGGTTTTCCTCCAGCACCAGTACCCAGACCTTTGGTCTGGCCAGAGCAGAGAAGTCAAGCTTCTTTAGTCTTCAGTTTTCAGTCTTCACTCTGGCCAGAGCCTTCAGTATTCGTTCCATGCCTGTGTATGCAAATTAACTGCCATCTTTGTTTGGGTTAATTTGCATAGTTTCTCTGATTGGCTGGTGGGCATAGCGGAGTGACACCAATTTGCATGTTTCTCTTTTATTAGTGTACTAGAGGCCCTGTGCTCAAAAATTTGTGCACTAGGGGGAAGGGGATCCCTCAGCCTAGCCTGTGCCCTCTCGCAGTCTGGGACCCCTTGGGGATGACCACCTGCTGGCTTAGGCCTGCTCTCCGGGGGATTGGGCCTAAGATGGCAATCAGACATCCCTCTGGCAGCC
>NW_005364596.1:4022776-4059198 GCF_000412655.1 Myotis brandtii
GCTGGCTGAAAGCAGGTATCTGGGGTTTGTTTAGCTTCTATAATTGCAACATTGTTGCATCTGGAGCTGGGCGGCGGCAGACGGGGAACCTTGGCTTCCTCCATAACTGGAGCAAGCAAGCCTCATGTTCGTTTCAGCTGTGTGGCTGCCTGCCGCCATCTTTGTTCGCAGTTAATTTGCATATCCTGCTGATTAGCCAATGGGAAGCGTAGCAGAGGTATGGTTAATTACCATGTTTGTCTATTATTAGATAGGATATTATCGTCTCAAGAATAACATGAGGCCATGTGCATGAGTTATTAAAAAGTTGGTAGAGTGCTAATCTAACATTTTTTGGTTAATAGACTTTGTTTTGACTTGAACTACCCCTCAGATATCTGAAATTCTCCAAGGGCCTCCTGCAGTGCCTGTAACTTAGCACTAGTTATTATTGGTAGTATTGTTGAAAATAGCAACAACACCCCAGTAATTTGTTTGACTTTACACATGGAAACTGTTTAATATGCTTATTGATGAGTAAATGGATGTTTTAGGAACTTATTTACAAAGAATTTAGCATGTAATCGTAAATCAGCCAGAATAGAAAAGTCATATTACTTGTGTCAAAGAAAAAACCCCCAAAACCAAAACTCACAGAATTTTTACTTGTTGTACCTATGGGTTGATATATCTAGTGTGATGCTGAATAAAAGTAAAATTATATGTCTTCTATTAGCTTCCCTTCATGTTTAAGCAGACAAAGTACATGATATAATAGCATTATATAACATGTAGAAAAGTTAAGAAGTTTAAATGTAACAGGTTTGAGCCTAAACATTTAAACTTCATTTTTGATAACATATGGATAGAAATATGCATATATGTGTGTATATATACACACACAAACATACCTACAGGTATATATATTTATGTATGTTTATGTATAGATAGATAGATAGATAGATAGATAGATAGATAGATATTATGGATATATTCTAAATTGAAATTAATAATACTAGTGCCTCAGAATGTTCTGAGTTTCAAATCACATTGATAGTGAAAAAAATAAACATGTATAGCTATACAGCAATAGCTATATTATGTTGTCTTGTTAAAATTATTTTATTTAAGAGCTCTTATATGGGAGAAGCTTTCTGTAATATAGATCGGTATAACAGAAACCATAATACATACACCAAATAAAATTTTAATGTCTAGGTTTTTGGATGAATACTTTAAGACTTACAATAGTAAATTAAAGTGACTAGTTTTATGAATTGTCCCCTGTGAATCTATTTAACCATTTATAAAATTCTTATGTGGTTAAGTGTCAAACTGTGACAAACAAACAAATACCTGGATACAGTGATGTGTGAGAAAAGACAGAAGCTCCACCTGGGCATGAGTATAATGAGTAAGTTGGTAGTAAGGCTGGGAGTAGCTGCACACTCAACAGAGCAGATCTTGAACACCTGCAAACCCTCATGGTTTTGGTCAGCAACACTGTCCAACAGTGATGTGGGTTTCTCCTAGGATAAGTCAGGAGTCTATAATGTACCGAAGAGTGGCCCATTTATGGTACACAGGAGGATACCTTGCTGGTTGTTTTTCCCACAGCTATTAAATCTTAGCAGCAGTTAAAATACAAGATATTATATGACTTTGCACAAGATGACAGGATGCTTCTACATGTTTCCTATCTTTTACAAAAATGAAATTAGGTAGTTGATAAGAACTCAAGGGATGGGGAAAATGTGAATGTTTGGGCCATATGAACTTGCCTCCAAATCTTGGCTCTTTATTTAAATTTTGTTGGCCCATATTTTACTTTTTTTGCACAATAGAAAAAACAATATGTACCTGGCATGGTTATTTTGAGTAGTAGGTGGAATAATGAAATCAACTATACAATATAATGGCCAACATCTATTAGATGGTCATACTGTCTTATCCTCCAACACTGCATCTGCTCTCCATTTTCTATCATCCATGGGGAAAATAATCTTAGAGTTTCATAGATTCTAATATTAAATCTTTGAATGTTTTCCTATAGAAATTTCATGCTAATTCATAAGAAGAATTTAATAGCTTCTCATATAATGGTATTCATAAGAAAATGCTAGCAACTGTCCTATTATAAATTCTAATATTAAAAACTTTGAATGTTTTTCTATAGAAATTTCATGCTAGTTCATATAAGAAGAATTTAATAGCTTCTCATATATTGGTATTTATAAGAAAATGCTAGCAACTGTCCTAAGAACTTATATATATATATATATATAATGATTTTAATCTACACATCAATACATATCCAATCTATTAAATATTATTATAAGAATTTTGCAAATGCTTATCACAATAATCATGAGGAAAAAAGTGCCAACCTACTTATATTGGCTTTAGAACAAGAATAACAAGCTCCACAAGAAGAAGAAACGTTTACCATCCCTATATTTTAACAGTACTTTGCTTTGCACTTAATAGTCGAGGAACATTAGTTGATTTTTTTTCTTGAAACATTTTATTGCTAAACCTAGAAAGATGACATTATAGAGATTCTGCTTCTCTGATCCACGTTGTAATCAAGAAGCTCTAGTAGTGAAGATCTATCTAAGTTGTAAGTGAAAAAGCAAGAGTTTTCTGAATCTGTGAACAACCTTGATACATTTTGCTTCTGTGAACTGGTTTGTTTATTTAGATAAAGATGGGGTGGAGGGACAGGGGAATGAAAGAGAGAGGTGGAAGGAGGGAGGAAGGAGGGAGGTGACACATTTCTCTAAATTCTCATGTGTGAGAAATTCCTAGCGAATTATCCTTGAAGTGATCAGATTGCATTTCGATAGGTTGCACCAAAAAAGGCATGCTGTATTAGGAAAAAATATATATATTATAGCATTACCAGCTTGAGGCCCTTACTTCTCTGGACCTATTAACTAGCATCACAAATAAATGGATGCTCCATTATAATGGACTTAGGGTGGCAAAGAAAGTAGTGTCAGGTTGCTACATCTGGAGTATTTTCAGGGGTGGAAAAGAAAATAATGAGGATACCAACTGGGCCACCCACTGCAAAATGTGGGTGACCAAATGAGCCAACAGAACCTCTAATGAGTATTTACTCCAAAAGACTCTGCATGTAAACTACTTCCAGACTGATGTGGTGCCAAGCTTAGAGGATCAAGTCTTTCAATGGCTTTTGTTGATCAGCAGCCAAAGCATCTAGGAACAAAGAAGAGGTCTCCTTATTAAACATATCAAGAATATTACTTTCAGACAAGAAGAATGCAAAGAATGGATCAAAGGACACTAAAAAATAGATGGAAGACAGTAGAAATAAGTAATAACAACATCATCTGTACTCTGGACTAAGGGTGATTTTGTTACAGCATTATTTTCCAGAAGATTTTAAAGCAATGCTTAGCATATATGTGGTCTGGCCTATATTATAGGTAGTGTGTATGTGTCTTTGGTTTTGATGACTGTGAGGGCAGGAATTTCTCTGTTCTGTCTTATCAGTGTGCCATTAATCTTCTAGCTCTTTCTTCCTGCAGAACTAAGCAAAGCATAGATACAAGGTGTTTAATAATTAGCTCAATATCATTTAGGAAATTAGTGGCTGGGTTTATCCTGACTTAGGGATCTTTATATCTCAGACTATTCAAATCCTCTAAAGCAATGCAAATGAAAGAGCACATATGGAAAATCACATTCTCTATATGTTTACTCAGAGAAAACACAAGGCAAGATAATGTTTGCACAAAATGTTTCTGCAAGAAAATGTTTGTGACAAAAGTCAGTGCTAGAACAGATTCTAAGATGGCCACCCAAACAAATGTTTACTTTTTAAAGCAAAGCAAAGCAAAACAAAACCCAATTTGATATTTTGAAAGTTTGAAACATAACAACAACAGTTGTTTCATTCCTTTTTTCTGTTTCCAAATAGTTGTGTTAACAATTTGGAAACTTTACCTTTCTGGTCCTTCACAAAGAAATGGTCAATTGCATTTATTTTTTAAAATTCTTTATTGTTTAAAGTATTACATAAGTCTCCTTTCCCCCCCATTGACCTCTCCCCAGCCTCTCCCACCCCCCAGCACATGCCTTCACAACCCTACTGTCTGCGTCCATTGGTTATGCTCATATGCATGCATGCAAGTCTACAAGTCTTTTGGTTGATCTCTTACCCCCCTCCTCTCCACCCCACTTTTTTTCTTAGGTTGTACAGTCTGTTGGATGCTTTTATGACTCTGGCTTTATTTTTGCTCATCAGTTTATGTTGTTCATTATATATTCCACAAATGAGTGAGATCATGTGATATTTATCTTTCTCTGACTGTCTTATTACACTTAGCATAATGCTCTCCAGGTCCATCCATGCTGTTGCGAATGGTAAGAGTTGGTCAATTGCATTTAATAGCAAAATTTCCTAAGAAACTTTGTAAATCGCAGCCACCAGTTTCCCCCTCTTTAGACACAAGGTAACCATATGGATATTAGAAATTGGTCTATAATTTTGGAACCACATTCTCCAGCTTAAAGTTTTCTCCAATGATCAGCAATGACAATTTTGCCATAGTCCTAACATTCTGTAGGCCCTATGCAGATATAACAGTTCACAAGCTAGACCACAGCAGTAAAAATAAAATTGAATTTTGAACAAATGCAGTGAGTACTTGTTGGGTCAATTATTTGAGAGATTCTATTAGTAGCAACAGGCATTGCCAATTGAGATACCCTTGGGGTGCCATGGGAAAAAGAAAATGGTCATGTAGTATTACATACTGATGATGAGGAGGAGGATGGCAATACTAATAGCTACTGTTGGGTAATAATAATAGCTACTGCTTTATGCCAAGCACTTTGCTGAGAATTTCACATGCATAATCTCACTGAATCTTGAGAGTGATAATGGCAAAAACAGATAACCTTTACTCTTTTTTAAATGGACTACAATTGCATGATTGCATTTATATATGTTTGCAGAGAGTTTCCAGAATGTTTGTTTATTTTATTCTTAATTTAAAAATCCCATATAGTGCTAGAAAATGACTAATTAATTCCATCATCATCTTGTGCAATAGATAGCAATATTGTCCCTATTTTATAAATGTGAAATGGAGGTTAAATAAATCAATGAAGGTCATACATCTCTAAAGCAGTGGAATTGGGATTCAAACCTGAGCCACATAACTCAAGCACCCTAAAGTTTGACTCAAACTCAAAAATGTGTTTTTAGGACAATAATGATAGTGGTTAGGTTTTCAAAAAGTTCTATCCAACTCATAATATCCCTGAAACTGTGTGTTAAGCGTCTCCCTCCTTTATTCCACATCCAGTTCTGCAGTAGAAACAGCAAGCTCTCTAAGTCTGATGCCCCTGGGCTCAGGGTCCTACATAGAAGAACCAAAAGGAAGATTGGAATTATGTAGGTTGGGGAGATTCCTGACCAATTTAAACTCCTGGGGATATTTCTGAGCTCTGGGAAATTTCATGTCTCCCTTCTGTTACCTCCTTTTCTTTGCTACCACCAGTCAATTCCAAGTTGTTTTTTCTACCTGCATTCTTTTTTTAAAATTATATTTATTGAGGTGACATCCTATCTAATAAAATAGTAATATGCAAATTGACCATCATTCCAACACAATATGGCCGCCCCCGCTGTGGACACAAGATGACCGTCAGGGGAGGGCAGTTGGGAGGAACCAGGCCTGAAAGGGAGGGCAGTTGGGGGTGATCAGGCCTGCAGTGGAGGACAGTTGGGGGTGACCAGGCTGGTTGGGGGGCAGTTAGGGGCGACCAGGCCAGCAGAGGGGGGCAATTGGGGGAGACCTGGCCGGCAGCAGGGGGCAGTTAGGGGCAACCAGGCCAGCAGGGGGGGCAGTTAGGGGTGATCAGGCTGGCATGCAGAGGCAGTGAGGGGCAATCAGGCCAACCGGGGAAGGGGGCAGTTAGGAGCAAACAGGCAGGCAGGTGAGTGATTAGGAGCCAGCGGTCCAGGATTGTGAGAGGGATGTCTGACTGCTGATTTAGGCCCAACCCCTGGAATTGGGCCTAAACCAGCAGTTGGACATCCTCCGAGGGGTCCTGGATTGGAGAGGGTGCAGGCTGGGCTGAGGGGACCCCCCTCCCCCCATGCACGAATTTCATGCACTGGGCCTCTAGTCTATATAATAAAAGCCCAGCAACTGTTATGGCATAATGACCAGAATGACCGGTCACTATGATGTGCACTGACCACCAGGGGGCAGATGTTCAACGCAGCAGCTGCCTCCTGGTGGTCAGTGCGCTCCCACAGGGGGAGCACCGCACAGCCAGAAGCTAGGCTCACAGCTGGCAAGCGCAGCGGCAGTAGCAGGAGCCTCTCTCACCTCTGCGGCAGCACTAAGGAGCAGTGAGCTGAGCAGTAAGGAGCAGCGAGCAAGTGGGCAGTAAGGAGCTAGGGGTTCCGGACTGTGAGAGGGTGCAGGTTGGGCTGAGGGCCCCCCCACCCCTCTGCCCAGTGCATGAATTTCGTGCACCAGGCCTCTAGTTGGTTAATAAAATTATATAGGTTTCAAGTGTACAATTCTGTGATATATCATCTGTATGTTGAATTGTATTCCAAGACCCAAAGTCAGATCTTCTTCCATCATCATATATTTGACTGCCTTTATATTTTTCACACTGAAGCAAGCACTCAAAGTAAATATCAAAAGCTTCACAGGGTTTACTGCCAGGGACCAGAAAGAAAGAGAGGGCGAAAGTATATCAGAAGGGAACACATATTCCTTCCTTTTGTTAAAAAAACCTACCCTTCTCCCCCCATTGCCACCTACCCCCCCCCCCCCCCAATTTAAACTCTACACACAGTGCAAGGGTGTAAGTTTTGTAGCTGATTTTCAGTGCAATATATTACTGTGTCATTCTGGAGTCAGCATGGGCCTGAAGTTCTGAGGGGAGGGTTGCGAAGTGTGGAAAGTAATAAATGAGGAAAAGGGCGTTAGCACTATGGAGAAGGTAGGTCCTGAGAGTGAGGGAGCCCAGGACAAAAGTCCTGGAGAAGGAGAAGGGGAGCACCTGGGATGACCTCGGGCTATGTGGAAGAAGAAAGGGGAGAGAGAGGTCCCAACATGGAACCTAATAGCTCGAGCAAAGGCAGAGTAAGGAAAGCCAGGTTTCAATTCTAAGCAAAGATCATGAAACTGTTTCTTGGGGTAATTGACTCCTACATTAAATAATAAAAAAAGCATAAATCAGCCTTATCCTCCAGGAACCTACCACTCAACTGGGATTTGCTTTGGGTCAAATGCTGAAATTTATCCTCGAGTGCTTTTGTTTCACTCTGGGAATATCTCTAAGTTGACCAGTTATGCTTCTGTGAGATCCAAACTGGACACATGGGAAAGGAAAGAAGACTATGAATGTAAATCTTGAAGGAGTGTCTTTCTATGTTCTCTTCAGTGAGGGAGTCAATACTAGTAACTCTTCTCTTAACCTGAGAAACTAGAATCAGAGTCAGCTCTTGAATTCTCTGCAAACTCCATGTGTGACAACAGGTCAGGAATCTTGCCAACACATTCAAAGCCAAACAGCCCAGAAAGCCATATGGAAAATGAAGACTCAATGACCTCATTATACAATCCAATTGTATGCATTATGTATTTCTGCTATCTGTTGGGCACACTGTGCTTTATAGCAACTTTAACTAAAAGTAAATGTATTATTTGGTTAATTTTAAGAATATGAAGCATGGCCCCACTATTTAGACTTTTACTTTAAATATTAATCACAATCGAGACCTCCTCAGGGGAGAGAGAGAAAAAGGATGTGTGTGTATGCCTGTGTGTGTACACAAATACAATACTAAAATGCTGGAGAGAGGAATGATGAAATGATTTGTTGTATCACCTTAAGCAAGTTGCTTGACTATTCTAGCTTTATTATCCTCATCTATAAAAACGACAACAACAACCAAAATGAAGCAGCTCTGGAAAAAAGTTGAGAAGACACAACAGTGCATGGGGGCTCTGACTTGAGCTTCTGTAATTTTTTTAAAAAAATTATTATTGTTGACATGCAACATTACATTAGTTTCAGGTGTACAACATAGTGATTAGACATTTATGTAACTTATAAACTGATCACTGATAAATCTAGTAACCATCTGACACCATATGTAGTTATTACAATATTATTGACTGTATCTGCTACACTGTACTTTACATCCTGGAACTATTTTGTAACTACCAATTTGTACTTCTTTACCCCTTCCCCTTTTTCACCCAACCCCCCTGTCCCCTAAATCTGGCAACCATCAAAATGTTCGCTGTGTCTATGAGTTTGCTTCTGTTTTGTTTGTTCATTTATTTTGGTTTTTAGAGTCCACATATAAGTGAAATATTATGGCATTTGTCTTTTTCTGATTCATTTTACTCAGCACAATACCCTGTAGCTCTATCCAAGTTGTTGCAGATGAAAAAAATTGCATTCCTTTTTATGGCTGAGTCATATTCCATTGTATATATGCACATCTTCTTCATCCAATCATCTATTGATGGACACTTAGGTTGCTCCCATATCTTGGCTATTGTAAATAATGTTGCAGGAAACATAGGAATGCATATATCTGTTTTAAATAGTGATTTATATTTCTTTGGATAAAGAAATGGTAATTCCATTTTTAACTTTTTAAGATATCTTGATACTGTTTTCCAGAGTGGCTGCACCAATTTTCAATTCTACCAACAGGCCATGAGGGTTTCCCTTTCTCCACATGCATACTAGAAGTTATTGTTGATTTATTGACAAAAGCCATTCTGATAGGTGTGAGATGATAGCTCAATGTGGTTTTTATTTGCATTTCCTTGATGACCAGAGATATTGAGCATCATTTCATATGCCTGTTTGCCATCTGCATGTCCTCTTGGTAGAAATGTTTATTCTGCACATTTTTTCTTGTTAATCCTTACCTCTGTATAATTTTTCTATTATTATCATTATTGTTATTTTAGAGAGAGTAGAAGGAACGGTGGGATGGGGGAAGAAAGAGAGAGAGAGAGAGACATGTGAGAGAGACACATAGACTGGTTGCCTCCTGCATGTTCCCCAACCAGGGCTGGGGATCAAACCTGCGACCTTTTGGTGCTTAGGTTAACACTCTAACTACTGAGCAATACCAGCCAGGGCCTCTACATTTTTTAAGTGGATTTTTTTATGTTGAGCTGTATGAGTTCTCTATATTTTAAATACATTTCTATTATTGAGTTTTTAGAGTGAGAGGAAGGGAGAGGGATAGAAAGAGAGAAATAACAATGAGAAACATCTATCAGCTGCCTCCTGCATGCCCCCTACTGGGGATCAAGTCTTCAACTGGGGCATGTTCCCTGTCCATCTGGTTCATGGGTCTATGCTCAACCACTAAGCCACACTGGCCAGCCTTTATATATTTTTATATCAATCCCTTATCAGATATATTATTTGCAAATATCTTCTCCCATTCAGTAGGTTACCTTTTGTTTTGTTAATGGCTTCCTTTATAGTGCAAAAGCTTTTTTGTTTGTTGTAGTTGCATTTGCTTATTTTTATTTTTGTTGTATTTGCTCTAGGAGACATATCCAAAAAATATTACTAAGATCAATGTCAAAAAGTTTATTGCCTAAGTTTCCTATAGGAATTTTAGGGTTTCAGGTCTTACATTTAAGTCTTAATCCATTTTTACTATATTATTGTATATGGTTTAAAAAGGTGAATTACTTTCACTTTTTTGCATGTATCTGTCTAGTTTTACCAATGCCATTTATTGAAGAGATTGTCTTTACCCTATTGTATATCCTTGTCTTCTTTGTCATATATATTAACTACCCATATAGGCATGGATTTATTTCTGGGCTCTCTATTCTGTTCCACTAGCCAGTTTTATGCCAGTACCATGCTGTTCTGGTTATTATAGCCTTGTAGTATAGTTTGATATTAGGTAACATGATGCCTCCAATTTCTTTTTCTTTTTGCTTTGGTTATTTGGGGTCCCTTATGGTGTCATATAAATTTTAAGATTATCTATTCTAGTTCTGTCAAAAATGCCATAGGTATTTTGATAGGGATTATATTGAATCTGTAGATTGCCATAGACATTTTAATGATGTTAATTCTCTCTAACCATGAGCACAGTATATCCTCCACTTATTATGTTTTCATCAATTTTTTTTTAATGTCTTACAATTTTTAAGTACAAATCTTTTATGTCCTTGGTTTAATTTATTCCTATGTATATTATTCTTGTTTAGAAAACTACTTATCTCTCATTCAATTCTAGATGATAGTCTTGATGGGTAGAGTAATTTTAGTTGTCAGTTTATGCCATTCATCTTTTTGAATATTTCATGCCATTTCCTCACAGCCTGCAATGTTTTGAAAGTCTCTGTGGATACCTGATTCAGGTAGATCTCCCCTGTGTGGTTTGTGTTGCCCTCTCATTAAGATTGATTTTTTTAAAATAAAAATTAATGATTGATTGATTTTAAAGCAGCGGTTCTCAACCTGTGGGTCGCGACCCCTTTGGGGATCAAACGACCCTTTCACAGGGGTCGCCTAAGACCATCGGAAAACACATATATAATTACATATTGTTTTTGTGATTAATCACTATGCTTTAATTATGTTCAATTTGTAACAATGAAAATGCACCCTGCATATCAGATATTTACATTATGATTCATAACAGTAGCAAAATTAAAGTTATGATGTAGCAACAAAAATAATTTTATGGTTGGGGGTCACCACAACATGAGGAACTGTATTAAAGGGTCGTGACATAAGGAAGGTTGAGAACCACTGTTTTAGAGAGAGAGAGAGAAAAGGAGGGAGCGAGAGAGAGAGAGAGAGCGAGAGAGAGAGAGCTCTGCTACTCAATACATCCATGCATTCAGTAGTTGATTCCCACATGCACACCAATTGGGTATGGAACCCACAACGTTGGCATATTGTGCCAACACTCCAAACAACTGAGCTATCCAGCCAATGCCTATATTTTAGTTTTGATTGCTGTTGGCACATCAGTGAGTGATACTGATCCTCAGTCTGACAGCCTATGAGGGCTGGCCATAACGATATCAGACAAGCTGCTGTATAGGGGTGAACAACGGGTTTGTGTGACAAATTATTGGTACTCTGTTGCCAGCCAAGGTCACTCTTCAGGTGTGTTGTTTATAGAGCCGGTAGGTGGGGCTCTGGTTGGCCTCAAGGTTAGCCACCAGGTGCTTTAGGCTTGGAGCCTCTTGGGAGGACCTCCAGTACCGGCACATGTCAGCTGCTACTTGCACAGGGCTTGGGGCTGCTTTTTAGGTGCTACAAATTGATCTACATTTGCTTGCCACTTGTACTGGGCTTGAAAACACTTGGGAGAGGCTATGCTGCAAACTAGGGCCAGCTTCCACTTGTGATTGGCTTGGGTTCCTTTGGTGGGCACTATTATATGAGCTGAGGCCAGCACTCCATGTTCAGTGCTTGTAGATGCTTAGTTGGAGCTATGTTAGAGGCCAAAACTGGCTGCAATTTATGCTGGGCTTGGGGCCACCTGATGGGTGTTGCAATGCAATTTGAGATCAGTTATTGCTTCTGCTGGGCTTAGGTCCACTTGGCAGGAGCTATGATGCAAGCCAAGACTGGCTGCTGCTTTTGTAGAGTTTGTGAACCTCTGAGGGGGTCTTTAGCATAACCTGAGGGTAGCTACCACTTGCATGAGATCTGTGGACTTTGAGAAAGCCAGTAGTGAAAGCCTAGGATAGCTACCACTACCATGGGATTGGTGGTCCTTTGAGTGAGTCTGAAGCATGAGCTGAGGCAGGGCACTCCTGTGGAGGAAACACTGTAAAAGGATCAGGAGTTAGGTAGAGTGGCATCTCAGGGAATCATCAGGGTGGGACAAACAGTGTCAGGCAGGCTAATGGAAAGCGCAGATTTGGCCAGCGGGATGGGAGGAAATCTCTACAAAGGAACAAGAGCACCTGCCAGTGCTTCTGTCCCTGGAGACAGTTGCTCTTATCCCTCCCTCATCCTGACATTTGTCCTTTTGTCTCAGGCACATTTTGCACTTTGGTCCCTTGCACTGGAGCCCACAGCAAGTGAGTTTGTGAGCCAGTGAGTGTGTTTAGGCCCTTTAAGAGCAGCAGCATCTTGGTCTCTAGAAGACCTTTCTTTTTATCATTAAAATGTAATCTCTGCCCAGCCGGTGTGGTTCAGTGGTTGAGTGTGGATCTATGAACCAGGAGGTTACAGTTCGATTCATCAGGGCACATGCCTGGGTTTGAGGTTTGATGCCCATTGCGGGGTGTGCAGGAGGCAGCCAACCAATGATTCTCATCATTGATGTTCCTATCCCTCTTTCCCTCTCCCTTCCTCTCTCTGAAATCAATTAATAAATATTTAAAATGTAATACTTGCTGGTTTTTATAGCCAGGGGTTATGGAGACTCCTCTTCCAGGCAGTGGTGCCCTGGGCTGGGGATCCTGGTGTGGAGCTGGAACTCCATGCTTCTTAGGGGCTACCTCCACAGCGGAGAGATCCCTCCCGTTTCTTAACCACCACACTTTCCTGCGGGACCTACCTGGTCTGCATAGTCTCCCCTCCTACCAGTCTTATTGCGGTTTCTTCTTTATATCCTTAGTTATCAATGGTCTTCAGGTGGTTCTCAGTGGCACTTGTCCTATAATTTAGTTTTCATTTTTACCTACTCCACCATCTTCAATGTCTGAAAATTTTGAATCTCTGCTATGTCTCACTCTCTGATATTTCCTTCTCTCTTTTATTCCCTTCTTTCCTTTTCTATTTTAACAAGTACTTATCCACTCTATTAGATGACAGGCATTGTATTCTAGGTATTTAACAAAATCCCCAGTGGGAAATAAAAAAAGCTCTGTACCCTAGGATAACATGGCCACCTTCCTTAAATTCTTTTATGACTTCCTATTTCTTTCACAATAGCCAATATCTATGTCATGGCTGAGCCAGCCTCAGTTCACTCCATTGCCACTTGCTCTCATCCTCCGGAATTTCTTTTTCACTATGTTGTTTTCTGCTGCAGGCACTTAACACAAACCATTTCCACTTTCTGAAACTTTCCTTCAGCACAGCTTTCCCTTCAACTAGTTAACTCCTAGGCATCCTTCAGATTTCAGCTCAAATATCACTTCCTTGGAAAACTTTCTCTGACCCTTTTCTTTTGCTATGTGCTTCCACAGCACAGTGCACATTTATTCAGAGTATTATCTAAGCTTATTATATTTATTTATTAATCTCTTTCCACCAAACAACAAACTCCATATGAGCACAAATTGTCTTTCTCTTCTTCCACCATTGTGAAGCCAGTACCTCTCATGGTGCCTGACCTTTGAAAAGCGATCCCTAATTAATTGAATGAATGGGTAAATACATGAATGAATGAGTAGATCCCCCAAGGACCTTGATGAAATTGTCATCATTTCTTGTCCATATCTGTAATTATAATGCTTTCTCTCCGTTCAAATTAAAAAATAAAAAATTGTGCCCTTCTGTAATACAAAAATGAACTATAATAATCAAGATAATCCATTGAAGACAGTTCCTTATTGTGAGATTTCTTATACTTGTAGTCTATTATTAATAAGAAATCTATGGCTGAAATGCCTGGTAGTTTTGAGCCAGTCTCCAAAGTATTATGAGTACCAGGCTCTTCATTAAGATGCATATTGTTTAAAGAAAGAAAAAAAACACAGAGGCTTACAGTATGCTCTTTCAAACATGACTATTTGAGAACAATGGACAAGACATGTAGTTTACTTCCTAACAGATGAAATTTAAAAAACATGCATGCATTCTTGGTAAAATTAGAGTGGTTGAAAATTTAGAAGGGCTGGAGGGTCGACCACTAAAGAGAAAACCCCCAGGAAATTGATTAGGTTGGTATTCAGTTGTAGCTTTTGTGAGTCCAGTTGAGAATAATGCTGCATAATTTTTGGCCTATTATCCAGATTGCTACAAAAATTCCACTGTGTAGAAGAAGTATGAAAATAGTGAATGGATTGCATGCTTTTCTTTAAACTCAGAATCTGATTCCAAATTTTGGAAATTTTATTCTTTTTCAGTGAAGGAAAAGTATGTCACAAAAGCCAACTTTTTTATTGATTTGTAGAGAGAAAGAAAGGGAGAGAAACATAAATGTGAGAGTACTACATCAATTGGCTGCCATTGGGAATAGAACCAGCAACCTTTCAGTGTACAGGATGATGCTCAACCACCAAAGGCACACTGACCAGGGCATGATAGCCAGCGTTTTACTACAGCTAATATATCAGCTACTGTGTGAGGGAAAATTATTTTGAAATTACCACTTGGTCATCATCTCAGAATTTCAATCATTTTATGAGTATAATTTGGTTATCCATGACTTACTGCAAGCATCCAAACCTAAGTTCATTTGAAACTATGTCCTTAAAAGCCTTTAAATTTTCCCAAATTATTTTTAAATATTAAATTACTATATCATTATTGGATTTTCCACTGGAATCCGAATATAACTGAGAACTTCTCAGTAGTGTTCATATTGTTTGGGAAAATGGAAAGAGTTATGTAAAAGATTAAAAGCAAGTGAAGTGGGTTACACTTATTATATATTATTTTTGGTAGGATGGTCCAAATAGTTTTTATTGCTTTTTTATTGGGAAGACCTGTAGACCTCTTGGTTTTCACATTCTTGGGAAACTTATTTCATTTCACAGTTTTAGAAATAACTCATTATTTTCATAAAATATATGTTGCCATAGTTTTAACATACTAGTTGATATTAGCTGTTCCAAGAAATAAGAACTATTAATTATCTGGACATTAAAAAAACAAGATAAAAGTGTATTTCTATTTTTTGTCTTCAAAACTGATTCTTAGGTGGTATTTAAATGTCAAGAAACAAACATTTATAAGATGAAGGTAACGTAAAAATGATGTGGTTATATAAAAAATGTGGAAAATGAAATGTTTCTCCTTTGACCTTTATTCTATTTAAAATCAAGTAGGTTGAATGGTAATGAACACTGTATCAGTCCAGCTATTCCAAAGAAACAGAATCAATGTGAGAAAGAGAGGCATGCTTGTGGGAGGGCAGAGGACTATATAGATATATATGTCTATAGTCTATATCTTCATCTATCTCTCTGCCTATCTATCTATATTTTAAAATAAATTAACTCACATGATTGTGGGACTGGCAAGGCTGAAATCAATAGGCTGGAATCTCAAAAATAGTTGACACCGCAGTCTCAGGCAGAATTCCTTCTGGGAATCTCAGGTTTTGCTTTTAAGGCCTTTCAACTGATTAGATGAGGCCCTCTCTCATTATCAAGGATACTCTCTTAACTTAAAGTCAACTGATTGTAGATGTTAACCACGTCTACAAAATATCTGGGTAGCATCACCTAGCTAGATCAGTGTTTGATTAAATGATTGGGTATATTAATCTACCAACGTTGACACAAACCAAACTATCACAAGAACCAAACTACTTATTAGTCTCCAACGTTCTTATCTTTCTCTTGCTGGCAATTCAAATCATATTCTTAACTTAAATTTCAAAATAAAACAGTTTTGAAGACGCTGGTAGTTGTAATAATTACCTTTTCTTCCTTTAGTTGCTCATTCTTAGTCTTTTGTTGTATATGAGTACATTCATCTGATAATCATAAAAAAGAGTAAATAAAGCTCACTCCATCCATCTACTTGATCAGTAGGTCAAGTACAGTAAAACTTAGAACCCCATTTCAAAGTAATATTTAAATAAAATAATATCCTGAAAGAAACATTTATATTGAAATGTGACTAAACAAGTGTGTGATATGACAACATATATGTTTATTTATGTATTAAATAACAAGATGCAGCTTTAGATTTAATAACTACCATAATTTTAAAATGGTGATGAGTAAAAACAGTATTTTGAGATTCAGAAGTAAGTCTACTTCTGCATTTCTGTACTGCCAGTACCACTGTGATTTGTATATAGAAGGATATGTAGTTAGAGGTCAGTGGAAAAAATATGTTTTCCCAACCAACTTCAGAGACCTCTGGTTAAGAACCAGTTCACTGATAAGAAAACAGAATGATGGTTTGGCCCTGGCTCGTTTTGCTCAACGGTTATAGCATTGGCCCACAGACCAAAGGGTCTCCAATTCAGTTCTGACCAAAGGCATGTGCTTAGGTTGCAGATTCATCCCAGGCCCCTGCAGGGCCGAGTGTGGGAGGCAACCAATCTATGTCTCTCCCACATAGATGTTTCTTTCTTTCTCTCTCTCCCGCCTCTACTCCCTTCACTATATCTAAAATAATCAATAGAAAAAATATCATTGGGTGAGGATAAAAAAAAAGAATGATGGTTTGACTGAGACTTGGAGATTATCTATGGGTTTAATGTCTCAAACATTGTCCGATGACAAGAATAATGATAGAAATAGCTAACAGAGCAGTTATTAAGTGCCAGACATCAGACATTATTCTAAGTGCTTTATACATGCCACATCACATAATTCATAGAAAACCTCCATGAGGTAAGATCTGACAGATGTACAGAGAGGTGGAGTAACTTCTTAGAGTCATACAGTTTTATAAGTGATGGAACCAGGTTCACTATGGTCTTTTAAACTACTGTGCCATATAATTAATAGCTGGTTTCTTTCTATTCACCTGAGTTTTGTAGTAAATGATGGAAGGGCAAGAATTATGTGAGAACTCTTTTTCAGTAGAACATTATGGAATAGAGCTTGACTATCCATAAATTTGCATAAAGCATTTATTATTGTCTATGTAATTTACAAATTGTAACTAAATTTTTAATGTAAGAAGCATAAGACAGAGAAAACCCATGTTTACAAAGAAAGTCTGTGACTGTTAACTATTACCAGATTTAAAAAATTTTTTCATTTAGTACAAGCTGTTGGTTGTTGCAAATATAAGAGTTTGAAATTCCTTTATAAGGTTAAAACATTTTAAAATTTATTGTTATATGGATATTTGATTCTGTTGGAATTCTAGAACACTTGTAAAAATGTCAAGGTCTTAGAAGTTGTAAAGATTGAAATTTAGGAAAGTTAACATCTTGTTAAAATATTGCTCCTATATTTAAATATTAAGTATTTTTCAACTCTAAAAAATGCAAAAGAGACAATCCACAACATGTATTAACTTTTCAATGGAGTCAACACACCACTCCCCCTCCCCAAAAGATTTAATGAGTGTTAGGATTACTCTATTAGAATACATTCAAATTTACCCAACTCTTGATTTTCCAGAGAAGGAGGTGAGATGGCGTGAGGAAATTTTACACATTTTATAACAATATGAATGTCAATATAAAACTCTGAATCTTTAGGCATTGTTTCTTAAGGGTAGTTGACCATTTATTTAATGAGACACAAACCTCTGCTTATAAAATAAATGTATAATGGGTATCTAGATACCCAAGTTCTTTTTTCTACATATAACTAGTTTTTTTTTTCATTTTTGTCTAAATTTTCACCCCCTCAGCTCAGTTTTCATGCCAATGAGCAAGTTGTTTCATAAATTAATGACATGTTGAGCAAACTCAGAAATCATTTTTTAAAAATTGTCTGAGCTTAATGAATATTTATACACTGTATGGTAAGAAGGGCAAATTGGTTTCACAAGTGGCAAATATTTGTTGAATGAGTGAATGAATAAATCAGTAAGAGAAAGAAGAGTGAACTTCTGCCAGCCATAACTTTTTCAAAATCTTTCAGTTTTATAAACTACTATTGTCATGAATTTGCTCATATTTTGGATTTATAGTTTATTTTTTATAATCATAGTCATATTATTTTTTTTAAAAAAATTCCCATTAAATCTGATCATTCTGTTCTAGGAATGAAGTAACTAATGGGAATTTTACATATTGTGTCTCCCCTTAATCAACAGTTGAAAAAATAGGCATAAAGAATCAAGTAGGCTTCCCAGATAAATGAAGCGATTTACATGAAAGGGAAGGAGCTGATTTCCTTGCATTGAGTACTTCAAGCCAACCATGTCTTAATGGCATGGAAGACCAATTCCAGAGTCCCTGAAAAAGAATGAGATCAATCAAGAACATAAACTTATGTGAGGCAATCAGGCACTCATAAAGACAGCTTAATGTAATGAATTTTTGTGATGTGGAGACTTAGAATATTTCAATTCTAATCCACCAGAAAAACCCTTTTATATGTTTGGAATATTTTCCCACACAGGCAAATAAAATCTTATTTTAGACATCTTGTAAATTTGGAAAGTCAAATATAGTAATGGAACATATATTTTTGGCCTTCCGAAATATTGTCTGCTTGATATCAACTATTAAAAGAAATGTAAACAGATGTCTTCATTTAATGTCATTTTTTTCATCTCTTAAATTCTTAGTAACAACCTTTCTGGTCATTTTGTTTTATTTAAGAAGTGGAGAGAACATGAGGAAAATGGAATCTATAAGACAGGAAGGCAATCGGTTGAACTGAGTATCAAAAATTAGAAGCAGCTGTGCTCAAGTGCATAATTTTTTGCCCTCCATGGTTAATTAAAATTTTTTATCAAACTAAATGATGCTAGGTATGCATACATGAATTTAGACTTCCTTCACAGTGCCTGACATATATTCAATATAGTAGGACCTTTTTTTTTCATTTATATGTATGATTTGGAGGAAGGTATGTCATAAAAGGGAGATTAAGAGTGACAACATCACCCTTGTTTCTTGAATACAGGTGCAAATCTTGTAAATTATAGGTAATTTTTAATTCAGATGTATTTTCCTAAATGTCAGGTTCACATCTGTTTTTCACTAATCCTTTTTTTAAATAATTGAGACTCTCCAACAAAGATAAGAGATAATACATCCATTGCAAAGACCCTGTATAATCTATGTATAATGTATATATCTAATATAACTTTTTGTTGTTGTTAATCCTCACCCGAGGATATTTCTTCCATTGATTTTTAGAGAGAGTAGAAGAGAGGGAGAGGAGAGAGAGAGAGAGAGAGAGAGAGAGAGAGAGAGAGACATTAATGTGAGAGAGACATATCTCTTGGTTATCCCCTGCAGGTGCCCCAACTAGGGCCAGGGATCAAACTTGCAACTGAGCTATGTGCCCTTGACCAGGGATCTAACCCATGACCCTCAGTTCACTGGCCAACACTCTGACCACTGAGCAATCAACCAGGGTTCCAATATAGCTTTTGATATACATAATCACGTTATCATACATGTCTATCCTAGGTCAAAAAATGCAAAAAGAGAAGTTTTACAATGTACATGGTTCTGAATAAATTTTTAGTATTTTTACTTCAGTAGTAGTGGTCAGCTAAAATTTTGAAGAGTTCTTGCTATCTTTAGAAATACTGGTGGACAATCATCTTAACAAATATGGAGTATATTCTCTTACTTGTTAATAAAATTATCTTCAGAGTTCAGCATTCCTGTATTTGATGATATTTCACTGATTCTCTTCTATGCGCCAGAAACTGCATCATGAACTTGCATACAGAGAGGCACTAAACACCTTACTTGCCCTTAGGGAAACTTAAAAAACTGTAGTACATTTTGATCAATGCTGCAACAAAGATAAATGAGTTCAATTGGGAGCAGGGGTTGGAGTTCTGTTTCTGGAGTTGGGGTGCAGGAGGAAGGCATGAAAGAGAGGGCTCCACGGAGGAGTAATGTTTACCTAACTCTTTGCTGGGCTATGTCCAAACTTAAATATAGGATTTCTTTATCAGTATTTTGTAGTTAACAGCAATAGCTTACTACCGAGAAGTGTTTTTCATTTGGTCTCTTCATAATTCTGATTGTGGCAAATAAAGCCATTTGACATACCTTGGTTTAACTGCAATTTCACCAAAGATGTCCATAGTACATCAGATATTTGTTAACCTTTATTGGAAAAAAGTAATAGTTTGCTTCTCCCTTTATATTGTCAAGTGAGATAAGATGATCTGTGGCAAATTCATGGTGATGTGTTGATTTGTGTTGGATGTGATTCCATAAGAGAAAAAACAATTGTCAAACAGACACACTGTTATGTGGTGCTTTCTTTCCCAGCCATATAAAACCTTCCCAAATGGCATGCTGTATTATAAAAAGTGGAAACTCACAAGTTTATTTTTCAAATGTGTTCATCTAACATTTACTTTCAGAGAGTTTTAGTTCTAGAGATATTTTACCTTTCTAACTTTAGAAGAATAGGTAGGAAAATACAGTGTGAGTACATGAAACACAGACTTTATTCTTGTATTATTATTATTTATCAATTATAGCATTATTTATTTGTATTACAACTGAAACCTACTTTTGCCCACCCCTATGAGTAAGGAAGAGGGGTAAAAAGTCACTCATCCTTTTCATATTTGGAAGGGTGTAAATATCACATTAAAGGATAAAATAAGAGGACCTATTACATCTCCAGTAAGTTGCTGCTTTAAAAATAATTAACATTAAAATCTAGCACACTGTCTTGTTGATTATTATTTGATTTATGAATAACAAATTTCCATTAAGACATGTAAAGTTGCCTCACTGAGCAATTTCTCAAGGTTTACAACTGAAACACAACAGTGTTATTAATTATAAACATATGAGGACATATTCCACAATAGGACTATTCCTCCACAACATCCAGAAATATTTCCACTCCAGTCTCTAAGGCATGGCCTTCTGTTTAATACAGATGGTGGTTTCTGTGTACCATGAACTAACCGCCAAAGGTCTGCTTTTCTCTGTCACATGACAATGGGCATTTCTCAGATTCAAATAAATGGGAAGACAGCCTATGTTCATGGATTGGAATAAGGGAGGAAGGTGTGGGAGAGAGAGCAGAGACAGAGAGAGGAACATCGAAGTGAGAGAGACACAACAATTGGTTGCTTCCCACATGCACCCTGACAGGGCCAGGGATGGAACCTGCAACCCAGGTATTTGCCCTTGATTGGGAATTGAACCCGACCGAGACCCTTAGGTGTGAGGGCTGATGCTGAGCAGCCCAGCCAGGGCTAGTTTTCATTTTTGAGGTTTGTTTTTACTTTATGGAGTCACTGACTATATATACACATCAAAGTAGTGCTCAGTTTAAGTCATAACCTTAATACAAATAAAGAATTTTGGCATCAATATCACTGTTCATTTTGAAGGCCACAGGATCTGATTAGTTCCAAAAAGGTATTAACAGAGAGTCACAGTGATAGTTCTTCACCTTCATCTCTTAAGTTGGAAAGTTTATTAAATTCCCAATTCCTATAGTTAAAAATATTCGTGCTATACCTTCTTTATACTAGGTTATATCAGAATATCCAAATAGAAATAGGTCCTATTTTTATAAGGAAATTGACCAAAGCTAAGCAGAGGTTACTTTAACAGAAACTTTCTACTAAATAAAAGAGTATAAGACTTATTTTGAGTAGTTTTAACATGCAGAACCAGAAAAACTGAATAGGAATGAAAAGGAAATTAGACTTTTATTTAATATAGGGGAGAACAGCTTAAAAATTTATTTCTAAGTGGAATGAACAGCCCCTAGAGGTCATAATTTCCTCATTGCAGTCAAGGCTGGATTGCCACTTGTCAAAGACTCTGAATAAAAAAAAAAATCATGTTGTGTTAAATAACTGATAAGCTCATATCCAAATTTAAGATTTAATTTTCTTATCTAGTCAATGCCATACCAAACATGCAGTTATTTTTCAAACTGCATTTTTGTTTGATAGCATTTAGAAAAAAATAAGCAAATAAATTGAGTGCATTGTTTTCCACTTAATGCAAATGTTTTCCCAAATGGTAAGACATATTATTTTTTTTCTTAAGAGACGTATTTTACAGAAAATGTTCAAACACTAAAAAAAAAAATGTAAAAGAATAAAGTTGCTGACTTCCACCAGCCAGAATCAAAATTTTTTAATGTTTTTCCATACTTGGTTAAAAAATAAATGTTAGAGTTTAACATGTTTAACTTTATTATTAAGAATGCTCTGATTACTCCTTCTCTTTCCTCCCTCAACAATTTCTTCCACTACTCCTTAGTCACAGGTTTTGTTGGTCTCCTTTTAAATATTTTGAATCCCTCAAATTTTCACTTTTTTGGATGATGTTTAAAGATAAATAGCAAATTCATGAGAAAGAGATGGTTTTGATTGACTGTTAGTGAGTACAGATGTAAATATGCAACATTTAAGAAGCCAGAAGAAATCTAGGGGTGTAAGGCAGTGAGTGGGAAATGTTTGGAGTTTCCAGGGACAAGTTTTAGTCATTACTGTTTGGAATGACTATCTTCACAAGATAATCAAAACCATACATGTGGATAGAATTCTGGAGTGAAAGATTCTACAAAAATAAAAATAAATTTAGGCCAAAGCTGTTTGGATAGGAAGGTGAGAGGACGAAGAGAACTCATTTAAGACAAGGTGAAGAACAAGGGTGATATGTGCTAGAAACTAAGGAGAAAATGACTGTCCTTTCTGGAGAATCAACTTCTACAGAAAAAGTAGAGAATGATATGACCAAGGATAACCCTTTGAACGGAGCTGAGCTCCTAGAACAGCGGTTCTCAACCTGTGGGTCGCGACCCTTTTGGGGGTCGAACGACCCTTTCATAGGGGTTGCCTAAGACCATCGGAAAACACATATATAATTACATATTGTTTTTGTGATTAGTCACTATGCTTTAATTATGTTCAATTTGTAACAATGAAAATACATCCTGCATATCAGATATTTACATTATGATTCATAACAGTAGCAAAATTACAGTTATGAGGTAGCAACAAAAATAATTTTATGGTTGGGGGTCACCACAACATGAGGAGCTGTATTAAAGGGTCGCGGCATTAGGGAGGTTGAGAACCACTGTCCTAGAAGGTTAAGGATGACCAGGAGTGACGATGAATTTCTGCACATTGGAAGCATCAGATCTGAGGTTAAATGTTGAATTAAGGAATAAATGAGTGGCCAGAAAGAGGAGACTACAGGTGTAAACTACTCTTTCAAGAAATTTACCAATGAAAGAGAGAATGAGCATAGTTAGATATCATATTTTTATAAGATATTTTTATAAGGGAAGATTGCTGCCCAGCCAGGAGATCACAGTTCGATTCATGGTCAGCATGTGCCCAGGTTGCAGGCTCTATTCCCAGTGTGGGGTGTGCAGGAGGCAGCCAATCAATTATTTCTCTCATCATTGATGTTTCTATTTCTCTCTCCTTCACCTTTCCTCTCTGAAATCAATAAAAAATATTTTCACAAATTGCTATTAGATGGGGAAAATAAATGCACTATTTCTTTCTAATTAAACCCTCATTAGTCAAATTCTCAAAAACAATTTCTTCAGGTAGTGGGGCAAGCATTTACTTAAAAAAAAAAGGAACAACAATTGAAGGAGGAAGAGTCTGGAGAGAAGGAGGAAAAGGACCTCTTTAAGGCTAGATATGCAAAACTATGTTTATAAAATACTAGAGGCCTGGTGCACAAAATTCGTGCACGAATAGGGTCCCTAGGCCTGGCCAGCAATCAGGGCCAATAGGGGCCTTCTGCCTGCTGGCTGGGGCCTCCCTTCATTCTGTGCCGCCCCCTGGTGGTCAGCACTCCTGGTCTCCAGGTCAAACTCCTGAGGGGACAATTTGCATATTAGGCATATATATATCCATTCATTCATTCAGCCAGATACAGTTCTCGATGTTGAAGATACAGTCAGAAACAAAATAAAATAAAAAAAATACCTGCCCTCATGGTGCTTATACTTCAGTGAGGGGATAGACAATTAACACATAAACAGTTAAAATAGATAGCATGTCAGATGGTGAGAAATGTTATAAATAGAGAGCAATACGTTGTGGAGACAAGGGGGCAGTAGAGTGCAGTGTCAGGGAGGCATCAGGACTAAAGTGGCATTTCAGCAAAGAACTGAAGAAGAGGGAAGGGGACCATGTGCCTCTTGGGAAAGAGCCTTCCGGCCAGAGAAGAACTGGTGCTGGGCTCTCCATTCGAGGCTGCCTGGTGTGTAGGAATACCAGCAAGATCAGCCCAGCTGGAGCTGAGTGGGGTGAGGCAAGTGGATGGAAGTAGGAAAGAAGCACAGGGTCCGCTCAAATCAAACAGAGGGCGCTCAGGCTTTTATGCTGAGTGAGATGCAAAGCAAGTGGGCAGTTTTTTATAACTGACAGGCTCACAGGGCTGCTGTGTTGATAATAAAATGGGTCAGGAGTTGCTGGGATGGAGGGGCAAGGATGGAAGGCATGCAGCAGAGCGGAGCAGGCAGATAGTGAGAGGAGGCTGGATTCTGAGAACACTTTGAAGATAGAGCTGACTGGATTTGGTGATGGGTTTGAAGTTAGGAAGGAAAGGGAGGAATTCAGGATGGCTGCAAGGTTTTTGGCCTGACAATTGCCATTACAGACTTACAATTTACTGAGATGGGGAAGACTGCTGTGAAAAAGAAATACAATCGCATTTGTGATATTTGTTGAAGGATCATTTCAACCTATATGGATTTTTGTAAAACATGTGTATCTGCTGGGACCTTTTTGAGATTCCAGCTTGGAATTGAATTGTTAAAGTTTTGCAGTTCAAGATATGTTTTATACTGTGCAGGAGGAGCCTTACACACAAGTTATTGTTTATAAAATGCTTATCACAGAGCAGGGCACATAGTAAACACTTAATAAATATTAACTATGATTAGAACTTTTTTGTAATGCCAGGCTGTGTTAACAATGTTGATGTTATTTATCAAATATTTATTAATATTCTGCCTAGATATCTAGTTTGTTCTAGATGGAGACGATTAAAGGAGGTAATATATTATTTCTATAACGCAAAAGGAAGCAGATTAATGACAAATAACCACTGGGAAATTGGTAATTAATTATTTTTTCTAATGGCCACAGATAGCTTGTTAAAAACCAAAATAGAGCTTTTTAGGTCATTTCCTTCATTCTATAGATCAGCAGTTCTCAACCTATGGGTCGCCAACCTGTGGGTCACGACATCTTTAGGGGTTGAATGACCCTTTCACAGGGGTCGCCTAAGACCATCGGAAAACACATATAATTACGTATTGGTTTTGTGATTAGTCACTATGCTTTAATTATGTTCAATTTGTAACAATGAAAATACATCCTGCATATCAGATATTTACATTACGATTCATAACAGTAGCAAAATTAAAGTTATGATGTAGCAACGAAAATAATTTTATGGTTGGGGGTCACCACAACATGAGGAACTGTATTAAAGGGTCGCGGCATTAGGAAGGTTGAGAGCTATAAATGAAAAGCCAGAAACCCACAGATGAATATAACACATGCTGATTGATGGAAGAGTCAGAACTGGTATCCAGAATTCAGTCTCCCTGTGCTCAGCTACTTGAACCACAATATTTCTCTTTTGTTTGAATGCACAGACCATTTGTATGGAGATTCTATGTGTTTTTAAGAAACTGATTTTATATTTATCAGAGCTATAAAGTGGTGTGTGTTTTTAAATCCCCCAATTGTGCCTTCATTTGATGCCTGGGAATAGAAGTCATATCAGTGTGAGCAGAGCCGTCATCTTTTACCAAAATAAAATAAAATAGAATAGAATAGAATAGAATAGAATAGAATAGAATAGAATAGAATAGAATAGAATAGAATAGAATAGAATAATAAAATAAAATAAAATAAAATAAAATAAAATAATAAAATAAAATAGTCCAAATAGCCTCCCACCCACAGAGCAAAGATCTAGAAATGTGTGAGTAATTCAAGTCACCTGGTACCATGGGCTCTGCAGGTGTTGATAACACACTCCTTTTAGTGGTAAATGGTTTCCTGGTGTTTCATTTAGTCCCAGTGTCACTGCATAAAGAAGGAAATCTCAGACATCAAAGGAAGAAAGATTAAAGGATCCCAGCACTTTAGAAACATGACATTGTCAGCCCCACCGGTCTCTCTGTTGCAATGCTCCTCCTTACCCAACCTCAAGTTAAGTGGCCAGGGGAGTGCACACGGATCTGGCAGGCAGATGTTGGACTATATGTTGGCTGTATTACAAGTTGCATCTATACACATGTACACACATGGGCAGGGGCAAAGAAAGTGGTTTGGGGTTGATGCTAAAACACTGGCATCAACTCATGCAGAGATCCAGGGGAGGAGGGGATGCCCTAAGCAGTGCTTTTAAGATCTTTTAGTGCAGTTGGACTACTGGCATGACATCTACCTTGGGTAAGGATTAAGCTATGGAATAAAACTCCATCCGTAATGTGCATCATATAAGTTGCTTCGTAGCCATATATTTAGAAGTGCCTTAACTAATTCTAAAAGAAACCCTCTTACGATTGATTGTTAAGTAAACCTGTGAATTCAACATTTAATGACTATACCAGGCACTGTGTCAGACCCATGAGATTTCTGGTGTTTTGGGAGCACAAGTTTACAGTTTGGCAATTTCCTCAGGCATGCTGGAAGACATAATATGTTTAGATAGTGAAGTGAAAGGACTGACCTTCAACAATGAATTAGATTCTAATGTACATGGTGATAATTAAGCTGGCAAAGGGCTTTCACCTCCATGTTTTCATTTTGATGTTGACGGAACCAATAAACCTGTGAGGTAGACACCTCCTACAGCCTATTGTGCAAACATATAACATTCTGATTGAATTAGCAAAACCTGTAATTATAAATGGGGGAGTAATCAACTCATTATTGCACAATGGTTCTCAAACCTGGTCTCCAGACCAGCAACATCAGCATCGCCTTGGAACTTATTAGACATGCAGACCCTCCGGCCCCACTGGAGACTTCACTGGGTCAGAAACTTGATGGCTAGAGCCCTGAAATATGTGCTTTAACACGTTCCCCTGGAGATTCTGATACAGGCTAATGTTTGAGAACCACTGATCTGGTAAAAAAAAATTCAGGGTTAGAAAACCTGGGTTCTGTTTCTGGCTCCAGCACTTACTGACCATAGGTCACCTAAGAGTCACTGAGTAGGCATCCTCACCTCTAAAGCTGAAGCCAGCAATGCCTCCCCATTTTGGAATATTGGAAATACTTTGGAAAAATAGAGGTAGTAGTTGCACAACATTGTGAAGGTACTAAATGTCACTGAATTATTCACTTTAAAATGGTTAGTTTTATGTTACTTGAATTTCACATCAATAATTTTTTTTAAATGCCTGCCCAGCCTTGGCTGAATAGCTCAGTTAGTTAGTGTCATCTCATACACTAAAGTTGCAGGTTCCATCCTCAGTCAGGGTACATACAAAAATCAACCAATGAATGCATAAATAAGTGAAAAACCAAGTCATCTCTCTCTCTCCCTCCCTCTCTCTCTTCCTTCCTCCCTCCTTTCCCCTCTGTCTCTCTAAAATATTCACTTTAAAAAATGCTTGCCCAATTCACCTCCCTAACAGGATGAGAGAATGTGTGGGTCTCTTTGCTAGCCAGAAGGTGCTATATAGATAGGTGAGTTTATGAGAAGGCTCTTCAGAGAGTAAGTGTCCTTAGCTACTTCTATATTTCCTGAAAAACAAAGAGCTCTGTCATTTCAATTAGACAGACATTTAGCAAGTGTTGTGACAAAAAATGTGGCATCCTAAAGAAAACATTTTATTTTTGCAGTATCCTTCCAGGAGCTTCATGGGTGAATTTGGGGTAGGATGAGGGGAACACCAGCTGCAGCTAATGTGGTTAGTATCAAGAGGTACAATCGTGCCGAAACCAGGTTGGCTCAGTGGATAGAGCGTCGGCCTGCGGACTGTAAGGTCCCAGGTTCGATTCCGGTCAAGGGCATGTACCTTGGTTGCGGGCACATCCCCAGTAGGAGATGTGCAGGAGGCAGCTGATTGATGTTTCTCTCTCATCGATATTTCTAACTCTCTATCCCTCTCCCTTCCTCTCTGTAAAAAATCAATAAAATATATTTAAAAAAAGAGGTACAATCCTACACCCCAGTTATTTTGCCTCCACCCCAGAAAAATGAAGAGACTCCATGTACTTAGAAATGGTTTACACAGTCTGATTTCCATTCTCTTTCCCCTTGTTGGCTCATTCCAAGATAAAGGAGTCCCTGTGTGTTCCCTGAAAGGACAGTTGACAGTGTCATCACCATCTGGGTTGTGACTGCTCACAAAAGCAATGGCTTGTTTCTGCCCTATCCTATCTAATAATAGACAAACATGGTAATTGACTGTACCTTTGCTACTCCTCCCATTGGCTAATCAGCGTGATATGCAAATTAACCGCCAACAAAGATGGCGGCTAATTTGCATACTGCGGGCAGGGCGGGACAGCGCCATCCTGCCTGCCCTGCCACCATCCAGGCCTGCTATCTGTGACCTGGGGCAGTCGGGCAGGGCAGCAGCGATCGGCTGGCCTGCCCGGGTGTCCTGTATGTGACCCGACCCAGGGTGGCCGGGCGGGGCAGTGAAGGCTTGAAGGCAGCTCAGGCCGGAGCAGCGAAGGCCTGGGTCCCAGGAGCTGGAGGAAAACCGGTGCCGGCAGCCAGGGGAAGGGAAGGCCTATTGCATGAATCTTTTCGTGCAACAGGCCTCTAGTATAATATAAGTCTCGTGAGGGCAAGATCTTGTCATATACATCTTTACCATCCCTAATAAGCCTACATTACTAGCCCTTGCATAAATAGTCAACAGATGGCAATGGTTTTGAATGGGTTCTTTCTTGTGGGCTCCTGCTATAATTTTCACTTTAGAGATTTGTAAGAGGCTGGAGCACTAATTTATAAACCAATGAACTCATGGCTACCTCCGTGTAGTAGATGTTGAATACTCCAGCTTGTAGAAGCTCAGAAGGTTACTCACACTATCAGAGGTCTTATCAGTGTGATGCAACCTTATCAAAGGTTGTCTTTCACCCTCTCCAAGGTGAGGATGGAATCAGCAGGGAATTGTGATTCCACGTTGTCAGGATGCTGCCTGTACTCTATGTGTGAAACCAAGTGATGTCAAATTATGTCTGGAGTGGGCTGCTCCTTGAAGATTAGAGTTTTAGAGTTCTACCTATGCTGCAGGGATTATTTAGTCTTTTTCTAAAATTTCAAACATGCACAAAGGGAGAGAGAAGAGTATGGATTAACCCCCATGTGCCCATCTGTAGGTTCAGCAATTTTTAATTTATTGCTAACCTGGTTTTACCCAACTCTTCCTCACTTTCTCCAGAGCATTTAAAAATAAATCCTACACATCATTATTTCATTCACAGATATTTCAGTCATGTCTTTAAGAGACATGAACTTTAAAAATAGAATCACAATACTATTATCAAAAGTTAGAGTAAACAATAATACCTTAATATCATTAAATATCCATTAAGTAAAATTCTTGAATGCTTACAATTTTGGAAATTATTAAGAAAAAGTGATTACAATTAAAATTTGAGATTTGTAATAAACACCAGTGGTTGGTCTCCATTGGTCTGTAAGGTGACACATCGATTAAGTGCCTAGGAAAATTGTGAAATCATTTTGTAAAAAGCACATCTGCAAAATATCTGTAGTTTCCAGAAACTTGCTACTTTCAGGGTCTCATGAAAATATGTACAGTTTGTAGAGAAGCGCTAGTAACTGTGGCATCTATTAACAGGAGGAGTTTCTTTGGCTGGTGAGGCGGTGAATCTAAGGATCCACAGCAGGGCTGAGGTTATGTGAAGAGTTGCTGAACTCTAGTGAGAAATGTGAAAAGCCCATCCTCGCCCCACCCAGGTTATGCACCCAAATTCCCAGACAATATTTGTATTATTTCCGGCAGTCTGTCCTCAATGAAAACCATACTGCTCTATCACTAGAAACACATTTTCCCCTTTGATTGAGTATTAGTTGAAGACTCAGCAGTGAACCAGCCAGACAGCGGAACATGGGTGTGTATTATAAGCCCATCTCTGTACATCCAAACATTAGATCAACAATGGAAAGATTTCCCTGCAACCATGACCAGAACACTGGATGTTAAAGTTCTCCGCAGAGCTCTCCAAACACATGTTGGTGGTTGTAACAGAGAGTTAATTTGTTAATACTTAAGACATTCACTACTTTGAAGACAAATAGCTCTATGCAATATTACTTATAATTCTATAACAGTCACTGGCTGATTACTGTTTTAACTGATTCATTCTGTGAAACTAAATTTTAGAGATCTGTAATTTGTTTTTGAAAGGTTCTCAGAAAATGAGATTGTGCTCTTTAGCACATTTGCTATTATTTATCAATATTTTTATATAAGAAAGGCATTGCAATGTGCCTTGGAATCGTCGTTTGTAAGTTGTAAACAGCTTGCAATATACCATTGATAAGAGTTGGGCTCCAAATCTTGTTACTGTGGAATGAGCAGTCTTATTTCAAGAGCTCATTCTAAGCTTTTCCAAATGCCCCTGCTTAAAATCGCAGGCAGAACTGGATCAGCGTGTATTAGGAGTGTGCTCAAGCACGGGGGATGGAAAGCAGCACATGACCAGATCCTTGTGCTTTTGATCTGCCTTCAGAAAAGAGCCTGGAGAGGGCTGGGTTTTGTAACAAAAATCACTTCATCTAACATTGACATGGACACAACTTAACTTGCTTATGTGCATAAAGCTCTGGTGATCACATTGAAAGCCAGGAAATGTTATAGTCAGAACATAATCCATCCTGTCTGTACCTCTGTACCTGCTGTGCTCAGGTGGGACTGTCTTTGTCTTTCCCCTTCCTATGCAATCGCTCCAGTCTATAGGCTGTGCAGCTAGACTGTACAGGAGTCTCATAGAGACTTCACCTTTTCAAACACAAAGTGACATCCCTGCCTAGACTCAAAAGTACTAAACATGTAACTTGGAAAACTTGACCTAGAAGGTAGAGTTCCTATTTCTGGCTTCTTTGCCCAAGCAATAGGCTTAGATCATCCTTTCATAAATACCAAATACAAACTTAAATTGGGCTTATTAAAGTCTTTTGCAAATTCTTAAACTTAGGAGTAAGCTCTGAAAAATGTATGGGTGTTTCTAAAATTTCAACATGGGGGCATAATGAAAAGAATTGGATAGGCATATACAATAACCATAGACATGATTAAAAACAAACAAACATTTGGCTCAAAACCTAGAAGCATTTTTACCATATTTTTATGGTAAATATTGACATGTCAATGATATTTAATTAATTTAACCTGGCTGGGAGAACCTTGTTTAACTCAATTTGTTTAGGATCATAAACAAGTTAGACATCAAATGAATGTGTGAGTGGTGGCATTCCATGCGGCAAGCATTTGAAAAAAAGTAGGTTTTATGCTCTGGTTTTATTTTGCTGTGGCTAAGGTGCATCAAGAAATTGAATCCCTTTAGTAATATATATATATATATATATATATAATCTCCAAGATGCTAAAGAAAGCCACCATGAGTTGCTCACCTTCTTGCTTCTTTGCAAAAAATACCTCATGGTGGTGGAGGTTAACTATGAACACTATCAGATATGATCCATGAATGAGAAAAAAATGTAAATATATATAAAGGTGAAGAAAAGTTATAAAGAAGAATTTTGGATGGAGTATCATCAGCTTCATCTGACTCTCAGAAGTACACAGTGTTATAGCCACCCACCAAGATTCTAAAACAATCTTCTGGGGACAATTAGGAAAGAGGTGCAATACAGAGTCACTGCTGTAAATGGTGACAAGCACAGCATTATTGCTGTGGTAGAGACCACTGATAGATATATAAGTTAGAAATCAAAGGGCTTACTTTTAAATACATATATTTTAGAGAGAGGAAGGGACGGGGAGAGAGAGAGCAATGTGAGCCATCAATTGGCTGTCTCCTGGTAGGCTCCTACTGGGGATCGAGCTCACAACCTGGGCATGTGCCCTGATCAGAAATTGAATTGAACCAGCAACCTTTTGGTGCAGGAGACAACACTCCACCAACTGAGCCATACCAGTCAGGGCCAAAGAGTTTGCTTTTTTACTTTAGATAATGTATATGTGAAAAATACCACAAGCTATAAGAATGTGATGTAAGTAACTGATGATAGCACTTGAAACTGCATTTGCGGTCAACATGAAACAGCTGTAATCAGGTTGCTGGCTAGAAAATTACTCATCATCCAATCTCCTTTCTAAAAATAGATATGACTCCCTTAGCTATATGAATGATTTATGTAGTTCTTAGCTGATTTTTAAAAATCTACTTCAAAATATCTATAAACTCATCAAATTCTTTCTTTTTACCATCTCCCAATGGGTACTTATGTGAACATTTTTTTGACAATTCAATGGTATAAATTCCCAAACACTCTTTCAACAAAATCTCATTCTAATGCATTACTAGACAAAACGTGGGATGCTAACTTATTGCAGCTTCATCTTACCTTAACTTATTCTAACTTATCTGACCACTGGGGATACATAGATGAAAGATGATTTCTGTAATCAAAGAGTATAAGAAGGCAGAAGAATAACTCAACAGAATGTGATCTATATCACGGTACAGAAGAGCATGCAGTATAAGCAGGGTACAGGTTAAAAGGGACCTTCACATTAGGCTCGAAGTGAGAAGCCAGCCTGGAAGGTTTCCCAAAAGTGAAGTTACTTGATATAATCTCTGAATGAAGAATTGGAATTATTTAAATGATGAATTATGTGGAGAAAAGGTGTTCTAGGCAGAGGAAAATGCATAGTCGTGAGAGGCTGTGGCTGACTCCATCATGTGCAATATAATTCAAGTGCTGGGGATCCATAGGAATCATATGCAGTGCTGAGAACAGAAAAGTTTTCTGGTCATCTTTATTGTAACATAGCCACCTTCTTTGATTGAAAGAAACAGACAAAACAAACAGGACAGACTTCAGATAGGATTGCAAACAAAGTTCTAGAAATACACTACTACTAGATGTGAGGGGGGAAAATTGAAAAATGTATAGAATTACAGATGGACCCTACCAAAGTTGTATAAAAAGTCTATTAACTCTTGGGCTAATAATTTGAATTTTGTTCAATTTGTTTGCCTAGACTTCCTGTTAACCAAAATAGTTGTGTGAGCCAGGACATATCTACCCCAGTCCCTGGGGGATCTTTGCTATCTGAGCTGCACTGTTTCTCTTTCCTACTCTCCCTCCCCCATCTCACATTCTAAACCCCCATTCAAAGTCTGCTGGAATGTCAGGGCAGACACAGAGGTGTTAAGAAGACTCCAATGCCAGTACATCTGGAGATCTTTATTAATGAACAAGAGCCAACAAAAGAAGCAGTAGGCATACAGAG
This sequence comes from Myotis brandtii, assembly GCF_000412655.1. NCBI lineage: Eukaryota > Metazoa > Chordata > Mammalia > Chiroptera > Vespertilionidae > Myotis > Myotis brandtii. Next base: position 4,056,013 of record NW_005364596.1, read on the forward strand.
GGGCATACTCTTTGCACAGGCTGAAAGGGCCATTGGGATGGAGGAGAAGTGACTTAAGTCCAGAGACATGCTTTCATCTATTTTTCCATCTAAGAACAAGTCACCTAGCCACTCTTGCAGCATTAAGAATGTGCTGGTCACCACTCAAGCAGATGTACTGGGATGTGGGTGCTGTGGGGACCAACATCTTCAATGTGTTTTCTCTGAGATTACTAGTTCATTGAGTATGTGTTCTGAGGCTGAGTTTTGAACTCTAGGGTCACATAAACCAAAGGATCTGTCATTTGGCTCAGAATTTCCTCCCTTTCCAATCCTCTAGCAAAATATTTAAATAATTTTTTGATAGAAGTAGATAATAAGCCAATGAGTGACATCCTTCTCTATGCAATGTTTTCACTAGACATATATTTTCTTTGTCCTTGTGTTTGCTGCCCTTCCTTCCATCCCTTCTTCCACCAATAAGAATTTAAGATGGTTCCTGGGGGTAGGAGGCTGAGAAGTAAGACCATGTGTGCATTGAAATATTGATTATTTTTAGAAAAAGTATTTTATCTTAATAAACAACATGTGGTCATATAATTGCTATTATTAGACACTAAAAATGAAAATACTCTCCAAGCTGGGGCTTTTCAGTGCAATCATCTTGTGAGTGTCAGAAAGAAACGAGTGGCCTTGGCTATTGTAATTTCCTCTGTCAGGAAGTCATGGGACTGTTCCACCTGGGTGCTTTAGCCCTGTCATTATGTTAGAAACTCTGAGACTGATTCAAACTCTCTCAAGCATCACTGGTCCTGATCTTTGAAACCCATACATGACGATGTAAATGTGCTTAGAGTGCTCCTTGCATGAAATTTTATGTGGGATCTATCTGCCATATCAACTGAACATTTCAAATAAATGAAAATAAAACATGGGCACAAAGTACAGATCCTTAACTGTTACAGGCTATAAAAATATTGGCTTGAAATACCCAGAAAAGAAATCAAGTTGGGAAATGGGGAAAAAAAAGATGGCAAAATAACTATTTACATGAAATAATGTCCATTCCTTTCTCTTGATAACAAACAAACTGGCTTATTCAAAGATCAGGAGATAAAGTCCTGAAAAACACTTATAACTTGCATCTTCATCCCTCCATTTCCTAGAAGTATTTAATATCACTAGAGGCCCGGTGCACAAAAGTTGTGCATGGGTGCAGTCCCTAGGCCTGACCTGCTGTCAAAGCATGAGCATCTGGGGTGGAAGGGCAGGCCCCAGCTGACCTCTGGGCCCTGGGCAGTACCTGGGCCCCCGGGCTCCCATGCCCCCCGCCACTTCCCCGCCTGAGTCCCCACATAGAGATGCAGTGAGCTCAGATGGATGCTGTGGGCCCGGGCACAGTTTGGGCCTCTGGGAAGCGAGGTGGGCAGCATGCTCTCTCCCCGCTGGCCTCGCAAGAACCCATGGGGAGCCCCACCATCCCCTGTGATCCTGGCGGCTGCGGCTTGGCTCACCCAGAAGAGGCCCCATGGGTGTGGGGCGGGCTCCTTGTAGGTGCCCTGCAACTGATTGTGGGGACTTCCCCAGTGAATGAGCCCCTGGCGTCCCAAGGGGAGTGAGAGTGAGCTCAGTGGACACCCCACATTCTCACTGCACTTCTGTCCCCATCACTCCTGCCCCAGGTAGCCGGCCAGAGGTCACAGAGCTTCGCTGATGCTGGCCATGTTCCGCGCCGCCCCTGGTGGTCAGCACACATCATAGTGAGCGGCCGCACTCCCAGTCTCCCCTGTCAAATTCCCAGTCCAATGACCGCTGGAGGGAACAACTTGCATATTAGGCTTTTATTATATAGGATAATGATCCCAGTCCAAGACTCTTCTCAGACATACTGTTTATTCTCCTCTAAATGGCAGAGGCAAAAATAGATGATTTGCTTAGGCAGAGTTCTGTGTTAGAACTATGAACCACCTCTTCATCTTATTTTATTTTCTTAAAATATATTTTTGATTTTAGAAAAAGAAGAGGGAGAGGGAGAGAAAGATAGAAACATCAATGAGAAATAAACATCTATCAACTGCTCCTACACCCCCACTGGGGATCTAGCCTGAAACCCAGGCATGTGCACTGACTGGGAATAGAACCCGGATCTCTTGGTGCATGGGACTACTCTCAACCACTGAGCCACAAAGGTCAGGGCTTCATCCTACTTTTTTAATCAAAGGGTTTCTTAGCTGATTTGATCTTTGTGCTATCTCTATTATGTGATCCTCTTGCTCCAACCATCTAGATCAGTGGTTCTCAACCTTGGCTGCACATTAGAATCACCTGGAAATCTTTTTAAAATCCTGATTTCTGGGCCTCATCCTCCAGAAATTCTGTTTCTTTGTTATGGGGCAAGGCCACAACGTTAGTAACATGTTGTTTATCTTAATAAACAACATGTGGTCATATAATTGCTATTATTAGACACTAAAAATGAAAATACTCTCCAAGCTGGGGCTTTTCAGTGCAATCATCTTGTGAGTGTCAGAAAGAAACGAGTGGCCTTGGCTATTGTAATTTCCTCTGTCAGGAAGTCATGGGACTGTTCCACCTTTGTTATGGGGCAAGGCCACAACGTTAGTAACAAAGAAACAGAATTTCTGGAGGATGAGGCCCAGAAATCAGGATTTTAAAAAGATTCCCAGGTGATTCTAATGTGCAGCCAAGGTTGAGAACCACTGATCTAGATAATCATGTTGGATGGTACTTCTTCTCAAATAATTGCCTACCTTCCCAGCATGCCAGGGGGAAATAAACTGCTGCCTGCCTTCTTGCTTATGACTCTAAATTTGAGCAGTAACATTTTTTTTTCAAACACAGGTGTAAAAGTACTTCAGGGCTTAGAGTAGCTCTTAAACAGAAATTAAGAATCTTTTCATTGCAAAGGAATATTGAAGATTATATTTTGCTGTGCTTGATTTTTCATCTTCCCAACCATGAAAGAAAACAATCTTTCAATTTTATCAGCTTCCATCAACTATTTCCTCAAAATCAGAATAGCAGAATAGAATGTAGTGAGTGGCCTTTTAATATGTCTAGCCTAATTCCTAGAGGAAATGAAAGAGAATTAAGCAAGATTAGAGAAGTTTGCATTTTGTATACTAAATGAATTTAGCCAAGACAGTAAATACTAGCTCAAATAAATAATTGTTGGACAAATGGATT
>NW_005364596.1:4059264-4060634 GCF_000412655.1 Myotis brandtii
CTGATAATCTGATTCTGCTAAAAATGTGACATTTGTGAAATAAGAGAGAACACTTTTACTCAAGAAACTTCTGTCTGAATTCTTGATACTCATGCAAGAAGCTCTGTCTCTAGGAAAACCAAGTTCTTTCAAACCTTCCTAATATGAAAACCAAGAGGCATAAGTTAGCAGAGAATAAGAAATTTCACTTTGAATCTCATAATATTAGTTCTTTTTAAAATGGTATTAACTTTACTAGCTAACACATGCAGCTAGTAGAAATGATAAAATGTTTGAAAGACCCTAACCAGTTTGGCTCAGTGGATAGAGCGTCGGCCTGCGAAATGAAGGGTCCCAGGTTCGATTCTGGTCAAGGGCATGTACCTTGGTTGCAGGCACATCCCCAGTAGGAGGTGTGCAGGAGGCAGCTGATCAATGTTTCTCTCTCATCGATATTTCTAACTCTCTATCCCTCTCCCTTCCTCTCTGTAAAAAAAATCAATAAAATATATATTTAAAAAATGTTTGAAAGGATAGGGTTTAAACAAAAACTAAATTTTTCTCTTTACTCAGTTCTAAATAACCCTGCCACCTTGCCATGAGTAAATTCCATTATACATTTATTCAGTATAGTTCCTCAGATAACTTAAACACACACACACACACACACACACACACACACACACACACACCACATTATTTTATATCCTCATTTCTAAATCCATGATTTTATAAATGAAAAATGACTCAAAGTAAAATATTTACTGACAATGACTTATTATATAATCATAAAAAGGTATTTTCTAGACAGCAGTTTTAAAATAAATTAAGTTTTCATGTCTCCTTGGTCATCAGTATTTGAATTTTAAGTGAGATTTTCATTGGAAAGGAGAATTTGATGGTATACAAAGAATAAAAATTAATAAAAACACATAATCATCTACTTATCATACTTGATATGATGAAGAAGAATGCTTGTTTTGTAAAGAGCCACAGGATACAACAAAAAACAAAACAAACAAACAAAAAAATCACCCCAAACTTGCAAAGCTATGCATTGCTCATAATACACAGGTATACACCACATGAGGATACGAACAATCCAGCCAAATTGGGTGTGTTGGCTGCACTGGGTCTACACTATGTTTCTCCCAAAGTGCACTGACATGTTTGTTATGTGTTCTTTTATTTTTTCATATAGTTTTAGAAAGTTTCAAGCCCACCCCTAAGCACCATGGGTAAATAATAAGAGTGAAGATGAACATGCCTGGAAATAGTTGTTGTCAGTTGTTGTCTCTTAGACTCACATTGATGTCGGAACCAATCCCTCCCTTAGACTCATGTCTGTCTGGGAGTTAGAACTGAGTCCATGTAGACCAGACATTATCTAA
>NW_005364596.1:4060660-4104290 GCF_000412655.1 Myotis brandtii
AGAGGCATCTTTAATCTTTGCAACAATTCTATAAAGCGGCGTTTTCTTATATTTCTTGATCATATGGTCACCAGACCAGTATTTATTAAAACTACAGATACCCAGACCATATCCACTTCTACAAAACTAGAGTCTCTATGGGATCTATGAACAAATAGTTTTTAGAGAAAACCCATGAGATTTTTATGATTAGATAAGTAGGGAAACATTGCTGAGGGTACGAATTATATCCATCTTATCAAGGAGGAAACTGAGATTCAGTTCAGTAACTTGTAACAATGAATTCATTGTGGAGGCATAATTCAAATTGCAGTAAAACTCCAAAATTCTTCCTTCCATATTACCTTTCCGAAGGCCGTGAGGTCAGGGAAATTTGCAAGGCTACAGTGGAAGGATTATATTACAGACACGCAATCCTGGATTTGGAAGGAAACTTGAAATTTTGCAGTTTCTCCCTCTGTTTGGGTTAGAACAATGACACTCAGCCAATCCCAGGATGCTAAAGGTCTTTATAATTGTATATGGAGTATAAAGGGCTGCAACCATGGCTGCAATAGCACTTCTGAGATGCTGCTTTCTGAGCACGGCATATAATTGTTGGTTGCCCTATCTATTCCAAATGATGGGTCAATGGGTCAAAAACAGGCAAAAATGTTAGCCATGTAAACTGCCTGGTTTAGATTTTTCTAGGCAATGAGACCATATGGGACAGATTAACCCTCCCATTTACCTCGCAATCCATAGCCATAATGTGCATGTTACAGTTGAGAAGGTGGTATGTGTTCAAAGTAGAGAATTCCCTGGAATCTCCTTTCTGCTTAATGACATACAGAGAACAGGGTGGAACAACTGAAGTTAGAGAGGACCTTGCCTTTTTTCCATGGAACTGTTGTTTAAGTGAGGTTTTCTGAATATATTGGGGAAGTTAATGGACCACTGGCAGGAATCCATCATTCCTAATTTATAATCCAGGCAGTATTATTAGAAATTCTCTCTGTTCTGAACTTTTATATCAAAAACAAAGGTCTAACAACCTTAAGGGAATTAATTTCCAGATACTCAACTTCCATTGTTCTTTTTTCTTAAAATTGTCTGGGAATACACCTGTGTTTACAATAAGTTTTGCCATTTTAGGGGAGGGGAAAAAAACAAACAATCACACATTCCAAATCTTAATATACTGCATTAGCCAGAGGTATAAAAACCTTTTTTGGATGACAAACTAAAGTAGAATTTGGAATATCAGTTTAACAAAGATACTCTTTTTTTAAAAATGTATTTTATTGATTTTTTTTTTTTTTACAGAGAGGAAGGGAGAGGAATAGAGAGTTAGAAATATCGATGAGAGAGAAACATCAATCAGCTGCCTCCTGCACACCCCCTACTGGGGATGTGCTTGCAACCAAGGTACATGCCCTTGACCGGAATCGTACCTGAGATCCTTCAGTTCGCAGGCCGATGCTCTATCCACTGAGCCAAACTGGTCAGGGCAACAAAGATACTCTTAGTGGTTGATCAGGGCATCCTAATTGCACAAAGACACTTTCTTTCTTTGTTTTACCATTAATTTTTTTTAAAGTGAAGCTTGGCCCTGGCTGGTGTGGCTCAGTTGGTTGGGCCTTGTCCCACACACTGAAAGGTTGCTGACTTCATCAGATGCCTGGGTGGTGAGCTTGATCTCCGGTATGGGGTGTGCAGGAGGCAGCCAATGGATGTTACGCTCTCACATTGATGTTTTTCTCTCTCCTTCTCCTTTCCTCTCTCTCTAAAAATCAATAAGCATAATTTTTAAAAAAGCGAAGCCTGGCCCCACCAGTTGGAAAATTCTGGATACAGAACACCCAAATTAGTTGTAATGACTTGTATATCTTAAAACTTAACTGAATGTTTTTTAAGACAATTTAGTTTTTAAAATCTATCAATAAATATGTTGTGATGTATTTTAGGATCAATATGCATTGATCAATGGAATCATGTCAAATCACTGCAAACTTTATTTTATACAATGTTCGATAATAATAAACATAAACTTATGCTGAGATGTTTGTTTTTCAAAGTTATTTTAGGAGTAACACAGGCAAAATATTTGTACATCCCAGAGCCAGTTGTGTCTGGTTCATAGTTGGTGTTCAATAAATAAATACTGAATAAGTAATTATTGAATATTGAATGAATACCAAGCAGCTGCCTTAATGAACCTATGGCACAACTCCAGAACATCATGAAATACCTGAACTTTCCCCCTGGAATTTAATATAGCTCAATCCTTCTGGCTTTCCGTTCAGAAATCCTCAAAGATGCATCGAGTGCACCCTTATCCTCTAGAGTAATTGTGGATGATGGAAAAGATCCGATTGCGCAGCCTGTGGCTTGCAGGCAGGATTCAACTGCACAGGAGCCAGGTGAGCTCTATGCCCCTGGACCTCCCTCAGTTGCAATAAGGATGACTGGGCTTGACTTGGAAATGACCAAAGGAGAAGCATGCCTTGCTTGTTCAATGAAATACAGATCTCTCCTAAGAAATGTCTGAGAAGGGAAATTAATCTTTTCTCTGAGGACCTAGGGGAAGCCAGTCTGATCTGGTTTCCCAAATGATAATTGCCAACCTTCTGTTGTTTCTTTGGGACCCCAGCCCTTTGCTGCTACCTTCACACTCACCCCAAATGTTTCTCATCCCCACAGCTGGTCCCCACCCCCCACACCCTCCCACTCCCCCACCCCTTGCAGGCTTTTTTTCTGCCTGCCCAGCTGATGATGTTTTTCTGGCTTCAGAGAACTTCCGAGGTAGTTACAAAGAGTGCTTGCGGGGATAAAGGATTGTCCCGATTAAAGCAACAACAAAACTAGGACAGTCTTGCAAAAATCCGGATGGGTGGTCATCCCACATGAACAACTTGTGATGTTCCTCCCTTCCTTTCCCCACCCTATCCCCCATGATTAAACAGGAACAATGTCATTATTTTGAAAACTTGGGAGTTAAACTAAGGTTTAGTTATGGCCAAATGTTTATTCATCAGCCAGTGATGCTGAGATACCTGAAACACTTTTTCTTATTTTATTGTTTTTAGCAATCTGATTACTTCATTGTTGCATTTGAGTATTCCAAGGAATGGGAAACAATAGAAAAATAATTAAAAATTCAAACCTAAATCTAAGTCTACAATTAATAAGACTTTTCTCTCTGCAGTTTTGAGATTAATTGAAAATAAAAGGCTCAGTTAGTTCAAATAAGATGTAGTAACATTTCAGTTTCTTTTGTTCATTAGAATATTATGTAATTACTAGAATCCAGGTGCACGAATTTGTGCACAGGTGGGATCTGGTGGGCCCTCCCTGATTGGGGCGATCAGGTTGGGCAGTGGGGAGAGGCCCCAGGTGGTTGGTGGGCCAGCTACACCCCCTGATGGAACTCCCCATTGAACTCTCAGGCGAACTCCTGGTCGAGGGGACAATTTGCATATTAGCCTTTTATTATATAGGATTATTACTTGTATGAAGGGCTTTTGCTTATAACTCTGATTACATTGAGTTTATCTGGACATAAACGGTTGTCAAGTCAAGAAATGGAATGAGCCCTGGCGGTTGGAGCATCATCCCATACACAAAATAAATGGGTTCAATTCCCCGTCAGGGTACATACCTAGGTTGCAGGTTCAATCCCCAGTCAGAGTACATAGGGAGGCAACAATAGCTGTTTCTCTATTACATTTATGTCTCTCACTGTCTCTCTCTCTCTAAAAAAAACAATAAAAACATATCCTAAGGTGAGGATTAAAAAAAATAAAAAGAAAGGAAGTTAGAAAATGCTGTTTACAATCTCATCAGTGTTTCCTGCCAGAATTCTGTCTTTCCAACAGCTGCAGCAGGACATACTGTTGGTATTTGGAAGCTTCTAGAAAGAGAAGTGGCCAAGTTTACTTTTCTAATCTCTACATTCAGCTCACAGGTCACCACTCCAACACCTTCTCTACATGTGCGTTAAACCATCACTACTGAAGGCTTAGTCATGACACCTCACAGTGAGGCCTGCAATCCCCAGGTTGCTGCTGCTGAGCACTTTATTGCTAAAATGTTAAATAATGACTCCAAATTAGCACAGAGTAAATGACTGAAAACAATCCTTTGTACTAAAAAGAAATGCTCGTTTATGATGGACATTATTCCAGTTGTGTCCAATGTGTTTTCTCTTTTTTTAGTCCATGTCATGGTTGTAATGATAACTAGCACTGCTATTTATGGAAACCACATTTTTTTTTCTAGAAAGGGGATTGGGCAAATCTTCTTTGTGTTTGGCCTGATCGTGGACAGCTCTCAGACATTCTTAATTTATGATCCACCATCATCTGCTATTATTAGGTGTCTAAAATGAATTCATCTCCTAATTGTGACCAAGCCTAAATCAAGAATGATTCTGTATGAAGGTGATGATTCTTGGATGCTCACACAGCCCGGTTTCTGATTCAGTGTTGGAGTATTTTAGTATAGGACAAGTGTACTAAAGTCCCTCCCTTATTCGATCACTTGATTTACAGTGACGCAGACTCTCACTGTTTCTCAGACTGTTCACGTAAAGTCAAGTAAATGAAAATGTTACCAGGAAGGGGCCCTGCACCTGCCCAGGGCTGGCCAATAGTGTGTGGGTTCTTGACTTTGCGCAGGTGAATTTTAGAGGACGGTTATTAAAGCTGGGGACATTGAAACAAGGAAGGGCTGGGGACATGAGTCTGGGCTGGTCTTTTTTGGCTCACTAGGAAGTCATAAAAAGGGGTTCTTGGGGACAGGTTCAGAGGGGTTTTCTGGGATGAACTGCTGCTGCCCATTGCTGCCCTTGGATGCAAGCCTCTCGGGGTCCTTTATGTTTAGGAGACACATACCTGTGGGGTGAAGAAGTAGGGAGGAGGGGAGAAAAGCTGGTGTGTTCCTGTGTCCCTGGGAGGGAGAGCGTGTCCTGGGACCTTAGGATTGGCTTTGAGAGGTTTTAAAAGCTCGGTATCTAGGGGAGGTCTTAGGGGAGGATCAATAAAATATTCATCAACTTTATGCTGATGTATCAAAGTGACATTTATTTTCTTAACTTCATCTGTCCTTGGGCAGTTGGCAAATGGCACTAATTAGATTTCTGCTATCTACACCTCTGAGCAGGGTGACTTAAGTTATTTACCCTCTGGTTGAGGAGAAGTGCAAATCCTTTACTCTTAATTATCCTTCGTTTAGGAAAGATAGGATTTAACTATCTGTCTCGGTTTCCCTTTTCTGCTTGTCCTAGCTTACTAGCCTATCCCAAAGAGTCATAACACTTCACTATGAACACTTTCCACAGCAGGTAAAATAAATCAGTCTTTCTATTCATTTATAACACAAGTACCAGGGAAACATATTATTATTTTCATTAAATGGAAACTTAAAGTCAGGCACTCAAATTTACATTTTGTTAGTCATGAACCCATCATCAAATCAGACCAGGAACAGATTTTTGGAGCCAAAGTAAATGGAAAATAAAGATTATTTTTCATGAGAAAGTTTCTGAATGCCACTTTTATTAATGTATATAATTCCCTTCAGTGGTCTGTTAATCACCACAGTCATCACTTCTGCAGGATCCTTCACAAATCTTTTACCAAGTGCTTCTTTCACCATCCCTCCCTCTTTCCTTCCCTCCCCCTCTCTCTTTCCGACTATGATACCATTTTCAGACATTCTAAAGGGGTTAATGTGTGGGCTCAATAGCAGGCTGCAGAGTCCTCATACTGGAGTTGAAAATTATTTGTTTAAGACTCTTTACTAACAGATAATTCATTGGGCTGAAAACACAAGCTTTGCTATTAATGTGTCAGATCCATAGTATTTTCTCATGTTCTGCATTGTCTTGCTAATGACTATGGCAAGGGAAAGGGAAACTATGGCTGAGTGGATCTGTGAGGGGGACACTGATTTCAGAAGCCAAGCAGGCCCCCAAATATCACCTGCTTTTCCAAAAACCTGCTTCAATTAATTTATCTCATCCTTTCTTGATTTTGTTAATAAATAAAGCTATTTATTGGAACCAAGATTTTCATAAGTATATTAGAAGTTGTGTAACATAGACTTGCATTTCAACTATTCATTTTTTTTTAATTGTCAAAGAATTCCTCTCAATATTACACTCTGGATTTCATTCCAATTATAAGTTCACATTAACAATAACCTTCCATTAAAAAATCCTGCATAATTTTTGTCTGTGTCATTTTTGGTTTAAGTCAATTAAAATATATATTGAAACATAATAAAACTACCTACCCGATAAAAGACTGCTTCAGAGCTTTTTTTCTGAAAAATTGTGAGAATTTTACTGTGCCCCCATTCAAATGAAGAATACTTTGCATATTACTTTGGGTAATATCATCTGTATCAAATGTTTTTCATTTCAATATTTTCATTTCTTATCAACTAAGCATGAGAAGATGATAATGTGCTTTCCACAATTTTTGAATAAATAACTGCTTTCAGCAAACAACTTGTTTTTTTACCATGTAGATTATTTTTTTTTAATTAAATCTTTATTGTTCAGGTTACATTTGTTCCTCTTTTTTTCCCCCCCATAACTCCCCTCCTCCCAGTTCCTTGAAGAGTCTCTCCTCAGCCAGCCTTCCTGTGGTTCTGGGTGATGTCCGTTCCGTCTTTTAGTTGTATTTTTGAATGGGTTATTTGCGGCAGCAGTCTGCGGTGTTTACCTATGCCGCCATCTTGGTCTCTCCCTGTAGATTATTTTTTTAGGACTGGAACCAAGTATTATTTTATATTCTGATTCTCTTCAAGATTTTTTATTTGAGTTGTAAATTGCACGTGTTGTTTTAGGTAGCACATGTTTATTTTTGTCGAAAGAACATGTCCTATTTTTGAGGAAGGGAAAAAAACTTGTAAGACATCAAATGTTTCTTGCAAAACAATTTGATGAAATAAATGTAAATGAATCAGATCCATGTGAATTGTATTTCAATTAAAATGAATGGGTCTAAAAATGAAGGGAGTAAAATGCTTGAGGGAAAGAGTGTAGCAAGTCAGGAAGTGACATTTGTTTTGTTTTCATCAGATTTGGAGTCTTGAAAAATAGCCTAGTACTCCAAATTTAACTTCATTAAGAATCTCCCTTAAGCCTAATGAAGTTCAGAATGGGATAATAATATGAAAATTCATTTTATAGCTTTATCTGGCTCATTTATAATAATATAGGCATCAGGTATTGCCACTGTGCGGTTCTTCAAAAGCATTCTCAATTTAAAGTTAGTGGCTTTTCTATTTTTTATTTTCTTTTGAGGGTAAACAGTACATTGTAATGAAGCTAAAAGTACGTTGTTTTTTCATAGAACCACATGTAAAGTTTTCAGACTCACAGCAACTTCGTATTTCTTTCCTCTAACTGAAGATGATCCAATCTAAATGAAAAACATGTGGGAGTTTCATACACAAAGTGTATACACACATGAGTAGGAGTAGTACAGAGGAGAAAAGGCGATGGTAGAAACAGAGAGAATGAAAGAGAATGAGAAGGACAGAGAATGGGGAAAGAAATAAACAATGTATACAGAATTAGGCCATCAAACCTCATTTCATAAAGCACTCAGATCACACTCATTATTTGAATCACAAAAATTGTATCCCATAGTTTTGTTGTCGGAGGAATCGCTGGGTGGAATTCCCCTGTTGCTAGTGGGAGTGGGGTGGCTCTTACCATATCTTTAGAAAATGAATTTTCTAGGACTCTCCTGGAAGGCTAAATGGTTTTCATTGGCATAGAATTATATTTCTTTTTAAAAATACATTTGTGTTGTTTTTTTAAAATATATTTTTATTGATTTCAGAGAGGAAGGGTGAGAGAGAGAGATAGAGAGATAGAAACATCAATGATGAGAAAGATGATTTGATCGGCTGCCTCCTACACACCACACACTGGGGATTGAGCTCACAACCTGGGCATGTGCCCTTGACCAGAATCGAACCTGGGACCTTTCAGTTCGCAGGCTGACACACTATGCACTGAGCCAAACCGGCTAGGTTGGAATTATATTTCTTGAGTATCAAAGATCCATTGTCCTTAAACCAGTCCTGGAAAATATGTAGCTAGGGCTCCAGCAAAGCCAAAAATAGGGCCAGTGTCCAAGGTTTCCATTCCATGTTGGATCTGGGTTCTTTGTAGCATCAGGTTAATTAAAATTCATTAGTCCATGAGAGCCCTGCTAGCCAGGGGTCAGGAGGGAGCAGCAAGAGAGGGGGCGGTGTCCCTTGTTCAGTAGTTAAGTATTGAGATTTTGCAATGGCAAGGCCTATTCTGGCCACTGGCTTGTTCCCAGGTGTAACTGACAAATAAGCATCTTCCCACATCGCCCAGTCCTTACTGGGCATGCACCTAGTTTTCATTCCTTTCCCCAGCGATCTGTGGGACAGACTAGGAGAATGTTAACTGCAACTTCCTGGCAAAGCTGTATAAATGGCATACCTATATTATCTAGTTTTCCCCTTTCCTGTTAAATAATAATCAGATTATTATAATGGTATCTGTTTTGTATTCATGTCATTTATGCTTGCTTTAAAAACAAATACATTAATCTGAAAATTGGGCGGGGGATGAACTACCAAATAAAAAAAAGACATAAATAAGTCTCGCTGTTAATTGTCAACGTGTCTCAAAATATGAGTAAGTTTGATGTGTGGTATGACATATCAACTCTCAGTCTCTGAAAAGGGGCATTTTAAGTGTTCCAATAACTTCCAAGAGGCAAGGAATATATAACTGTGTAATATGTTTTTGTTTTTTGAGATAATATGACACTGCTTAACTAGTCTTGTAAACACATAACCTGGTAGTGAAGTAGGAATAGAAGTCCTTTCTGTATAAATTAAAGGTGCAGTAGCCTTTAGGGCTATTGTGTATAAGGAGCCTGCTTGTTTGTTTCCTGATAACATGATGATGTGATTGCAGCTTAGCATCTCTCTGACCACTCAGGACACTGCTACTGCTGCTCATCACCTCGCTGGAAGTGCTTCTGCTCCTTGCTGCTCTCTGGCAGGGAGTGTGAGCTGTCACTCTTTTTTAAATATATTTTTATTGATTTCAGAGAGGAAGGGAGAGGGAGAGAGAAATAGAAACATCAATGATGAGAGAGAATCCCTGATTGGCTGCCTCCTGCACGTCTCCTACTGGGGACTGAGCCCGCAACCTGGGCATGTGCCTTTGACCAAAATCGAACCTGGAACCCTTCAGTCCACAGCTTGATACTCTATCCACTGAGCCAAACCAGCTAGGGCATGGCTGTCACTCTTAAAATATGTGTTCCATAATGAGGCAGATGTGTTTTAGGTTCTAGCACAGCCATTTGTTATTTAACCCTCCATTCATCCTAGTCTAGCAGATGAAAGTGAAGTGGCTAAGCTTACTGTTTCTTACACACTTAAAATCAGTGGCTATGTAAGAATCATAACTGTTTCCAAGCTCCCAAAGTCACTCTTAATGGCTCTATGAATCAATGCAAAGTTGTTGGTGTTGGTGATTTTTTAAAGATTTTTTTAGAGAGAGAGAGGAAGAGAGAGGGAGAGAGAGAAACATCAATGTGAGAGGGAAACATTGACAGGCTGCCACCTGCATGCCCCCCACTGGTTATCAAGCCTGCAAACCAAGTACATGCCCTGATGGGGGAATTGAGCCTGTCAACCCTTGGGTGTACCAGATGATACCCTACCAATTGAACCACATTGGCCAGGGGGCAAAGTCTAAATTTTAATCCAAAATTGTGTCAATGAAAATAAATGGTCAACTTTATTTTTTTCACCATCAATAATCAATATTTCTAAGGTTCTCAATTAAGTACATGTCTCTATGTAGGATCTATGCTCAGAACAAAATACAGTGGTAATATTGTGACTTATTTTCCATCATAATTTGCAACAATAACTTTTCATAAGTGTTAAAAGATCTAATCTACTTTGCTTTTGGTGTTTTTCCACTTCCTGACAGGCCTACCCTTGCAGCAGTGATAAGGAATGTGAAGTTGGGAGATACTGCCACAGTCCCCACCAAGGATCTTCAGCCTGCATGGTGTGTCGAAGGAAAAAGAAGCGCTGCCATAGAGATGGCATGTGTTGTCCTGGTAACCGCTGCAATAATGGTAAAGATAGTGTTCAGTGTTGCTGGGCCTTTTTCTTTTCATGTTAGGCTACCTTCTCCTTGGATTCCTGACATGTAAGGAGTCTTTCCAAATAGGCAAGAATTGGAACATAGTTTAGATAAGATTACCTGGATTACCTCTAAAATCTTAGTGTCCCTAGGCTTTGATCACCTTCTGTATTTAATAATCTATGCTGAGTTGGATTTATCCTGTTGAAGAGTTGTGTATAAATAGCTAGTTCTATTCCACTAAGCACATGAGCAAAGACATCCAAAAGAACTAAAGAAAATAATCTGCTATGATTTACCAATGCAATTGTGAGTCTGTCTCCCAATTTCATACGTTTCATACCTTGAATCTTATACTCATTTCCTCTTTTTAAGGCCTTACCTGGTGGCACACTCAGATGGTGATAAAGTGATTGGTTCCTATGAAAGGAGATACAGGAGTCTATTCCTCAGTCATTCCATAAGCATGGCTTCACTCAATCTCAATTAACTTATAGGCACAAATTCAGCAATAATGAAATGAAAAACCATAGACAACATGTGGTAAAAAAAACACTAAATAATTGCAGAAGGTGATCAGAAACATACACTCAGTCACACAAACAACATAATCAGGCTCATATTCTTATACTTGTTCCTTACCTCTGGGCATAGTCCTACTGGAAATGCCTTGGACAGGAGGTAAAGGGAAGAGGACCTCATACCCTAGAGAGGTTTACAGTGTAGATTAGGATTGTACTGGTGATTGAACAAAGGGACATGAGTCCCAAAGATGCATGTCTGGACAGACATTTTTAAAGTATGAATAGGTAATATTAGTTTAATACGTCACTATAGCACTATTCTGAGCCTGCACAAGTATTCACAATAGCTCAGTAAAATGAATTTCTATTTTTTTAAATTTTGTTTTATTGCTTAAAGTATTACAATGAATTTCTACTTTTATTCCTATTTTTGCCCAAGGTCACTTAGTCTTGAAAGAGACAAGATGCCAATCAAATTTGGACTCAGGGCCAAACTATTGAATATTCAGTTTCAATAAGTTGGTAAATGAACAAATGGACAAATGAAGAGATAGATGACAGGTAGGAGGATGGATGGATAGATAGATAGATAGATAGATAGATAGATAGAACAGATGGCTTCATGCCTTACATCAGGAGAACACATGGATTAGAACCACATTGTATAGAATTGAATAAGACTAACTGCTTCATGCCTTACATCAGGAGAATATATGGATAAGAACCACATTGTATAGAATTGAATAAGACTAACTGCTTACCTGACTATCTCCAGGCATCTGCATCCCAGTCACTGAGAGCATCTTAACCCCGCACATCCCAGCTCTGGATGGCACTCGGCACAAAGATCGAAACCATGGCCATTACTCAAACCACGACTTGGGGTGGCAGAATCTAGGAAGACCACACACTAAGATGTCACACATAAAAGGTAGGGATAACTGTAGTTCTATGTTTACTTTTATTGTTTTATAAAAATGTATATAAAATATAGTTAATTGATTCCATTGGTTTTAGAAATATACAAAGAAGATAGTTTAAAGGCAAGATTTTAACTGGGTTTATTAATTCTTAATTTTGAGGATGCTTAGAGCTTCTTAGAGATCTTAAATTATTAGAAAATGTGTGTTACAAGAATTGCAGTAGTCTGATCAACTCTGTCGTTTTCTTAACAACCCTGTCTTTTTACATGAGATTTAGAAGATATTGCCTATGCAAGCATTTGTCACATATCAAAGGATAAAGCATTCTGAAAAATAAATAGGAAAATGTTTGCTTCCAAATGAATAAATCATTATGTTTTTGAATCTTTCTCACCTTTGCAGATTCAGAAATTTTATTTCACTAGACAACCAGCTACCATACAATTCATAAAATAAATTTACCAAGAATAATTGGTTTCTAGTGTGATTATGAATAGCCATAAATCTTCTTAATTGTACCAAAATATTTCAGAAGTTGAAACCCTGATAATTAAATTTGAAAATATGAACCTTATTACCAGTAGTAAAATTTTGAAAGTATGAAACACATCCATTTTTAAAGGAAGCTTTTTGCAAGTCTATTCTGTGGAGCACTACTCTTTCAAGAAATTCTGTGAATAAAAGTGTCCTGTGTTCAAGAGTTTTGTAATAATATATCTCACCATTTTTGGAACTTTATAATAAACACTAGAGGCCAGGCGCACGAAATTTGTGCACACTAGGGTTCTTAGACCTGGCCGCAGATGAGGGCCTATCTGGGCCTTTTGGCTGCCGGCCAGGGCCTTCCTTCATTCTGCACCGCCCCCTGGTGGTCAATGCACGTCAGAGTGAGTGATCGAACTCCTGGTCTCCTGGTTGAACTCCCGATGGGACACTTTGCATATTAGCCTTTTATATATATAGATTGCTCTATTGAAGGTTCTGAGAAGTCCAGCAATGAGAAAAACTGATTAACTTCTTAAAATACTGTATTTCCCCAACTTGCTTGAACACAAAAACTCTTTCCCCACATTCTCATGTTCTGCAGAGAGAGTATTATATTGGATACTGACCTATTAGTCTGACCTGGAATACAAATAGTCATGTGGATAGGACTAGAGATTGACAATTCTTCTTTAATTATCCTTTGTCTACACTCCTAAAGGCCTAAGTCCTTTACCCATATCTCCTATTACTACTCCACCAAATTCACATGCAATTGTTAATACATGAGTATTTCTCTTTACTCAAAGATGCCTGTCATTGTGTACTTTCAAATTTGCTAAGTATTTATATATATTTATATGTGTAATTTTATGATGGGTAGAAGGAAGAAACCTTATGCTGATGGCTAGTGAGTTGTGTTCACATTACACAGTGGGACTGGTTACATTTGGGATGACAGAAAACCCTTTTGACCAGGATTCTCACACTATGGCCTAGGAACCAAATCTGTCCTGCTGCCTGTTTTTGTAAATAATCTTTTACTGTGTCACAGACTTGCTCATTCGTTTAGGCATTATCAATGGCTGTTTTTGTAAGACAGCAGTAGAATTGAGGAGCTATGATACATATGATCTAAAAAACCAACTTTATTTCCAATCTGTATGTAACAGAGAAGTTTGCTGACCCCTTCTTTATACAGGTTACACATCAACCCAACTGTGATGTTTGGAGGCTCTTTGCTGACTTAATCATTTTTTTTCTGAATTAAATACCCAGATTTGTGTTTCCACGTGTTTTGTGTGTGTGTGTTTGATTTTTCTTTTTTGAGAGAGAGAGAGAGAGAGAGGCATCAATGTGTGAGAGTGAAACATAGATCAGCTGCTTCCTCCACACCCCCTACCAGGGATTGAGCCTGCAACCCAGGCATGTGCCTTGACCAGGAATCAAACCGACAACCTTTTGGTGCACAGGATGATGCCCAGCCAACTGAGCTATAACAGCCAAAGCTCCACATGATTTTTTTTAAATGTATTTTATTGACTTTTTACAGAGAGGAAGGGAGAGGGATAGAGAGTTAGAAACATCGTTGAGAGAGAAACATCGATCAGCTGCCTCCTGCACACCCCTTACTGGGGATGTGCCCACAACCAAGGTACATGCCCTTGACCAGAATCGAACCTGGGACCCTTCAATCCACAGGCCGACGCTCTATCCACTGAGCCAAACTGGTCAGGGCTCCACATGATTTTTATGATGACTTCGTGGTTGACCCTGGGGCTTTCTGCCCTTTCTCTGTATCACAACTCTTTCTAGACTGCATTTCCTAGGCTCCCTGTCAGTGGCTCCTGGCCACACGGGTTTTGCTGTGGTGGGACACTGAGAGGAAGAGGAAAGAAAAAGCCAACATGTTCTCCCTGCCTCCAGTAGTGCTTCTGGCAGAGCTGTATCTCCTTGGGGTTTTAGTCCCACCAGTTGGGCCTGATGAATTCTCATCCCAGCTAGTGATCCCGGCCCTCTGTTCTGCCATCCTTTGCTCCTCTGGATTCTCCAGCCTGAATGCGGTAGTGGCTTCCTGCTGTGTTGCTTTAGCATCCTCTGGTACTTCTTAGCCCTGCCACTACCCATGTGACCAGTTCCCTGCATTAAATACCTTGTAGTTTGAAGAATCAGTTTCCGTTTTCCTGGCTAGACCCTGATACATGATCTTATGAGTTCCTGAGAATTTCAGCCCCCTCCTTCAATCAGAGTTTGTTTACACCTCTCAAGAAAAGTATAACATTAATTAATTTGAAAGCAATTCTTTTTATTTTCTTATTTTCACTCAACTAGTAAAAAGAGAAAGAATAATGAGCATGGAACTATCTAGAAGTAGAGTATGAAAAAATAAAGAGAAGACAAAATACAGTCTAGCTATTTGTTAAATTTGATATTCAGATATCAAACATGAAAATAAACAATAACGGATTGGTCAGATTAGAGGAAGAGCCAATTGCTGTTAATCCAAGACATTATGGAAAGCAGCATAAGTAAAACTACTTTATGTGCTTCTGACTGCAAAGCAGAACTGTTCTGAAGTATTGAGGTGACATATTTTGGTTATCATCCTGCAGGGCACGAAGGAGACCCCTGCCTGCGATCATCAGACTGCATGGAAGGGTTTTGCTGTGCTCGTCACTTCTGGACCAAAATCTGCAAGCCAGTGCTCCATCAGGGGGAAGTCTGTACCAAACAGCGCAAGAAAGGTTCTCACGGGCTGGAAATTTTCCAGCGGTGTGACTGCGCAAAGGGCCTGTCTTGTAAAGTATGGAAGGATGCTACCTACTCCTCCAAAGCCAGACTCCACGTGTGTCAGAAAATATGATCACTTCAGAGAAAATGCGTCATGAGCAGACTGAATCTGCATTTAGTGCATCACAGCACAGTGGGAAATAGGATTTGGCTCTCAGAAGAATGGCTAATGTAAGGCATGTGATAAGAATATGAATCACAGAGCGAGAGAAAGAAAAAGAGAACTAAGTCTATTGGAAAGGGTGACGAATGTAGTACAACTAGTGTGTTTCCATTATGCAGCTTGTTTATGTAAATAATGTGCACACTTGTGAAAATGCAATTACTAAAAAAAAGAAAGTACAGTGAAAATCACTGACCATGTGACTTCTCAAGAGGTTAGGCTGTGCTGCAGGATCGGTTTCCTCCAGATAGGAGGAGATTGTTAAAATAAAAGCCATATTTCTATTCCAAGTTATAGTTTGATAAAACACTCCCAGTGTATCTTGGTATACATAGAATGTAAAACATGAAAAAAATGTTAAATAGGAAATGAAGCAGAGTTAATTTGTAACACAGATCACCGTTTAATTTGAAACACTGCTTTTACTGTTCAATTAAAGGCCTTGGTACACACACACACACACACACACACACACACACATAGAATGTAAAACATGAAAAAAAAAGTTAAATAGGAAATTAAGCAGAGTTAATTTGCAACACAGATCACCGTTATTTTGAAACACTGCCTTTATTGTTCAATTAAAGGCCTTGGTAGACACACACACACACAGAAAGCAGTTGATACTTTCCAAATAATTTCAAAATAATTGCAGGTCTTCCATCAAGGCCTTTACAAAAGAAAAAAAAACCTTGTTTTTCCTCAAACTGCTTATTTGTGTTTTCCAATATTTACTTTCACCTATACGTAATCAGAACCAGCATAACAAGACAAAAGTAGTCCATTCAGATTTTCAAGGGACATTGTTTCATCTTTCTAGATTGTATGTGACTCCTACCATGAATACATGTTATTTTCCAACCTAACCCCAGTAGTTGTGTAAAGCGCAGAGAAGAATTTTCACAGATTACCAATCTTTTTAAGATAGCCAAAATGTATGGGAAACCAAGCTAATAGAGAGATCATTACTTTTTCAGGCTTCGGCATTCCCTGAGTGTTGATAGCATTAGACTGGTAAGCACACGTATTCCTTACGTGCTCTGCAGTGCGGCGGGGTGAAGCTGAGAATGCAGACCGGAGCTGCATCTGTCCCGCACTGAAGCCAGCGAGGAAATGGGAGAAACGGTTCAGTATCCAGGTTTGGGCAATACATAGACATGTCTGAAGCACAACATGACTTTTCATCTTTGAATCCAAGGCTGCACAACCTACGTGGAGCTTTCTATGCGATCTGCGATCTCAAAATACTCACCACACAAATGATAACAGTGTGAGGTCACTACTTGACCTCAAAATATATGTTTTATACATTTGAGGTCCTAAAGTAATATGAGGAGTTCTCAAAAAATGAACTCTCAAGACAGGGAGTACATAGTAAGGTTCCATTGCCCTAAATAAGCTTCTAACTGGCTGGTAGCAACATCTGATTTTTATGAGAATAAATTTTAAGATCTACATATTGCTAACCTATAAAAAACACAGGTTCTCCATTCTTTGAAACCATTTTATATTTTTTTTACTTTATCACTTCTAAACATTATGTCTAAAGCATAAGGTAAAAATTTATAGTTGTTACTTTTGACCTTTTCTTTTATAAACTTAAAGTCACTCCTTAATTTTATTTTTTTACTTAACGTATCTTTAGTCTCAAATTCAAGTTCTCCCAGTAGAAATTGAACCTGAGCCTGCATGTCTATTAAAAATTTAAGCTTCCCACACACGTTTACTAGGATAATTAAGATTTACGTTTCCTCCATATGTCTGTGAAAACAAAAATTTTCAAACTAACCTATTCAATAACCAAAGCCTGTACAAACAGGATTCTACACGCTTGGCAACATAAAAATTGAGCATTTCAGTCAAATGTTTCCTATGTAACAATTACATTTACAATCTGGTTTCTGCATTATTTCCCTTCTGTACATCCCTTCAAAAATTATTATTTGAAGTAATTTATTTACAGGAAATGTTAATGAGATGTATGTTCTTATAGAGATTTTTCTTACAGAAAGCTTTGTAGCAGAATATATTTGCAGCAATTGACTTTGTAATTTAGGGGGAATGTATAAATAAGATAAAATATATTAAATTTTTCTCCTTCAAAAATTGAATTTAAGTATCTCTGTGTTTTTCTTATGGGAGAAGTTTTCATAGAATCATAGATTTTTAAAGTTCAACTGGACAGGGTCTTATTTTTCAGTCTGAGTAGAAATCCTTTGGACAACATCACCATAAGATGGTGCAAGGCAGCTCACTGTTATTGAAGGTAGCTTATTTCATGGCATTATAGCTGTAATTGTTAGAAATTTATTTTTTCAGATTATGTTTTCCACCCATTTATTCCTATTTTTGCTTTTTGGAAGATCTTATAACAGGGACTCTCTACAAACTTCTTCAAAACTCTTGAAACCACCACCTAGCATATTTCTTATAATCGTCTCTCCAGGTTAAATTTTTTTCAAAATAGAAATGCCAGCATGCTTAGGATATTGGTTCATTCTCCTGTGGTACAAAGAAGATACAAAATATATTTGTCCCTGTATGGCTACACTGATTACCTGGCCCTGAGTGAACTCCAACCTACTTCCTGGGAAGGTCTTTCCTCTGCTTCCTGAACACCGAGATGTCAGGAAGTACTCACCAATCATAAGACCAGGAGTAGTTGTAAGAGCCCATGTTATATTGGAGATGGTAATGGGCTGAAAATGTGGAAAAATAAACATTCTGTGACATAGTGGAACAGATTAAGTATAGCCATGGCAGCTTGAGGAAGCTGAAACAGTCCCATAGCTACAGGTCAGAGTTGAAGATACCTCAAGCACTGCTGAAGTAATCCCCACATTACTAATTATTCACTTAAGTGTATTTATAAATAGTTAATCTGTTTCCTCAGAGTCAGAATATTTATATTTCCCAGATGCAGTGTATTTTATACTATAACAATCATATGTGTGTCATTTTTTTTTCTTCTCCATTGAGCTCAGTGAGAGGCTTTGAGAAGTGACAAATTGTTCTAACTTCTTTTTTAACCAAGAAATGAAATGTCTATTGTAGCCTTTGGATTTGAGGAAATAATCAATCACAACTTTCTCTGTCCCCAAACTAAGGCCATTTGAGAAAAAGGTTAAGATAGAAAGGCAGATGATGGCAGATTATCCTGATAAAGTTAATATTGGAGAATGTGGGGTGTAACTGTGGGCAGAAAGACACCAAAAAGAGACAGAGTCTGTGCCCATCCTCAAGCAAGACCAGACAACACAAGTTCTACCTGTGGGAGGTGCCCCTATAAAATTTACAGCATGGATAGGCAGAGCAGAATGAAATACTGTATTCTGGCAGTTAGTGCCAAAGAAGAAGGGTGGGGAAGGCATGGAACTCTGTATTTCTCATTCAAGAATTTCATTTGAAATTCTACAAAAAATCAACTGAATAAAAAATCTGATGAACAGAATAAACTGGTGAATATAATAGAATTAGGGGCATAGAAAGGGAGTGGACTGACAATTCTCAGGGGGCGGGGGTGTGGGGGGTACAGGAAGAGACTGGATAAAAATCGTACACCTATGGATGAGGACAGTGGGGTGGGGTGGGAACCGAGTGGAGGGGAGCTATGGGGGTAAAAAGAGAAACAACTCCGAGTGGAGAGCTATGGGGGTAAAAAGAGAAACAACTGTAATAATTTGAACAATAAAGATTTATTTTAAAAAATCAATGGAAAAATATCCTCGAGTGAGGATAAAAAAAAAGATGAAAAATATGTATAATTTATACCACATGAGATGGAGAGAGACAAAGATAAACTCTGCATTAAATAACATTAAGAGTTAGAAATTACCCCCCCCCATATCATTCCCAAATCTATATATTTTAACCCATTATACATAACCATTTATCTATGGTGAAGATATGGGTTTTAACCCAATCTGATCAGTTATCTCCTAAGGCAGTATCTAAGGAGGTCATTCCCCCAATGCCAATCACTCTTTCTATATGGCTCCTCTCAGAATAAATGGTAGGGAATTATTTTATCTCTCCAAAATTGAAAAATGGATGAAAATAGTTCATTAATTCAATTGACTCCAAGATCACACTATATGCAGAACTGGAAAATAACTCCTCTTTCTTTTTACCATCCCAAATTAAGTTTACCATCGTCTCTAACACAGTCTATCAGAGGTTCTACCGTGAGATTAAATGACACACTGGATATCTGATAAAATGTATAAACACACTTCAATCATAAAACTGCCCCAATTTTGAATATCAATTATCTTTAAAATTCTTAGAAGAAATTAAAGTACACAGTTTAAATTTTAACTTGCATGTTAAAGATAAATAAGTTGAAATAAAAAAGTTAAAGTCTATATTTGTTATCTTTCTCTTTAGAATGTGTCCAAAAAAATGAAGTTCAAAATCCTCAAGTTGATGGCTAGAGTTTTCTGCCTTTATTCCACATTCTGCTCTGTTTTCACCAGAGGGATTCTTGATATCTGGGAAAAGTCAAACTCCTTCAGCAGCTATGGCCTGGACTGTATTTCAATGGAATGACAGACTTCGTTTTTAAAAAACGTCCAATGAATTTTTAGCATACACAATAGTAAGCCAAAGATTTCACCACATTTAGGAAACATGCCAATCTCCAGTTCTTAGAGTAGGTACCTTAGAAAATGTGCTAGGACATGGTGTTGTCAAAAACCATAGCAGAGATGCTTGACATCTGAGTGAAGGAAGGTAGATGGAGGAAAATCTTTGTTTTGGGAATGCTAACAATTTTTTAAAAATCCCAACAAGCTGGCTGAAAACCATGACCTCTGTACTTAAATTTACTTGAGAAAAAGGTTACACCAAGACTTTAGCTATGGCACTAAATTTTACCAAAGGTGGGGTGGTAGGAGAATCCACTTGTGTGTTCTACCTACTTTTAGAGGGTGTGAGGCATTGATGCCTTCATGTAAAACTGGTCAAGTTTAGAAATTCACCATGGTATTAGACTTATCGGGGCTTCTTTCTTATGTACCTAACATAGTCAAAGCAACACCAGTGCTTAACTGAGAACAGGTATGGTTTGTTGATATGACCGCCACAATATCTTGCAAGCTAACTTTTTAGGGACACGACACAGTGGCTGCTTCTACTACTTCAAGCTGTGGAATTACTTACTTACTCCCTCATCCCCACTTTTCTTCTAGAAGCGCATCAGCGGATTTCTGAAATAAAATTACTACTGATACTTACAAAACTATTTTCAGAAAGGAGCAAGAAGACACTTCCAACTTTTCTTCACTCAACACACACTCACTGAGAGCACCTTCTATGTGGTAGGCAGCTTTGTAGGCACAGTGAGTAAAAGCAGAGAACCATACCAATAAAGTTCGCTTTCTCACTATTTTTACATTCTAGTTACTTTTTAGAGCAATATCTAGGAGACATAAAATAACTAGATAACTGATAAATACTGTAAGAGATATAGAGGAGCACTTTGAAGAAAATTGAAGCATGGTAAAGAAACAGAGAGAGATGAGTAGTACTATTTTTAATTCAATGGTCAGGGAATATCTCTTAGAGGAGAAAAAACATGATCAGGAACTTGAGTGAATGAAGATTTGGCAATACAGGGTCTGGAGAAACAGTGGCATAAAAAGGAGAAGAGCAAGGCAAGCATTTGACAATCTGAAGAAGTAGAAGGGGAGGGTGCAGTGGGGTGGGAAAGAGGAAGAGGTATGAGATGAGATCATAGAAGACATTGGGTCAGACTGTGTAGAACATTATTGACCATCATGAGTACTTCTATTTTGAAAAGGATTTGGAACTGGCAAGAGCTTGTGAGCATGGGAGGAACATGAGCTAATATGTTTTCAAAGGATCACTCAGGCTGCTGTGTGGAGAAGAGACTCTAGTGTATCCAAGGCAAGAGCTGCTGGTGGCTTAGATTAGCGAGGTAAAATGCAAGTCATGAGAAAATATTGAATTTGAGATCTATTGGAGATTGAGACAACGGGATTTGCTGCTGGGCGGTATGAGGGTTTGGAGAAACAGTAGAATCTCTTTAGCCTAGCATGAGGAATAGGAACAAAGAAAGAGAAATTGTTGATTAAAAAAAAAAGTTAAAAAATATTTACTGTAAAATGGCTTTGTATTTAATATAAAAAGAAAGAATTGTCCTCAGTAGAATCTCGACAATTCTTTAGAAATTTGCCCTTTGTAAGTTTCTCATCATCCAGCTTAAGGACTCAAGAACAGGGTTTGCATCAACTGAAAGAGAGAACTTGTTCAATGTACTAAGAAAAAGCAGTTGCAGACAAGTGGATGAATAAGGCCGGGGCAGGAATATACAGAAAAGGAAATAAACAGGGTCTAGGGCACAGAGATAGAGCAGAGATTCAAGTGGAGGGTGTAAGAAAGAGATGCATCAAGTGGAATGCTGGAAATCCTAAAAGGTGTTAATAAGATGCTTCAATTTAATACAGATGTCAAGGGGTGTCAAGGAAAACTCATGGGAGGAGAATAGTTGACTCACAGCAGTAGGTTTAGAAAACAATTTTACCAAAGGGTGTAGCTCAGGCAACACTCCCATTGACAATGGGCCAATGAATTGCATTAAAGGGCAATTTGTCAAGGCAAGTCTTTCAGTCTGAAGTAATTGTATAGTACAGCATTTGGAATTCTAAAGAAATAACAATATGCAAGTAATTGAAGTCATTTCATGAGAAATACACTTGCCATCATACCTCTAACACATACGTCATGAATACCACAGTGCAAAACCTCTTAAAATTTCCTAGGGGTCCACATTTCTTATAGATGCCATGGACTTGTTTTATTTGCTCCACACCTTCCCACTTCACTGCACCTGCTACCCCAGTCATCATTCTGTTTTTAATGGCCCGGCAGCCTCCAGGGCCTACTAACAGATGGAGAACATCAGATCAGCTAGTGCATGTAAAATATTCTAAGTCCCACTTAAGCTTTTCAAGGAGACTTTGAAATTGAGATCATTTAATTTTCCATTTCTTTTCCTACCTGGCCTATCGCTCCTTACAGCTGTGTTCTTGTCTGTTCCAATAACCATTTTTTCTGTGCCCAATTGTATGACTTAAAGTTTATTTAGATAACATTCAGACTGAGTGTTGTCTATGGAAATTTTAATGTAACATTTAAGCTATTTAACACATGTCCACGTCTTATAAATTTCCAAGGTCCAAATATAGTGATGCTACCTTTTACAATGCCTGAGAGGAATACACAGCAAAACCATTTCACATGTTTCAAGGGATCTTGAATTCTCTATGGGGAGTACACTCCCCAGTACACTCTGGGCTTCGTTTGGGGGCTGTTAAAAATCAATGTCAGCTGTGAAGAAATGTGGGATGCTTTGCAAAACTTTCCTTACAATAAAAGAGGTAAAGACAACTTTAGAACAGTTAGGATTTTGTTTTTCTTTAATGGGTATAATATTGCTCAAAACAAAGTTCTAAGGTTACCGAAGAGAATATCTGTTATTGAGCAGGGCAAAACACTTTAGGAAAACCTACTCAGTATCAAGAGTGGGATAGGCTGAAGAGACTGACCATCTGGAAGAAAGGGACAGGCAGAGGCAATTCAAGAAAATGCTCAGGGAGAAGGGAACATGTGAACTTTCCTTGGAAAAAAAACGTTTGTTTTAGTAATCTTGAAATAACTCAAAGGGAGTACTTAAAAGAAAGGATTGATTGGGTGTAAACTAGCTGTTAGGAGTGGGGCTTCACAGAAAAAAAACCAACACAATGATTTAGGGACTGACCAAACGGAATATTGTGCTAGTCCAACATTTTCTGATTCTTCAAGTTATCTTACTGAGAATCCAGATCTTATCTCATGATTAACTGGCACAGATGGTTATAAGGACTCTCACAGGATGCAGACATGAGAGTAATGATAATAGTCATTACTGTTTCTACAGCACATTTACTTTGCCTCGGAATGCCATCAAGTGTGTTACTGCACTTTATTCCTCACAATATGCTTGAAACTCTTGTCTCTTCGAATGGACCAGGGGCTGGCTAAGTGGTGTCTCTATGTCTGTCAAATCATTGGTCACACAACCCCCGCCCCCCCCACCTACAGCCAAAAGGGGTGGAGCCAGGATTGGAGACTCTGACTCTCTGAGGCCAGAGTTTGCCCTCTTATCCATTAAGGTATGTAGCCCTCATTGGAAGGAACCACTCCTTTTAGGATTATGGGAGAGTCTGTAATGGCAGAGCTCATTAGTATCAGAGCTGAGGCTAATGACTATCTTTCATAACCATATCTTTACTCCAAAATTTGCTGAGTACTTCCTAAAGCAGTTTCTTAATTTCCCCTGAAATCACAATAGTTAGTGCTGGAATTAGGGCTAACCATATATCATCCCGCCCTGCTGAGTTCTTTTCAGAGGACAATCGTGCCCACTAAGTAGACAATGTTAACAA
Organism: Myotis brandtii; assembly: GCF_000412655.1. Classification (NCBI taxonomy): domain Eukaryota; kingdom Metazoa; phylum Chordata; class Mammalia; order Chiroptera; family Vespertilionidae; genus Myotis; species Myotis brandtii. Next base: position 4,084,138 of record NW_005364596.1, read on the forward strand.
GAACAGCTTTGGGGTATTTAACATTTTACAGTTTATAAAGCTTACAAGTAAGCACTATGTCATCTGTTATGGGGACAATTGAAATGTAATGTAAAAGTTCAAAATTTTACAAGAATGAAAAGCAGGCAGAAAGCAGGATTTGGGGAGTATATGGCTGGAATTAGTTTTGCTATGACTAACATACCAAAATAGCAATTGAATTTCCATCCCACCCCATCTCACATTCTGCTGTGATGACATAGCTCAGAGCAGAAAATTAATCATCATTTCTTTGAAAATTATTGTTATTTTTTAAAGAGTCAGTTTAAGATTCCATTGAACTTGTACTCTGTTCAATGTACCTTACCAAAATATCAATGTCCATTTAGATATACACAGAGTTATTAAACATGATGGAAATGTGTAAATCTTTCTTTGAGTACATACATTTTAAAAAAAATGTCCAATCATTCTGTCAGGAAAATGGAAATACAGACTGAACAAAATGACTTGCCAATGTCACTGGGTTGGGGGCCAGAAGAAGTAGAGGTAATTTGCCAAAACTATGAGGAATATACCAGTGCTTTACTTGTGTTAGTTATTCAAAGTATTACTATATTTCTTGTTTATTTGTCATCTGTGGTCTAAATCATTTATCCATTTCTAAAAGAATAGTAATTTATTATATTATAAACAGTGCTTCTCTGATGGCATCTGTCCACCCATCAATTCATCCATCTACTCATCCATCCATCCATCCATCTATCCATCTATTATGTGTGGCTCCTTATAGAAAAAAAAAGCTGATTATGAGTTCAAATTTTGTTTTCTTACAAATCCTGGGTTTGGTGAGTAATTTTCATCAGAAAAGCACTCTTGAAAAGCATTTCTATCCTTAAAGAAAAGCCACAACTTGAAGAATCAGAGCCAGGTAAGAAAAGACTTTGTGAAATCATATGCTTCTTGTTGTTTTCAGTCTTATTTCACTTAGCATGATGCTCTCAAATTCATCCATGTTGTTGCAGCTGACAATATTTCACCTTTTTATGGCTGAGTAGTGTTCCATTGTATATACATGCGGTATCTTTATCTAATCATCATTAAAGGACTTAGGTTGTTTATGTTTTCAGTCTTATTTCACTTAGCATGATGCTAATTCATCCATGTTGTTGCAGATGACAGTATTTCACCTTTTTATGGCTGAATAGTGTTCCATTGTATATAAGTGCCTCATCTTTATCTAATCATCATTAAAGGACTTAGGTTGTTTCCATGTCTTGGCTCCTGTGAATAATGCTGCAATGAACATAGGGAGAAGGATAAAGATGGTAAAGGGAGTCAAATATATGGTGATGGAAGGAGACTAGACTTTGGGCTCTGAGCACACCATGGAATATACAGATGATGTATTACAAAATTGTACACATGAAACTTATGTAATGTTATTAACCAATGTCACCCCAATAAATTTAATTTAAAATTTTTAAAATAAATACAAAAGACTATCATGGAGGGGAAAAAATATTTTGTATAATGTAGATAATTTGTTGATTTTTTTTAAAAAAGCCACAACATTTAGTATATAATTGGTTTCCACTAAAGTGCCTTAACTTGGAAAGATATTTTATTTATTGAATTAATGTAGCAATTATTAATTTGTAATATATTTGAAATCATTTAAAAATAAATACAAAAGACTATCATGGAGGGAAAAATATTTTGTATAATGTACATAATTTGTTGATTTTTTTAAAAAAAGCCACAACTTTAATGTATAATTGGTTTCCACTAAAATGCCCTAACTTGGAAAGATATTTTATTTATTGAATTAATATAGTAATTATTAATTTGTAATATATTTGAAATCATTTAAAAAAATGTATTTGACTTGCCTGAATGGTCTTCCTTGGCCCTCCTGTAACCAGGAGATTGATATCAATTGCTTCAGTGGCTTTCGTAGTCTCAAGCTCCTTGCTGGGTTTGGCCACAGAGAGATACCTGAGGAAGATCAGACAAAGAGAGTAGAGTGCTTAGAGGGTATGTCCTCTTGGCTATTGTTCTGACATGGCATAGTCTAGTAGGGGCTATATTATTCAACAAAGGCCCCATCCCAGAGTTCATCAATACCCCATGCTGATTTTTCCTAACATTGCCTACACCCTTATACATATCAATCTTTCTCAATCTTTCCCCAATGTCCTTTCTCTGTCTACCATCTGTTTCCTGCCAGGACCCGGACTGATACCTGACCTAGGTATAAATGTTAATGTGCTTTTCCTTGTTACTGTTCTTCCTCACAGTCAAATGTGACTTAATGAAGATGGTAAATTATCGCAACCAGGGTTTCATCTGGCTTCCAAGCATGTTTAGTGGTGTTGACAGAGTGCTAGCTTGTATACTGATTTTAGGAAAATTTGTATTATTTGCTAACATTTAGAAAATTGAAAAGTCTTACATAAAAATCTGGGTTTCTAGATTCTCCTGAAAAAACAAAAACAAAAACAAAAAACACACAACAACAAACAAAACACCCTGAACTCCTGAACTATTGGAAATTGCTGGGTTTTCCTTTCTATCAATTGGCTAGAACCAGGAGGGTTGGGGTTTCCTACTCTTTTAGGTTCCCACCATGCCCCGAGGTCTCTGAGTATCAGTTGTCCCCTCTCCCCCGCCATCCGCTTAAATTGAAATCGGGTGATTTTTTTTTCTTATTGCACATTCATGAAGAAATGAAATGTCACACAAATACCCCAGTCTCTCATTATCTTCAGAACAACCTATAAATGTAACAACCTGGCCTTGGCCTCTGCTTACCTTCTGGACCTCATCTCCTATTTCCCTTCCCCTCTGTCACTCCAATTCAGCCACATTTATTTTCTCTCTGTTCCTCAAACTCACCAAGGTTGTTCCCATCAAACTCAGCTTTTCTTTAGTCTGTCTGCCTAGTCCAGTTTCCATATACATATCCCCACCTGAACTTCACAGGGCTTGCTTCCTTAATTCATAGAGGCCCACCAAGACTGTCACTTCAAAAATATCTTTCTAGAATCAGCAGGACTCCATTTTGAGATCTAGCATGTATGGTGACAACTCTAGTGCCCTGTTTTTTCTTCTGGATCCTCTACCTATTTTTTTCTTTTTATCTCTAGCACCATTACCTCTCAGCCTCCTCTACCATAAATTGTAAATCCATAAATTGTAGCAGCAAGTGAACTAATACCACATGATCTCTGCACGATCCAGACTGTGAATGCAGGTTCAGCCTTGGGATTAAGGGGGAGAAGAGTTATTGTGCAGTATTAAAACCAGATGGTGTTATTTTAATTAGAGTAATGGGGGTTCTTAATCAGAGAAAGTGCACTAACAATGCCAGGATATATCATCATGACCATTAAAAAAAATCAGCAAAGAATTGTAAAGCCATCACTTTAGAATATCCTTGAAAATTTTCTGTAGAAATATCTGTTTCCATTAACATGTACTTGTAAGCCTTTCCCAAAATTCCTTCCAGAATCCTTTTTTTTCTAATTCTTGCAATGAAGAGGCAAAAGCATAAGTGTCATGAAAGGCATGTAAACATAGAGTTTTAGTGCTTCAGTTTGGGAATGTGAGTATGTATGTGTGTGTACTTTTTGTGTTCATAAGGTGTGTTTTCCTCAGAAATAAATAAAATGAAAGACAAATCCTCCCTTTGGGACCATTAACCCAGAAGATGTCTATGAGAAAAGTGAAATTTAATTTGGGAGGGATGAATGGAAAAGTCTGGTCCCATAAGTAGAGCAATATACTTAGCTCCATTCCAATCATTTTAATAACTCACACCCACTCTTTATCCTTTTCACTTGCTTGTGTTTTAGCACTTCTCTGTGGATCTCCAGAGACCTGAGCATTCTTTCCATGTTTCTGACACTTGTGCTTATATGTATGGGGGCTGATCCTCTCTCCTCCATTAGATTTTAAATTTACAGTGCACCAAGAACTTTATAACTCCCTACTCCACTTACTAGCCCGCAGCTGAAGTCTTACCTCCTTGATGAACTCTCCCCTAGACCCTTCTGAGCCCTGGTGATCCTTTTTTCCCCTCCAAATTTATATTGTATTTTTCATTGCATCACATCCCACAGCTCTTGGCCGTAATAATATTTAGCGAGCTCTTGTTATCTAACACACACTTTTCTCTGTATTTTATATGCATTATTAAATTTAATTCTCACAATACCCTATGCATCAGGTACTGTTCTATGCCAATTCAATAGACTACATTAAAATATTTACCAAAAAAAATTACCCAAGCCATACAGCCAGTAAATGAAACATTCTTTTTAATCATTCTGCTTGATCATGTTAGACTCTCTCCCACATACGTAATGTCTATTTATTTATGAATTACGTCCTGTACCATCAGTTAGTTGAGTCTCAGCCGAATGCCATACTATACTGAATGAAGCAGTCCCTGTCATGCCAAGGTCTGCATTATGGGAGGCACTCAAAAAATGCATTGTAGTGAATTCAGAAGCTTTAGTTTGAACTGTACAGTCTCTACGGTTCTACATCAGCTCGCCCAGCTGCATGTAGCCAGGTTTTTATAATCGATGAGACTTTAGACTTTCTATTTTTGAGATCATCAGAAGATTCTAAGGAAATGGGTTTATGCTATGTAACTGAGGTTATTATTTTTATGATCTAAGAGAGAAAAGCCGAGACTGCAAAACCTCCCCTACACCAACGTGACCAGAAATAATATTTCTTCCTGGTGTAGAATGAATTACATTATAACTATACTTTCCCTTAATTTATGCTGTGGGAAGAAACAGATGAGAAAGAGAGAAGAAAAAAGAACTACCATTTATTAAACTTCTCTTTATCTTATTACCTAAATTTACCTTAAAACTGTATTTTAAAGCAACTTAGTCAATTATAAGGGACTAGGACATCTGGGTCACTTTTTGTGTCCTTGTGCAGGAGTCCTTAGAGCCCCATGGTATCAACAAACAAACTTCAGGATGTTCGAGAGCATTACGAAATTCTCTGAAAAATTCTACGCATCTGCTGTTGTGTTTAGTTAAAAGGGTGCACAGCTTTTATCAATTCCTCAAAGGAGCTTTGACCCAAAACCTCAAAATAAGAGAACAATATCTACTGCTCTCCTGGGGGGTGGGAGTGGCTGGGGATAGGTCAATGGGGGAAAAAGGAGACTTATGTAATACTTTAAACAATAAGGAATTTAAATAAAAAATAATAAAAATATCGACTGCTCTCCTGATGATTATAATACATCATAAATAACCTGAAAGTTGTTCATTTCCCCATAGTCAAATAGAATGATTAATAGGAAACTTCCATGAAGGAAAAATTTCAGGCTTTAATACAAGGAAAGAGAAAGCAAACAAAGTTGTCCCTATTTTAGAACAATTGTTACCAGGGCACTTTAACAACCTTAAAAATGATTGAGGACCCCTCAAAGTGCTGTTGTTTATGGGGCTATATCTATTAATAGTTACAGTATTAGGCATTGAAACAAAAGGTTTTAAAATTCTAGCATACAGGGTGGGGCAAAAGCAGGTTTACAGTTGTTAGTACAAGAAACACAGTTCATTCTTGAATTATTATTTATTAATTATTGCATTATTTCCTATGCAAAAAACAAACAAACAAACCTGTAAACCTGCTTTTGTCCACCCTGTATGCAGGTACGCATTCTGCAGCCTTCAGAGTGACAGCACCATCTCAGCGATGGTCTCGCAGCCTCTGGGAAATCCCACCCTGAGATCATGAGAGATTGAAAAGGCAAACAATATTTTTATTTCATTATGAAATTAATTTCACTTTGAAATGCCTTGAAAGCTCTAAATCCAAGATGACATTTTGAGAACTACTGCTTTGCAGAAACTAAAATCTTGTCATCGGTTCTGTTTTCCCATTTCATTTTGGCTTTTGTAAACACGAGATCCAAATGTTGGACTCATCTCTCAGAAACAGAGTGAACTTTATGTACTAGTAAGTGTTAATGCTACCCGCACTCTAATTCCCTTATTTTCTCTCTGCCTTACTTTTATCATAATTTATTTCATCTTACTACACTGTGTACTTATTCACAAATATGTCTTTTGGGGGCAATATTTATTTAAAGAAACAAACATACCCACAAAAACACTAAATCATAAAATGACGAAATGAGGACAATGGTTTTTTTAAAGTAATTAATTCTGAAATTACTAAGTGCAATGTCATGATACTATAAGAAAATATGTAACTTTCAGCAAGTTAAAAAAAATGTTTAATAGAATAGTTTTAAAGTTAGAAGAAGTGCTGGTGTTTTCCTCAAATTTCATCTTTCTACAGAGAAGAAAAGTGAAGTAATGTTTTTGCTTTGATTTTCTTGACTTACAACATAAAGTTTTTAAAAAAAATCTTGAATATAGAAATTACCTTGATAGAAATACAAGGTATTTTATCATATTTTTATTACCTGTGATGAACATGTCATACTTTTCTTACACAGATGAGCTGTTTATGTGCACTCAGCGTGTATAGCTAATGTTAAACGTGGCAGAAAAGTGAAGGTCCTGAGTGGGAGTCGGTACAGAAGCAGCCAGTGTCTGGGTCTGTGTAGTGTTCATCATTGACAGCAAAATACCACATCTTCTATATGCAACCCGTGACGTTCCCTGCCTGCCAGTAGCCCACTGTTAAAGATAAATGTTTGAAAACAGAAGATTTCTCCCATGAAACCATAAATCTGTGTTTGTGGTATTGTCTAATCTCTGTTGTGGAAATGGATCTGACATCACCATATGAAAATGATGACTTTTGTCCACCCCAAACCAGGATGCAGATAACGCTACAGAAAACTTTCATCTTTCGATTCAGGCAAATGTCACAATTGTGGCTAATTCTGTTACCCACGTTGAGAGAGTTTACTATCCTTTAATTAGAATTATCTTCCAGAAGATGTCATGGTTTATGTGCTCACTAAAGAAACTGAACTGAGAGCCCTTCCTTCCTCTAGAGCTAATCCTGGGCTGGAAAATGCAAATGTCATCACTGTAACATTGTAAGTCATGGAAACAACCCAGAAACGGGGATTTTCATCCAAGGGTTCAAATCAAGTCCATATTTCCAGGTCCCCAATCACTTCCCTGTGTTCTTTCATCAAACGTTTCCAGTGTACATTACACCTTGCTGGAAATATCTTTTAAATTCCACTTGTCAGAGTGACATGATACAAAAGTTGTGTTTTATGGTAGGAAAACAACCTGCCACCTACTTAACTGTGCACCCCTCCTTCAATCTCTAACAATATCCTCCAAGAAAATAATATTGCTTTAGTTATCTTCTCTCTCTCTCTCTGTCTCTCTCTCTCTCTCATATGAGCATATGTTGGAAGCAATGACATCATGCGCTAACCTTCCTCTCTCAGAGAGCATGCAACACCTTTCAGGCAAGATGTTCAGAGCTAACATTAAACATGCATCCTACCTCTTCCCTGCACATGGGTAACCATCTCCATATGATTGGAGAAGGTCACTCCATGAGCTGATGGTGCCGCTGGGAATAGAAGCCAGAAGTCCTGACTCCCTGTGAAGTGTTGCAACTAGAAAGCACTCATCCTGTTTCTTTGGAGAATGAAGTACACTCTGAGCAGGATGAAGGTCTGGCTAAGAAGAGGATGGGTCAGGGATACCTCAGCCCTGAGCACGAGCCCTTCTAGATATTTTCACAGTGGTTCTTACGTGGGTGTGACTTTGCTGAGTAACTATTTCTAACATCACAAAGATGATTCAGCTCCATGTTTGATAGCATTATGGAGGCAGTTTTCTCATTTCAAAAAAGAGTATGAAAGGCTAAAGGAGAAGTGCCATTCTGTCTGGAGAAGCTCCAACAAATTCCTTGACTTATAAAACAACTCAAAGTAAGCAAGTGAACAACAACAAAAAAATCATTCTGAACCTCTATAAGCACCAGGTTAAAATATATATTCACTTTTCTTTTTAGAAATTAACAAATTCTTGTTGCTGTGAATTGAATTAGTTATTTTAGGCAATTACTTCAATACTGTTAAAAACTGAAAATTTTGAACAAATTCAGAATTTAGGATCTGAAAGCTTCAGAGCAACAATCCCCCTTTCCTCCCCCCGCCCCGCAATACCTCTGCCCCTATGTCTTCAATCCACCAGCAGGGTCTAGCTCAGCATAGATATCCTGTTAAAAGAAAAACATAATTTGTTTTTATCTGTATTTGAAGCTCAAAACAGGTTCTCAATAAGTATTTGTTCACTATAATAATGAAAATTGTTATCAAAACCCATGCCTGTGGAAATGGCCATTTCCCATGCCCATTTTATGGGGGAAATTCATTTAGAAGGAAACGGGGGTGGTTATGAATACTAAAAAATTATTTGACAACATCTGCTGCAAAAATAATTTTGAGATATATCATTATTCATGCAGACAAGAATGTCATACTTTGAATTAAACTTGATTTTACTTTCTGGTCCTGCATAATTATTTTTCATTGTCATTACTCTAATTAGACAAGGCAAGGAGGCTACTATGTCCATTTAAGTTTTATTTTTTTTAGAAAGTTAATACCCAAAGAGTCAGAGATACTTCTTTATATTCATGCAACATAAGAGTCAGATTTTAAATTACTTCTTATTATTTGTAAACTTTTTCTATAAGCTAACTCCACTTAAATAAGGTTTAAAATTTTTCAATTAAATAATTATAACCATATAGAGATAAGGGGACATTTGTTAGCCAGTAGCCTGGAATCCAGAGTATGGTGACATAAAAACTTATCTAAAGAAGTGATAAACACAGGTTAATTACCAGGACAATGGGAAGCAGTCAGAGGGAGGGGGGGGGGAATCAAAGTAATTTTTAAGTTAGTAACCTTTCACCTGCCTCACATTGGTTGGAATCCAATATTGACCAGAGGGACTGGAATTCATTCTGATGATGTGATGGTAAAAGTTGTGAGTTCAATGAGTCTGGTGGTCTTGGCACTATTCCCAGAGAATTCAAGTTCCCAGCAAATAACTAAAGGACCTCAACTTTGGTCCAACTGGCAGTCTTTGTTCTGTCAAAAAGGACTCGTGTGGAAATGGACCATGGGGACACATTTTCTCCTTCCCACTGACAGGCTTCATCTCTGAATGAGTGGAAGGAACTCTGGCGGTCACCTCTGGTAAAGCAGTGGTCAAGACCCTCCCTTTAGTCTGACCTGTGACTGCAGGGGACTCAGGGTTTGAAGGAGTCCTTCTCAGAGCCTAATGCTATCTGTTGGGAACAAAAAGGAACATAAAATTTATCACTTGAAAAGATAGAATGATTTCATGTGCAGCCTTCCTATCGGAGTCCTCAGGGAGACGTGATGAATAATCTGGGAAATGTTATTCAGCAGAACTGTTCCCTGGGGGATGGGGAAGAGTGAGCAGAGGTCGTCTTTATTAGAAATTTTTCACCCGAGGGCTTCCAGACAGAGTGAAAGAACATGCACAACCCCACTGAAAACACTTTTTAAAAATCTTTAGAATGCATTAGTGCATTAATACACAGGGGTTAACTCTGACTGCCTGATATAGAAATCCCAGCTGCTAATCTCTAAACACTAACACTTCCCATTATAAAGTGTTTATTTTGTGCTGGTTTTCTCTTTCTTTTAATTCATGGTATCCATCCACTTTTAATTCATGGTATTCACCTAATAGAGTCCTTACATGGTCCCCATGGCTTCTAAAATTACTAAGGGAAGAAACTCTTCCCAAAGCTAAGTGGCTGAGGTGAATGATTCTTGTTTATGGAAAAAGCTCCAAAAGGATATGAAGAAATATGCAGACTAGCTTCTGATGAAGTATTTCTAGTTTCTATAATTGTACTGTTCCATCCAATGGGTTGTCTACAAGAAAATGATGCAAAGTTTAGAAGTTCCTTGGATGAGTTCAATCCTAGTGTAAAAAAAAAAAAATTGCAGCTAATCAGAAAATAAATTACAAAATTAATTATGTAATACAGAGGAGAGGGAACCCCTAAACAATATTCACACACACACAAAAAAATCACAATTTAAGCAAGATGATGCAAGATAAAAATTTAGTCATGTCTTTCAACTTGTATTTTATTTGGCTTCTTTATCCTATATAATAAAAGCCTACTATGCAAATCGACCAAAGGGCAGAACAACCAGTCAGCCGGGGGCGGGGCCTGTGAGTGGGTGGTGCCTGGCCAGCCAAGGCAGGTGCCAGTGGGCAGATGGAGGGGATGGCAATGAGGGGAGTGGCAGTGGAGGAGTGATTGGGGGGTGGGGCAGGCCATCCCCCCCCCCCCGAAGAGAATTAGGGGATAAGGAAGAAAGAAGAGAAAAAAAAAAAAATTGCAGCTAATCAGAAAATAAATTACAAAATTAATTATGTAATACAGAGGAGAGGGAACCCCTAAACAATATTCACACACACACAAAAAAATCACAATTTAAGCAAGATGATGCAAGATAAAAATTTAGTCATGTCTTTCAACTTGTATTTTATTTGGCTTCTTTATCCTATATAATAAAAGCCTAATAGGCAACTCGACCGAAGGGCAGAATGACCAGTCAGCCGAGGGTGGGGCCTGTGAGTGGGTGGCGCCTGGCCAGCCAAGGCAGGTGCCAGTGGGCAGAGGGAGGGGATGGTGATGGGGGGAGTGGCAGTGGAGGAGTGATTGGGGGTTGGGGCAGGCCATCTCCCCCCCGCCCCATCGGCCCGCCAGGGGGCAATGGGGGGCAGGGCCAGAGCTGCCCTCTGATGGTCAGTGTGCTCCCACAGGGATGTTCGTGGGGAGTGGGCCTAAACCGTCAGTCTGACAGTTTAGGGCTCCCGGACTGTGAGAGGGTGCAGGCTTGGCTTAGGAACCACCCTGAGTGCATGAATTTTCGTGCACTGGGCCTCTACTAAAATATAACACTGTTTTTATGCCCTCTGTCTTGAAACATTCTGTTCTCTGGACTCTCATAATACAAGTCTATTCAGGCTTCTACCATTGTATCTTTCTGCCTGGAACATTTGACATTTTTTAGGGACCTAGATCCTCTTTCCTTCATATTCAATGGACTCTTCAGGGATATCCTGTCTTATCTTGTAGCTTTAGATTTCATCCTCTCACACTCCTCATTTGGTCAGGGCTCATTCAGAAGCCAGTAGCAGAAATTAAAATGAAATCAAATGAATTTCAAAATAGGGTTTTTATTAATTTACAAATCTGAAAAATTCAGGCACAGTTAATATAAAGGTGCTCAATGTATTAATTCATTTAACATTTTTAATTGAAATTTACTATAAATCAAGCCCAATTTAAGGATTAGGGATGGAAGAGTGAATGAAATAGACAACAATCTCTAAAGCCATGTAGTTTAAATAAGAAAGAATTTTAAAAGCACACAAATTAAATACATTGTATGTTAGATGCTGGTAAGAGATAGGTAGGAAAGATAAGGCATGCAATAGGGAGCCTGGGGTAGAGTGGAGCTGCTATTTCAGTTAGTCAGGGAAAACCTCAGTGAGGAAGTAACATTTGAGTCAAGATCTGAAGGAGCTGGAGGAGTAAGCCAGGTGGATAGCTTGAGAAAGAGCATTCTGGGCAGAAGAAACTACAAGTGCACATAACTGAGGGAGTGTGCAAACTCTGAGGAGTTCAGGGAAATTCCAGAAAAGCGAGTGAGGAGATAGTCATAGAGGGAAGCACAGAGGTAGGCAGTGGTCAGGCCATGAAAAGCCTTTTTTAAGGACCCTAGCTCTGTACGGTGATTGAAATCTGAACCACTGCTGTCTATTGAGGAGAATGTTATGATCTAATTTATGTTTTGATGAGATTATTCTAGTGGCAAGAATAAGGTAAAACAAACAAACAAACAAAAAAGCACACAAATTAAATTCTTTGTATGTTAGATGCTGGTAAGAGATAGGTAGGAAAGATAAGGCATGCAATAGGGAGCCTGGGGTAGAGTGGAGCTGCTATTTCAGTTAGTCAGGGAAAACCTCAGTGAGGAAGTAACATTTGAGTCAAGATCTGAAGGAGCTGGAGGAGTAAGCCAGGTGGATAGCTTGAGAAAGAGCATTCTGGGCAGAAGAAACTACAAGTGCACATAACTGAGGGAGTGTGCAAACTCTGAGGAGTTCAGGGAAATTCCAGAAAAGTGAGTGAGGAGATAGTCATAGAGGGAAGCAGAGAGGTAGGCAGTGTTCAGGCCACGAAAAGCCCTTTTTAAGGACCCTAGCTCTGTACGGTGATTGAAATCTGAACCACAGCTGTCTATTGAGGAGAATGTTATGATCTAATTTATGTTTTGATGAGATTATTCTAGTGGCAAGAATAAGGCAGGTTAAGTTGGAGTCAAGAAAAACAGTTGATATATCACCCGAAATTCAGGGGTTAGAAACTATAAGCATTACTTCTCACTCATGCATCTTTAAGTAGTGTGGATGTTTTCTTTGTCTGGCCTCCATGGTTCCCATGCATCTGTGGTTGGCTGCAGAGTAGCTCTGTGGCTCTAGGCCCTCCCACATTTTGAAAGACTGGCTGAGTATAGACTGGCCTCAGATATGCTCAACTGGGATGTCTGGCATCTCCTCTTCATGTTGTCTCATCCTCCAGCAGCCTGGCCTGGGTTTGTTCATGTGGTGGTGGCAGGGTTTCAAGAGACAGAGCGGGAGCATGCAAAGCCTTTGTAACCTGACCACAGAACTGGCATGGTTACCTCGCCACAGTTTGTTGGCCAAAGCAAGTCTCAAGGTCAGTCAAGATCCAAGGGGTAGGGAAGTAATTCTAGCAGGTTATGAGAAAAGCAGCACAATCATGTTGCAAAAGGTATGCTGGGAGGCCAATGATCCACCACAGAATATTTTTTAAATAGGCAATTGAATTCTCTATATTTAAAAAGTAAAGCCAAGAGGATTTACTGAAGAATTAAAGGTAGTCTACCACCATCCTCTATTTGCCCAAGCAAGGAGCCTGGAAGTCATCATTCATTTCTACTTTCCCTTCCATTCAATGAATCATGAAGGCCTGTAAATTCTTTATTCTAAATATCTAGCAGCCGGAGCCACCATCCGCAGGATTGTTCAGGCAGCTCCCTGATTGATCGCTTTGTCTGTGTTCTCATCCCTAGTTAATCCATCCTTTCTACTAATTCATTTTTTTTATGTTGCAGACAGTGATATTGCTACAACAAAGTGCAATTATATGATTTCCTTGACTAATAATAAGTCCAAATTACTCTTAGACTAATACAGCTTAAAGGTCCCTTTTACCTCTCAAGTTTTCTGTTTTGTTACTTTTTGCCACTCAGACTGTATTCTCAGCACACTAAGCACATTATTTCCTCTAAGGAACTCACCATTTTCCTCTCATCTTGGGCTACTGATTATTCTGTTCATTTTCCCTGGAGGATATTTTTATATATATATATATAGTCTCCAGCCTGCCTCAGCCCCTTGGCTACCTTGTTATGTTCTTTCCACTCTTTTTTCCAGCCACGATATACTTCTTTTACTCTTCAGTATGTAATCCTTTCTTCCTTCCTTCCTTTAAAAATGCGTTTTTATTTTTTAGAGAGAGAGGAAGAAAGAGAGGGAAACATCCACTGATTGCCTTTCTGACTGGGACCCAACCGGAAACCTATGCATACGCCCTGATTGGGAATGAAACCAGTGACCTTCCTTTGGTGCACAAGATCTGATGCTCAACCAACTGAGCCACACCATCCAGGGCTAAGAAATATTTTTAACTCTTCCTTTTGCTGGTCTGGGATGCTACTCTTCCTCTATATCTTCCCTATCATGACACTTTTTATATTGCATTTTATTGACTATTTGCCAGTAATTAATCACTAGATTTTAAATGTCATGAAAGTGATGATCATGTCTGTCTTGGTCACTATTTTCTCTCTCAATAATTGGTTCATACTAGTCAGCCAAAGTATCATAAGAATAAATTAATGGAAGAACTGTGACTTTAAACATTTTTGTAAAGAAAATTTTAATCACCACATAAATTTATAGGCATACATTTCTAAAAAAGGTTTTGTTGTTGTTTTAGTATTACAGAGTTAACTATTGAAAAACTTTATTATGTAAGAATCATAACAAAGACTAATATGAAACACAGAAGAAAGAGAAGAGAGAATGAGGAAAGAGTTATGACAGCATGAGGCAATTTTTCAAAAAATTAAGATAGGGAAGTTCCCATTTTACTGGTTAGGGCTCAGTGGTGGTAGCAGACACATAATGAGTGTTATGGAAAATTTATTATAGCAATTATATACTTTTCAATTGTGGGAGAAGTTGGGAAATGAAGGTCTGGAACTAGATTTAGAGGATAAAAGAGGGAGTTGCCAACCAGTTACTATAGAAGCCAAGTATGTCCAGCTGCTAAAGCAAGTCTATGCAGTGGGATCTATTGGTGAGGTCTCTGGAAAGCACTTCTCTCAGGGTAGCTACCACCTCTCTGGGGTCATGGTCAAGTGTCTGGTGGTGGTCCTGAGGCCACTGTTGATCAGTAAGACCTGAAGTAAGGAAGACCTATATCTAGAACAGAGGACAAGAGGATAAACCAAACCTAATGGGCATCTCTAAATCTGTCTTTGAAGACATGTGACTGCAAAGAGAACTGTTTCATCTCTGCTTCCTAGATTTTATTCAGATTTCTAACCTGGACCCAAACAGTGAAGGAGATTCTGGAAAACATATTTTCCAGCTTAACAAATTTGACCAGCATAGACCACTGAATGCTAGAGGCTTTCTTTAAATGTTAGAGATACTTGTGGCTTTACAGTCCCACCTAATTTGATTCTGGAAAAAGTCAAGATTTAGATGTTGAGTTGTCCTGTAGAGCAGGTCGACCCAGACTCCATCTTGCACTGAGCAGCTGTAGTGTAAAAAAGGGTGGAAATGTCAAGAAAGCTAAAAATGTATGACAAATAATCTAGAAGCTCAAACAAATGAATGGCATATGAGAGAAAGAAGGAGATCTAGTCTTAATTATAATGTTTTTGAAAACATGCTGCCAAGAAATAAAGTACACAATTGTTTAGACTGGGTTTCAATTACATTTAGAAATGTAAATACATTGTATTTATCTTGTGGACTTGGGAAGCAAAACAAATTAAATGTCCAATAGAAGGTGTCACATGAGTTAGTAAATTTTAGTACTAGGTGTCTCTATTGCTAAAATACTCTGTATATTTGAGGATAAACTCTGGAATTCTATGTGGCCACCTTTCTCCTTAAGCTGTTTGCCCAATTTGTAATAAGATCTTAGTTTCTCCTACCAAAAAGTCCATTCCCTAGCCTCAGAGCTTTTGCCAAAGGATACTGTGGAAAAAAATTGATGTCAAAATGCTTTCTCTGCAAAGGCGGTAACTTTCATCAGTGATACAGCCTTTTCAGTTATTAAATACACTATCTAACATGCCAGCCTGAAGCATTTGCATTTGCATGCTGTCCCCAAAACACAAGCAATGTCAAGCAAGTTGGCAAAGGGGCTCACCAAATCAATAGCAAAAAGATCATATAAAATGTAACTTCTTCTGTCCCTCTCTAAAGCTATACAAAGTCAATTTCTGGCAATTCTAGCGCAGTCAGTGTGTCCTGGCAGTCAGTCAACAAAATTCAGATATATTGAGGTGAAGTCTCAGTACACTTAGACAGGTAAATGGTAAACTTCAAATGTTATCCCCATAGTGGAATTCAATATGGATTTTCCCTGTTTTGCTAGATAAAATTTCATATAAAGTACCATAGAGAGATATCTGTCAAAAAGATTTGAAGCCCGCCTTTGTTACTTGTTTTCAAAGCCAGTGCCTGACGTTTCATGTTTCATCCAGGTCATTACCATGAGCATTCCCTTCACATCTCACCCTAAGAGAAGCGCTTATTTTGCACATACTTTATTCTTGTAAATAAATGTCCTCAACTCCTGTTATTTCATTCCCTTTCAGGGCCCTTCTTGACTTTTCTACGTCTGCCTTAGTTGTTAAGATTCTTCTTCCTGGGCACTTAATATTGTAAGAGTCAGAGCAGAAGATTCTGTGGAGAAGGAACCTTCCCAACTGCAGATCATGACTCATCTTCTGACTCATCAACAAGGCTGGAAGTTTAGAACTGTTTATTTTAATTAAAATTAATTTTTAATAGAACTAAAACAAGTATGTTGGGAAATGTCATTGGCACATGAATTTCAGTTGTGTGGGGGAGGAGTGCTTGCCTTTAAAACAATGCAGACACTAGAAAAGCTCATGACATGCAATTCTTAAAGCTGCAATAAAATAAGTTAACAAGCTAACAAATAACTTCAAGAAAAATTATATACTTAACTATTTCTAGGGAGTTACATTCAGAAATTACTCAAGGAAAAAGATTAAGAATGTTCACTGTCATAAAAAAAGAAAATTTAACATTTATAAGACATATCTTCATGTTTTAAAACTCGCAATTCTTTATCTTTTAATGGCTTATGAACTGTTGTTTGATATCAATGTGATTATATTAAGAGAGAATTTGTCGTAACTGAGTAGCTGACACAAACCAAAAAAAATGTAAGATTGAAATAGTTACAGAGAGTAATGAAGACATCATTCCCTGGAATTCACTTGTTTTCAGGAGACCAATTGCCATCCTTGGACAAGTTTCAATGTCAGAAACTGATTTAAGAAGAGGATAAATTCAGAGCATAATACTCTAACAAATTAATCCATATGAGATGAGAAGCATAAGATTCAGGTTTCAAAGTTGGAATCAAAGCAGCCTTATTATTTTGAAAGGGCAATCTCCAACCTTTCTACTAAATCAAAGGAAAAATCAATGTACCAAGGGGTCATCAAACAAAGTGAAATCCCCTAAGTATATGCATGGACAATTGAAACAGACAGAAACTGAACATATTCCATAGGAATACTTAAACATTTTTTGAATTGAAAAAAAAGATGCCAATATGTAACTCAGCGCCCAAATTCTTTATAAAGTAACCCCAGCAGTATTTTATGACCTATATATAACACACAAAGTGTAACTTGGAAGCTGAGGAAAAGGAGGCTCCACCTTGAAAAGGACACTGAACGTTCATCCAGCAGAGGGCGATGGTGCATGTTTACGGTTCATCTCTGAATGGGAAAGGGAAGAAGCCCTGCAAAGGAACCCGTGAGGCAGTACACAGGCAAAGCACAGGACAGCGAGAACTTACTACAAAGCTTCAGGGTTGGTCACTAAAGGGAGATAAGGCATTTCACATCTTTAAGGTTTATTGAAAGGTTGGTAGAAAAAGCCAAGAAAAGAGGAAAATCAGCTTCTGAAGTGCTCTATCTCAAATTACAGAATCAGGCAATTTAGGGGTGGGGATTATACATCTCCCTCTCACTTAATATATATATTTTTAAAATTACCTTGTCATGTTATTGTTTATGACAATAAAAATAGTGGTAACTAATATTTATTGTGTATTTATCATTTTGTCAGATACTGTCTTAAAGTCTATACGTATACTGTATGTTTTGATTGAATGTTTATGTTCTTCCAAAATTCATAGGTTAAAGTCCTATCCGTCCCCAAAGTGATGGTATAGGAGGTGGGCCTTCGGGAGGAGATCAGGAGTAGATGAGGTTATGAGGAGAGAGATGCCATCAGTGGGATTAGGGCTTTCACAAGAGTCATGAAAGAGTGTGCTTCCTCTCTCTGTAATTTCCACATGACACGAGAAGTAGCAGTCTGAAACCCAAAGAAGGCCCTCAACAGAATCTGACCATGCTAGTAGCAACCTGATCTTAGACTTGGAGCCTCCAAAACTGTGAGAAATAAATGTTGTTTATAAGCAACCTAGTATGTGGTATTTTGATACACCAGCCTCAAAGGACTAAGATCTATATTCATTTAACTTCTCAATAATTCTATTGTATATACACTAGTGGTCTGGTACACAAAATTCATGCACTCAGGGGGGTCCCTCAGCCTGGCCTGTGCCCTCTCACAGTTCGGCGGCAGGGGCTGAGACAGAGTGATTAGAAGTGATCAGGCAGTTAGGGGTGCTCAGGCAGGCAGGTGAGCAGTTAGGGGTGATCAGGCAGGCAGACAGAATGGTTAAGGGCAATCAGGCAGGTAGGCGAGTGGTTAGGGGAGATCAGGCAGGCAGGCAGAGTGGTTATGGGGATCAGGCAGGCTTGCAGAGTGGTTAAGGGCAATCAGGCAGGCAAGTGGTTAGGGGGGATCAAGCAGGCAGGTGAGTGGTTAGAGTTGATCAGCCAGGCAGGCGAGCAGTTAGGGCCAATCAGGCAGGCAGGCAAGTGATTAGGGGGGATCCAGCAGGTAGGCAAGTGGTTAGGGGAAGTCAGGCAAGTAGGCAGAGACAGGGGCAATCAGGCAGGCAGACAAGTGGTTAGGGGCGATCAGGCAGGCAGGCAGAGGAGTTAGAGGTGATCAGCCAGGCAGGCAGAGGTGGATAGGGGAGACCAGGCAGGCAAGCAGAGACAGTTAGGGGAGGTCAGGCAGGCAGGCAAGTGGTTAGGAACCAGTGGTCCCAGATTGCGAGAGGGATATCCAACTGCCAGTTTAGGCCGATCCCACAGGAATCCCTGTGGGATCTGGCCTAAACCATCAGTCAGACATCCCCTGAGGGGTCCTGGATTGTGAGAGGGTTCAGGCCGGGCTGAGTGACCCCCCTCCTGTGCATAAATTTTATAATTTATCTTATAAATAGAATAACATTTTTACTTACAACTGTTTATTCTCATAATGTTGATTTTCTTAAGTTTAACTTTTACTGGATTAAAATTGTTTATTGTTGAGTTGTCTGTATAGATTTTTTTTCTCTTCTCTTATAATCCTTATACCCTTCTGTCTGTTTATTAAATGGTTGGTGTCTTAGCCTGTTAGAACTGTTCTAATAAAATAACACAGACAGGGTAGATTATAAATAGCAGAAATGTATCATTTACTGTTCTGGAGGCTGGAAGTCCTAGATTAGAGTGAGGTACAGGGTCCTCTTCTGGGTTGAAGACTTATTTTTGTATCTTCACATGATAGAAGGAGCAAGGGAACTCTGGGGTCTATGTTATTTCATTTTTAAATTATTTTTAAAGTTTTTCAATTACAATTAACATACAATATTATATTAGCTTCATAGTGATTAGACATGTAAATTATAAATGATAACCAATAAATCTAGTACCCATCTGACACCATAGTTATTATAATATCATTGACTGTACTTTACATCCCATAACTATTTTGTAGCTACCAATTTGTACATCTTAACCCCTTCCCCTATTCCCCCAGTGCTCAATACCCCTCCCCTCCTGGAAACCATCAAAATCTCTGTATCTATGAATTTGCTTCTATTTTGTTTGTCCCTCTATTTTTTTTATTTTACTTATAAGTGAAATCATATGGCATATTTTGTTTCTGACTCGTTCACTCAGCATAATACTCTCTAGGTCCATTCATGTTGTTGCAAAAGGCAAGATTTCATTTGTTTTTTTATAGCTGAATCATATTCCATTGTATATGTGCACCATTTCCTTATCCATTCATTTATTGATGAGCACTTAGGTTGCTTTCATATCTTGGGTATTGTAAATAATACTGCAATGAAAACATCAATGCATGTATCTTTTGGAATTAATGTTTTGGGTTTCTTCAGATAAATATCCAGAAGTGGAGTTGGTGGGTCCTTCTTTATCTCTTATGTAAAGCCTATTTTGTCTGGTCTCAGTATTGCTACATCAACTTTTTAAATTTCATTTTTATTTTCATAAAATATTTTTTTCCATTCTTTTACTTTCAATCAGTGTGTGTCTTTCTATATGAAGTAAGCCTCTATAGACAGTATATGCAATGATCTTTCATGTTTTCTTCTCCATTCATCCACCATATGTCTTTTGATCGAAATATTTAACCCATTTGCATTTAGTGTAATTGTTGATAGTTATGTAGTTACTAGAGGCCCGGTGCACAAAAATTTGTGCACTCGGGGGGCGGGAGGAGGGGGGTCCCCCAGCCCGGCCTGTGCCCTCTCGCAGCCTGGGACCCCTCGGGAGATAATGACCTGCTGGCTTAGGCCTGCTCCCGGGTGGCAGAGGGCAGGCCCAATCCCTAAGTGCAGCCCCTGGTCAGGCTCAGAGCAGGGCCGATTGGGGAGTTGGGGCACCGCCC